>NC_034410.1:47484934-47837302 GCF_002078875.1 Numida meleagris | reverse complement strand
GGGACCAAGTAGAGTCTTCTGTTCTTCTGAGTGATTCCATGGAAAAAAAATTTTTTTTTTTTTTTTTTTTGGTGCTGGCCTTACATCTATACACAATTTCAAATATTTTGCTCTAGATGTGAATATTTTGCTAGGGGCAGAGTTGAAAATTTCCATAGCAATGGATGCCGTTGTCATTCAAGTGACTTTTAAGTTCTCTATATCAACAGCTGTGCAGAACTTACATGGATTTGATTGTAAGCTGAAGCCAACTTGGAAGTATTCCTCATCAGGTGTTACGTGTCCTAGAAAGACAATGTGCATAATGCGGTGTACCTTACCCAGATCAAATGACCCAATTATATTCTAGTTTTCTCTTTGTTGAGGGGAAAAAAAAAAGAAAGCAGGGACTCAAGGAAGAGGAAGAAGTATTCCTCTTCCAATGCAGCTTGAAAATAGCCAAAATCAAGGGAGGCACATCCTGGACATGGTGACCTGTTTCCATAGATCCCGAGTAGTAGCAATCTCACACATTTTTGCTCCTGTTAAGAAACTCCAAAAAGCAGCAGCCAGCTCAGTAAAATGAAGTGAAGAAAGCTTTCTGCCTTGTTCTGATTCCAGATCAGCCAGAGAAACATTCCTCTGGATCCTAGGTGACCCCAAATCCCAGGACCCTCCTGCAGCAACAGAATCCTTTTGTAGCCACCTTAGACACAGGAGCTGCTAGTTATGATGCATACAGCCTCAAGGTGCAAATCTTCCTTCTTCAGTAATCTGCTCGTCGCTTGATTTTCAAGCAGTGCCCAGCCCCACGGCCTGGTTCCTCTTACCTCTACTGCATTTGTTCCCTGTATGTACCATGCAGATTTCTAAAATCCCCTGCTGCTATCTCTACCTTCAATTGTAAGTGTATCAAGAGAGAGGAGCCTGGACCTTATGCTCGCTTCAGATTCTAATCAAACATGCTACCCACCTGCTTAAAAGACCTCTTTCTAAAACTCCCTGTTAGTCCAGGACCCTTTCTGGCAACTAAAAACCTTATTCCTCCTACTTTCCTATGCCTAGTGAAATATACCGCAAACGAAATCTCTCTCTTCTATCACTTCCTTTATTGACAGCCACTGGTTCTATTTGCCTTCATTAATGACTGTCTCCTGCTTCAATCACCTAAATTTATTCTCTTACTTCATTGCTTTCACACTGTCCTTTCAGACTTTCAGCTCTCTGTGTGCTTTTTTTCTGCAGCATTTCCTCTCTAAGTTCTCTCTCTCATCTTCTCATTTTGGCAGTGTGCTTTTATGACAGCCTCTGACCCTCTTTGTAAACTCCATCATTTTGGACTCCTTTTACCTTTTCTAAGAGGATGTCTTAAGCCAAAATTTTAGGAATGTAGTTCTGGCTCTACTCAAGTCAACTAGCTGAGGATTTTTCTCTCTATCTCTGCATATTTTTTTCCCATGCCTTTGGGCACTATTTGCATATATAACCTTTGCATATGAATCTGTCTCATTAAAGAAAAACAAGCTGAACTTACTCCAGTCTCTGTGTAGTCAGATGATTGATATATGACCAGTATAGACTAACAAAAAGAACATTCTCCAGTGTGCATATTGCTTTGATTACTGAGGTTTCTAGAACGTCCAAATGCTGTACAAAATGAATAACAAACATCAGATGTCTGAAAAGTTAACTCAATAGAAGTCAAAGAAATAATGCTTAGTAGCAACTTGTTACAAAGAGTTCATATTTTTCTATTAATGGAAAATGACACAGATGCCCTTAGGCCAGCTCAGTATTTGTATTAGTAAGTGACCAAAACTGTGTCAAGGCACTCACACACGTACTAATCACTTGCATTTGTAACTGCTTCCTCTGTCTTCCTGCCAAAATATCAGCATTAGGAAATTGTGACTAATGGTAAGAAAAAAGAACATTGAAACACTTATCTTAATAGGCACTATATCAGTACAATCTTTATAGGTGCCAAAGAAGAAAATAAAATACAGTTTGATTAACCTAAATAAGATAGGGTGTGAATGAAGGAGGCAGTTCCTTTGAAATGTAAGCAAAAGTGACAAGAAAAAAGCTCCCACAGAGTTTGCTTTTATTACTTATTATTTTTTATTGCATTTGTTAGGGACATGAACAGTGTATGTACTCATTCCTTCAACACAGAATCAGTTTTGTGCACGTACAGGCATGCAAGAAAGGAAAGTCTACAGTGCAGTGCTCATCTGTTTTGATTTTTGGATATTTTTACTCTTTTTAAAATCTAATATTTCTGGATAAAATTTATGTCCTTTGTTCCCTTTTTTTGAAAATAATGGAGGAGAGGGGGATGGTTTGTTTTTTTTTGAATAATTAGTTATGGCGTCTGATTGTATAAGAATTGCTCTATTGTTTGGACAATATGACAGTCTCTTGTGTTTTAAGGATGTTTTTTCAGGCAAATGGCTTTTGAGAATGGCAGCATTTCAAGATTATGAAACTGCTGCTGATGGTAATGGTTCTGTGATAATTAAACTGTCCACAGTCTCTTTTTTTTTTTTGGCGAAACTGAGACAAGGGTAGTTGTGATTTCATCAAAGGCTTTGTTTGAGCTCTGGCAGCTGGCAATGCAGAGCCCTCTGCTAGCAGGCTGAGTACCATCCTGAAGAGTTTTTGCTATGCATTTCATTCATCAGCTGCATATTCATCACATTTCATCTTTGCCCATCTTGTAACAAG
Source organism: Numida meleagris (assembly GCF_002078875.1). NCBI lineage: Eukaryota > Metazoa > Chordata > Aves > Galliformes > Numididae > Numida > Numida meleagris. The sequence goes on along the minus strand of NC_034410.1, from coordinate 47,834,596 downwards.
ACTAGTCATCTTCTTGGTGTTCTTTGTTGACAGGATGGCCAATTTGTTCTCTTAGTAGTAATGTATTAAAACGGGCTTTTGGAGGCTTCTTAACCAACTGTTAAAAGGTATGAAAGGCCCCAAAGATAGGGACCACATTCTCCATCGGAGTTTCTTTCTTTGCATGACTATGTAAGAAAGTGTTATACACTAGATGTGCCCCAATAATGGAAATGTCCTAAAATTGTAAATTATATTGTCTCACTACATTAAAAATAAAGAATGTTGCTTTTCTTATTTTAAAGAAATGCACAACTTGTTCTCTTATCAGATCTTATCTGTCTTTATGCAGTTGTGTAATTCTCTGTAATTATTTAGGACTCATGGAAAGTTTAAGGGCAACAACAGGTTTTCATGTCTGAAGCAAAGCTGGGGATTTTCACAGATGATTTTGTGTGTATGACTTTGCCACGTAGGCAACAAGTTATTTACTGTTTCCTAGGGAATTGTTGCTGTAAATGGAGTCTGTAGGGATTAATGGAGGTAGAGCTATAGAGCGGTGCATAAGCTTTGTTCAGATCAGTGGTGGCACACTTGTTCAGACTGTACATCTACTTACTGCTTGCATTAATAACTCAAAGGGGATGACTGGCAATTCAGAGATGTGTTAAGAAAAGACATGATCATAAATAGAAAGTAAAATGAAGAAAAAGTTAAAAGGAAGACAGCATTTGTACTTTGAGAAAAAGTTTTGAAGGATTTTGGGAAAGTTAAAGGTTAATGCATGGAGAGCAGCATGATTCAGTTTAGGTAACTGCGGAATGTGGAAGTCAGTAAACACTCAATAGAGCTTCATAGGTGAATTGAATGACACTAAAAACTAAGAAATTGAGAAAGAAAATAGGAAGTCAGCAAATTTCAGCAAACAGTGAGCAAGACAAGCGGTCTTAAGTCTGTTTGAGATAAGGTCTAAAGTGTTTGCAAGTAGAGTACTATGTGAATTGTAAGTATTTCTGGGGAACCGTCACAACTGAGTAGCTGTGATTCTTACAGAAGTACTTTAGTGTGGAATTATATGAGGCAAGTGATCTATCTAAGGGGTCACTCCTTGCTGGAGAGATATTTTTTTCCTTTCCTCCTCTAGCTCCCCAGCTCTGGAGCCCTTTGCCTTGCCTTTGGGCTAGTGCTTTGTTAAGCTGACTCAATCCACTAAACCACCAGAAAAAAACAAAAAAAACCAACCAAACAAACAAAAAACCTAAAAAAATACACATATGTGCATTTTATTCAGGTTTAGCTTTTCTGTGGGGTTGTGTTGATTTAGTTGTGCAGTCTGATGAACTCCAGCGCAAGGACTGGATGGGAGCAAGAGACTAGAATAAGAGACAGAAGATAAGACAGAAGTGGAGGAGGTCAGAAAAACTTGCCACCATTGTATATTCTTGCCTAAATCCTTCTTTTACCTCTCTCTAAGCTGTTGCTGCAGTTTTACAATGATCTAAATCATATAAGTTCTAGATGATGCTGAAAGGAGTGAGATCTGCGCTTTTACCTTGGCCATGCATTTTCATTGCCTTGTGGTGACACCACAGAGGCACAGAGTCTGTGTGGTGGCATGGACTAAGGAACAGTTCCAGCTGAAAAGCAACTCAGCAAAACAGGTTTATTTTTCCCTGGTTCCATTCCCTGATTTGGTGTGTGTCATGGCTGCATGAGCCCTGTTCACAGGGTCACTCAGTGAAGGAGGAGAGGGCAGGGTGTGCATTCCTTCCGAGTAGCAGCTTGTACTCAGCTTCCGCCATGGGTGAAGCCAGGCCCTTTGTCTTTCTGGTCCCCACTGCCTCAGATTCTGGTTCTGTAACATGGGTATAGTCTTGCCCAGAGGGAAGAAACTTTCAAATAAAGAGGGAGTTCACAGAGATATGGTAAAACTTAAAGTGTTAAGTTCTTTAAGCTTTTTGGATGAAAGGCGTTGTATAAATAATGTTTGCATTAAACTGCAAAAAAACACTGTTTGAAATTTCAGGAATAGCTGTGGGAAATAATTTTAGGTCTGTGTAAGGAAGGCATGTTATTTTAAAAGAGGGAAAATACAGAGAGAAAAGTTACAGCAGAGCAAAGGACAGTTAGAATAATGCAGTAATTCAAGGGTTTCAGTTACACAAAATAACTTGGTCTGTGTTCTTTAGGAAAGAAGGGGATCCTGCTGAGGTAAGAGGGATTCCACGCGATATGCGTGCAATTTTTGAGGGAATTGAAAGAGTGGGTCTTTAAAGGCTTTTGGAACCTGTCTGGGGCAGAAGACAAAGAGTTATGAACAAGATGTGAAAAGTGCCATGTATGAAAATAATTGAGGAGGAATTGCTTCTTGCAAAGATGGTTATTAATATTAAATAGGTTCCTGAGTGAAGACAACAGAGGAGTGATATAAATAGTGTTTGTGTATACATTTGGAAGAAAATATGTAGTCAGCATGAGTGGATTTAAGTTAGGAAAATGTCCTTAGGTGGGTTTTTGGCTTGTCTGAATGAGTGGAAGTCTCTATACAGATAGTCCATGGTTGTAGGCAACACAAGAAAGGAAAACATTTGCCACACCCTGCTAGAGCCAGTTTACCATGGAAGTTATGGCATGTGTTTTTTTTATATATATGTTCTTGTACAGTCAACAGATTACAAGTTTATGGCTGCGCTTAAGTGGAATGTATTGCATTTTGATCAGTCATTAGGCTGGGGTGTGTTTATTTGCTAGCTGAATTACAGTTTCACATTTGAGCAACATTTGGTGTATTATGCTCTCTGGCTTCATGCAAGGTATTATTTTGGTTGATGTTATTGTGTTCTGTCAAAAGAACACATATTCAGTCAAACTGAGCATATATTTTTATAAGCAGATGGCAATTATAGTGTACATATATAGGTCAGAGATTGGGATTTCCTTCCTTTCAACCACAGCCTTCTCTTTTCCTGGATAGTTACCTCATAACATTGAAGTAGTCATAAGCAGTCATGCATACTTGAGATTAAAAATGGTTTCTCATAGTAGTGCTATATGACTAAATGCCAAACCCCGAAAGTACACTGAATCAATAAAAATTCCTCTTGGTCTGCACTGAGTAGTGTAATACTGAAGCAAAGTGGCTGGCCATACCGTTTTATGTACCCACATCCCTCGGTGCTCTCTTGCAGGTGACGGAGTTGCAGATTTCCTCCCCTCGGTTCCAAACTGTAAAGGAAATTGGTGAGGGGCAAATCACTAAAGATTTGAAAGTTCCATTACTATAGTTTTTCTGTATGAGGATATTTATTCATATTGTTTTGATTTGGAAGCTAAACTGGGAATTTCATGAGAATGAGCATTTTCATGGGATTTATGGGATTTAATTACCTTCTGCTTGATATGTTTTACATGTTGTAACATGATTTTAATAATGCCTCTTGTTTACGCTTTTTAGAAATGTGTTTGTTATATAGTCATCTGTCACATGCCCTGCAAAAGGCAGCTCTCCGTCTGCATGGTAACAGAGTACTTTGGTTATAGTCTTTTGAATTTAATTCCTTTTTTTTTTTAAAGAAGGAAGAATCTCTGAAGTCCTAGTTTGGATGTACCAAAAAATTGTATTATTCCAAGGCCATTCAGAGAGACTAAGGGGGAAATCTTATCTGTCAAGGCTAATATTTCTTCTCCAAGAGCCCTCATTTCTCCTGTCTGTAGAATCAAGGTGATGGTACAACTTATATTTTGCATTTGCATTTAGGCTTTTTGTTGTTGTTGTTGTTCAATGTATTTAGAGACCTGAGCTAACTCCCCAGTAACAGTTGATTGCCATGCTAATTCTGTAACTATAGATTCACTGAAGGTCCAGAAGTTGATTATTTTTTGTCTATTAGATAAAAATCATCTGTGTAATGGATCAGAGATAGAAAGATGGCTATGATCTTTGAGAGCAGCATGGTTTGAAATACTGACAAAGCATTTTGAGCAGAGGTAAAGAGGCCAGAAAAGAATGAGGCAATCATCAGTTCTGTCTTGTGTAAATTGGTTATTTCAATTGAAGGTGAAATCAGAAATTGTAAAGATATTAAAATCAAAACAAAAATAAGTTAACTGAAATTGAAAAAACTTTTGCTTTGGGGAAAGATTTATGTTGGTTTTTAGTTCATCCAAATTGCTCCACCTATCCTTAGAAACACTAATAGTACTTTGGATTTCTATAGCACCTTTCATCTGAGAACCTCAAAGCACTTTACAGGCATTAATTTAATTAAGTTTCACAGCGCTCCTGTGAGCTAAGTAATGTTTAAGTAAGGATCAGTTTGCCCAGCACTGAAATGGAGCCACCCCTGGGGTGGAATGTGGTAAGTATTTAATAGTACTTAGCAACACTACACAACAGTTCAGGAGAAAGAGTGAAGAAAGTACTGTATCCCACTGAGACTGCAAAGTGAATCTTGTTAGTCAGCATGTCAGTGGTTGTTTAGAAGGAAAAGTTCATTACTTTTCCTTCTTAATAGCAGGTTAAATTCTGCCACATTTCTGATGAGTGAAAAGAGACTGGGAACTTGCTTCTAGGTCCTCCCAAATGATCTCTGCCTAACCATAACTTAACTCACAGTGCTGAGATGCTCAGCTCAATGAGTTACCTCCTCTAATAAACACAGTCTCTAGTACTTTAATGTCTCAATAGTCAGATACTGATTTAAAGAGAGGAGCATACCATCTGCTCTGTCATCAGCTGTGGACTGGCAATTCCTTTTATCCTTGGAAGTTTATCATGCAGGTACTACACTGACCAATCCCAGCTGGGTTTGTAAGATCAGAGCGCAAGGGTCTCTCTCAAGTTATGTCATGTTGCCAGAAAAAATGGATTCGCTTTCTGATAGCTCATTCAGCTTTTACATTCAAAACTCAGCTAAGGCAGGTAGTGTTTGAATCAACTTTTATTAAAATCTTAGACCCGCATCAAAGCTTTTTTCAATTATTACTCTACAATACTACCAAAATGCTTGCAGTGATTTGGCTTTGAAGAGTAGCAGTTTATGGAATATAAACTTTGGACATACCCAGCATAACTTCTTACATAACTGAGGCGGAGAGAGTGAGAGGGATTCATGCCAGGGGTGCTCAGTGATTGCTTTGGGAAACAGCTGGGACATTTGAGCTGGGACATCCATAGGTCAGCAATACACCGGTTACTGAAAGCAGAAGGAATTTCTTTTGCACTGTCTGCAATGATGACATTATCTTGAGATGGGAAGAAATTGCTGTAACAACTCTACCTTTTGGCTTTTGGCTTTTCCACCACATTTTGCATCCCCTTTTATGTATGTTTTGTTTTATTATCCCACCATCATGTTGGGTGTAACATTTACAAAACAGTCTTCCTTATTTTTTTTAACCTTCTTCATACACACTTATCCTTTCAAATCACCTTCTCTTTTTTAACACAACATTGAATTTTTGTTATTTTTTCTTAAGTAAGTAGTATAGAGGGAATATAATGAGAAGTTCTCTTCTGTCAAAGCCAATGGGCAGGTGGTTCCCATTACAAGCTCAGCTGGAACTTCCTCCCATGCCAGCAGCTTCCCACAACTAAACTACACTACTCCTCTCTGCCCTTTTTGGTGAGTAGCGTGTAGCAGAAGTGAAACACAGTCCTGACAGATAAGGGATTACTGAAATGGCTTTTGTCACAGTTTGAGGATTAGGTTCAGTTATGAATCCCATTAACGTTGCCAGTCCTGTTCATGCTTGTGACAGTCACAAATGAGGACATTCTGCTGGCAGTAATTTGTCACCTGAGGAGCGATGGTGAAGGCACACTGTTTGGAAGGGTGCAAGAAAGCAATCTCACAATATAGGTATCAAATGTCCCTCACTTGCTTGAACAATGGGGCCTTTTGCAGACAGAAGTGTTGTCAATATACATGCCATCTCCTCCCAGGCCTTCTAGGGGAGGGAAGAATATGTGTCTGAATATGTGCCTTTCTGAGACAGAGGCCAGCTGGAAATAAACTCTAGGTTTCTTTGGCAGTGACCACTCAAGCAAAGAAGGAAAAATTTCTAGCTGAGGTAGGAGAATGGTTTGCAGAGGTGATAGACTGCAGAAGATACAAGGTCTATTAGAAAATGGAGCAAGGAGATGCTGGTTGTGGTCCATGTGGATAATAAAGGAAAATTAAAGGGCAAAGTTTAAACTAAAGACCAGATCTTTGCGGTAGCAGAGAGATGAATGAGGCACAATGTGATATGATAGGGGCAGAAAATCTTGAGTGGTATGGAGGAAGTCAGGAAGGATTGTTCAGTGGTTTCCAAAATACTAAAACTAGAGCCACTGAGTACAGTATCAGGCAGCAGACTTAAAAAAAAAAAAAAAAAAAAAAGAGGTCTACTCTTTTAGGTGGCTTATAAATTGTAGAATTCCTTTCCATAGGATGTTGTGGAAACCCTAAGTACAAATAGGTTCAATGATTCTACTTAAAGCCTGAAGCTTAATTGTGTAGGAAGAACTAATCTCAGAGTTAATGAAAAGTGGATAAATTAAAATTATAATGACTAAGATATCCATAAAATGTTGCAATGGATGGGACTCTTTAGAAGGAAGAAAATAGGAACCTCAGCTTTTTACTTCAGCAATTATCTTTTTAAGTTAACAATAAAATAAAAAATGAGTTACATCCATGTAACATCTGAAAAAAAATCTGTTCATTCTTTAAATTTTGTATTCCATGGCCATTTTTATTCCTGTGTATACATCCATATTGAAGGAAAACAGTGGAATTCTAGCTTCAAACTTTAAGAGCCCTTCCTAGGCTCATTTTCTTTATATTCCAGAAATAACTGGCCTCTGGGTCACTGGTTTTGAATGAATTTCCTCTTTATTTACACAGCCATCCTTAAATTTGGTTTTCTATTTCAGTGATGGAACAAATCTTTCTTATTGTTTGAAATGGTTCAACAAATGCTTCAAGCCAGAAATATGGGCTTAACTGGCAACCAACCTGACCTGTGGCTTAGGTACCAGAGATTATATTGCCTCAGCCTCTAGCCTTTTTGGTCACAAATTGCATACTCTGCAATATTCTTGCTGTTACTTGCGGGAGATTGTTTATTTTTATTTTTGTAAATCAAATACAAACCAGGTGGTGAAAGGCTAAATAGCTAAGCTACAGTCAGGAAGTGGTTAGAAACAAAGCAACAGTAGCCTGTTGATTCTCAGCTGGATGACCTGATCAAGGGACCTGGTCCCTGGGTCTGTGTATTTCTAAATTGTGAAGCTTCTGTCTTTAGTAATGTTACCTTCTGCATAGCAGCTGACAGGAATGGCTTTAGGGCTTGAGTCTTTGTTAAAAGATGACATAGAAGTAGGTATAACTGTGTTCCTGGTATTATCCTTACTTTGTTGATGAATGTAGTAAAATTATATTTTCCTGAAATTTAATGTTTACACTATGAATTCTGCTACCTCAGCTCAGCCAGAGTCCCACAAATCTGGCTGAAGATTTCACCACCAGCCACTGTCTTTGGTTGGTGCACTCCCCCAGAGGTGACAGAGATGCCCCTGTGTTTCAGAAACAGCATTAGACAGTGCTCTTCCCTTTCCCTCTTAACACCACAGCAACTTTCTGCAGCTAGATTCCCATACCGTGTGTTTTCCTACCCTGTGGGCTGAAAGGGTGTTTTTAGGACACTGCAGAAATTCCCAGATTGTGTTCATCTCCCCACAGAACGCCTTTCTGAGCTGCACCATTTCTTGAGAGAGAAGCTTATTCCACCCTTGTTTCTGTGTTACAACACTAAAGCTGAAGGTTTCTGGGGAAATATGTCTGCCAGTCCTTTCCACTGCAGAAAACACCCATCTTAATCAGTAGAGACCTTTCCGGTATAAAGTTCCAATGTGCAGAGTACAAATTTCTAGTTTATACAACTCAGATTCAGTTTGTCAGGACCCTCAGCATCTCCACTCCATTCTTCCACTGGCTGACACATAGCACGTGACTGAGTTCCTATTCCATAGTCAAGGTCAGGAAAGCAAATCTGTTTTTAAAAAAATGTATTGTTATTTTATAATGAAAATGATCTGGCAGTAGAGTGACTTATTAAAGCAAAGTTGTATGCATAAAGAGAGTCATCTGGCTTTCAAACACATTCAAAAAAAGAGAGAAGTCTACCAGACTGTTGTGTATCCTGTAGAGAAAAATCTGCTGAAGCTAAATGTGCATTTTTGTCTCTTTAGTTCCATAAGCACTCTCTGACAAATGGGAAAAGTATCCATGCTGGCCATAGTTTGCTCAGATATGTACTTTACCTAGATTTAATCCTTCTAAGTACTGACAAATTGAACTCGCTATCAAAGCAATGACAATTTCAGTAGACAATGTGTGTTGGATTCAAGATCATTATCTCATACTTTGTATGACACTAGACATGAGATAAGTGATCTGTAATGTGCATATTACAGCTATTTTTTACTTCCTTTTTTGTTTTGTTTGATTTAAAGTAGAGATGAACAAAACCAGATAATGATTTTTGAACCAATGTATTGCACATGTACACAGCTGGAAAAAAATTGGACCTAGAAATAAAGGGCAAATTTTGAGCAGAGAGGTATATCTTCCTTACAGATGTGTTCCAGTCTTCACTCAAATTTTTTATATCAGAAAGCTCAACTTGAAGTTAAAGGTTTGTTGAGTAGATTATTGGGTGAAATTCTATATTCTCTCTTATTCCAGACATCTGACTAGATGGTTGTATTGAGATCATCACCATCTAAGCCCTTCTGTTCTCTCAAAGCTGTGAGCAGCTTAAGGTTGCTGGCATATGTTTTAATGTTACCATACTGCGTTTTCTTAACTGATGTGCCCCAGTAAGGTGTAGCACTATAAAGGTTGCTTAATAATACCCAGTGTTCCTTTAAAATAGTGGAATCGTGCAGTTTAGCTCCACCAGTGTTTTCTGCATGCTGTAGATTCCCAGCAGAGACTTTCCCCACCACAAAGGTACTTTGTATTTAGTGTGCCTGTGCCAGATGCAAAACTGTGCCTTCCTTCCCTGCTGCTCCATCAAAGCCTTGCTGTGGTGGTGCAATCCAAGGCTGTGTGGTGGCTGAAAGAAACTCCCTCTTCCTTGTGCTTCTGAAGGTGAGGTTTCCTAATCAGTACTTCATCCAGAACTATATTTAAAAAAAAAAAATCCCTGCTGATAATTTCATCTTGAAAATGAGCACGTTTTTACACATCTTTACTGTGAAGTGTTTGCTCTATGGATTCCTGTTCTTTCCATTATTCAGTCCCTTCTTGTCGCCTCAAAATGTTGGCTCTTTGCTTGTTCTCTCCTGTCAGTGGGAGTTTCTTCCTCTGGGCAAGATTATTCTTGCTGTTGCACTGAAATCCTGAAGTAGCAACTCCAGGTTGCAGCTGAGGAGGATTTCCTCGGGCAAATGTGTGCAGAAAAATCTCTCAAGCTTTGCTTCAAGGGAAGGAAGAGAGGAGATAGTCAAGTGCAGGCTAAAGTAATGCTGTCTCTAGGACTCAAGCCAGCATCACAGCTAGGCAGAGGCCCACAGAATTTACCTTCTGCCAGTTTCACAGAAACCTTCTCTAGGCCCTCTGAGAGGCCTAGCAGGGTTACAGCTCTCCTGTGGGGTGGCAGCGCTGTGCTGAGACGTGTAGTGGAGACCCTTGTGCCAGCACTGAGTGTGTGCAGAGGTGTGCCCTGGGCACCAACCTGTTAGCCATGTCTACGTGGGACAGAACTTGCTCCGTGTCACAGAAAACTTGGGGTGAAATCAGGCATCTCCAGCTAACGGGCATTTTCAATATCATCTCTTCAAGTGATGCAGTTTTCAATACCATCTTTTTTTCCAGAATGCTAACAACCGGGTATTTTTTTCAAAGATAGTGAATTTATTCCTCCTTTTCAGAATTATATTGGCCTTTGGACGCATGGCATTTAATAACATTAATTTTTATTTACAGTTTTATTTAAATTTAATGCAAACCTCTAACTTAACAGTGTTTGGTATGGATATTTTTCTATGCTGAGTATATAACTCAGTGTCAGGGTGTGGGCCTTTGATTTTGAAGGTGTTGAATTTCAAAAATTTCTCATCGAAGGATGAGGCCAAGCAGAAAATGGATGTATTGTTATTTGACACAAAGCAGTTGAATGTACTTAAATGGGATAGTTGGATTTTCTGAACTGGATTCTCCTAAAATTATAACTTAAAAATATCTGGTCATTTCACATCTAAGAAAAGTTTTCATTTTTTAACCTTCTTTGAAACTGTGAGTAATCATAATATTTGCATTTTGTTCTTCTCTCCATGTCTTTGTTGAACCCCCATGGCCAATTTCTGATGCATTTGGAAGAGAGACAGATATCTCAAAAAAATAATTTCATACAAATTTCATGGAAATTGTCAGGTGATCATAAAGGAAAGGTTTGGATTTCCGGGGGAAAAGTTCAAACATGAATTTAATAGTTATCTGTTCTATTTGATGTGATCTTGTGTAAGCACACCCTTACCTCAAAACCAGCCTAATTTGTGGAACTTGCTCAGGAGGAAGTCAGCTGGCATGAAGAGCAGCTGAGAGTACTGTGAGGTGAGATGAGGGCACATAAGTGGATTTAGTTGGACAAACTGTGGGTGAGGGAGTATGCAAAACTCTGAAAGAAATACATAGGAAACCTGACCATTCCTTCTGTTGTTCTTCATAACCACAATTCATTTTACAGTAGCATTGCCAATATGAAACTTCCTAAAAAGGCTCATTTTTTAAAAATGTTATTTTCTGTATTTTGATATAGCTGAGAATGAAAACCTGTGACAAAATCAAACCCTTTCCATAAAGCAAACATTCAACTTTCAGAAGTGAGCTGTAATCACGGACCAAAAAAAAAAAAAAAGGTGCCCAATTTCATTGCAGCCTCTCAATCCTTCAGAGCTATATAAGGACCTCAGAAGAAGTGCTTCTGCAGACATAGGTGACAGTTCCACTCCTTGGCAAACACAATTTCAAAAGAAAGCTGTTCGTACTCTCACTCCCCATTTTATTGTTTAATAGCAGCCAGGAGCCAAATTTTAAAAATGATTGTGAAAATAGGTAGTGTGAGAGTGAAGGAATGAAAGGTGCCAGAAAGTTAACTCATCTCTTTAATACTTCAAACTGTTTCAAGTTGATTTATAGTTTTTATTTTATCTGAACAAGTTCAGCTATCCGTAGATTTACCTTGTAAACTCCTGCTTTATCTTTGTTTTTCTTTCTCACTGCTACAATTCAACATAATGAAATGCAAGTTGCCCTTTTATCTTCTTACTTTTAAGTTAGCAAAAAATGAAGCTGGAAAAAGTTTTGTTACTGACTTGTTAATCTTTAATGAATATAAAGGATGATACTATCTACTGTTTACAGTTTTAAAGAAATTGGTCTGAGGAATGTCTTCCAGCTATCAGATCAAATATAAATAATAGTGACAGTGCAGAATTTTGCAGAGTGAATACTCATTCATATGTACATGATTATCTAATTATATGCTATCGTGTGGGCATATTTACATAATGGATGTAAAGTTCTTTTTGAGTTTTAATTTGAAGTATAGCATCCTTTAAGATTTCACCTAGAATATAAGAAATTAGAAACAGTGCTGACTTTAGAAAGTCTTCAATTCACTTTTCTTACAGATAATGTCTGCTTGTCATGTAGAAATAATACAAGTAGAGCACAGTTAACTAAGAAAATGAGCTTAGTGTTCTCAGTTTAATCCAAATTGGACAACACTCTTTTTGATGCAGTTGAGTGGCCTTGGTTTAAGAAAAGTACAAAACTGAGTAAGCATAGTGGCCTTATTATTTGTTAGTGAGATGTACTACGTGCTTAGAATGCCCTTGTACTGCTTCCCACCTGCTTTCAATTGCACTGCTTTTATAAGCAATGGCTTTGCAGTAAAAAACTCTCATAGAGAAATTCTGTTCTTTCACATTACATGTAGTTGAAAGGCTGCGTACTTGGCCTTTCAACTGCTTTAATTGTGTAGACAAAAGTTGGGTAAAATTTATAAAAAAATTGATAGAAATTCTATTGCTTGCAGTCTTTTTGTGTCTTAAATGTAACTTTTTTTCAGAAAAAAAAAAGTGAGATATTTTGTCCTCAGTGGACAGAGTGGTCAGGACCCCAAGTGTGTTAATGTGCAAGAGTTTGGACAGCACTTTTAGATACATGGGTGAAATGCTTAGGTTGATCCTCATGGGTCCCTTCCAGCTGAGGATATTCTGTGACTTTATGACTCTAAAATCCTTTGTTATGCTGTATATTACTCTTGTGTCTTTGCTATTGACCAAAACGTACTTTTAAGGGGAAATGTTTTTTTCTCTGTCTAATCTTAATGACTGCTTGGTAAATGTTGACTTTTAGGGTGTGAGAAGTCTTAAATAAGTTATGAATTCAGTTCTTGTGAGTTCTAATGATATGATGAGGGATCAATTCACATGTTAAGAAAGAGGTCATTCCAGTCCATGGAAAGTACTACTTTCATTGAAAATACATGATCAGATAGACTGTCAGTGATGAGCTTTCCATTGTGACGGTATACAGAAAGGGCCTCATTCACCACTTGGAAAGTACTAGCTCAAAGATAAGATTTAGTGAAGGCATAACCATAAATCTTCAGTCTGATATGGTTGATACTCAGCTCAGAGATGTTGAGCATGGGAACCTAATTTTGATGGCTTTGAAACTAACACAAGGTTTGTAGAGGAGCTGTTAAATTTCAACTCACGAGGACTGTGTTAAACATGCAGTTCTGTCTTGGAAATAAAGTTACAGTATACTGACTGAGCATTTTAGATGGCTTTAGCCTGATCTGGGGTTAAAGAAATAAAGTGTGAGTTAAGTGCAGTTATCAAATATTCAGTCAAACAGAAAATAAGGCCTTCTTTTTCATATGGTCTTGGCTGGTTCGGATGTGCCAGAGGAGGAATTCAGTATTAAGGGTGTTGAAAATAGCTCCTAAAGCAGAAGCCAATGCTAATAAACAGTTTTGGAAGTATTGTGAAAGGTTTAAGTATAGTCTGGATTATTGCTGTTACTGTGTTAAATCACAGCAATCAAATAGCCAAGTGTTGCTTTGAACGATTAAGTGGAATGACCATCAATGAAAAGCCTTCAGGCTCTGTTGCAGACACAGGGACGGGTGTGGCCATGGTCAGAGCTCCCAAATGTTACTTTGGATGCTGTTACAGATACAAAGCAGGGTGTTACATGACATTTCCAGAATCTGGCAGATTTTGGTTGGGTTTGGATATTTTTTATGTACCTTGGCAGGCATTTACAAGCCTGCAGCATTGCTGAACAGCAATCTGCATTAATGGCTGAAGTAACACCTACTGGTGAGGCACAGGCAATCAGCTACAGGCTGCTGTTGACTTATGATTTCAGTTGACTTATGATCCTGCTGAGTCTTGCAGGTCACTTTTTGCTCCCACCCTGAGGCCATTGCCAGTACCTGTCATCATTTGAACACACATTGATTGAGAAAGATGAAAGTTGTGGAGAGATGAGCACATGCCTTTGAGGAAGATATACTAAAGCCCTGTATTATTTCCTTTAGTTAATTAAATTTATTAAAATTATTTATTCAAATTTATAAAATCTCTATATAGATTGCACTAAGAGCTCAATATGTCAAAAGGGCACAGAAGGACCTCACACAAATAAGTGATTTATTTTAAGCCGTAGTTAGACTTTATTATCCTCCTTCCCTTGTCTCTGTCTCTTGTGAAAGTGCCTGGAAAAATAAATGAGGCTTGAAACACCCTGGGTTTGGGTACTGTCACATGAAGGTGGCATTACATACTGGATAAAGAGATTTGTAGATCAGTTTTTAGAGAGTGAATAAAGGTGGAGAACATTTTGGTTCTGGAATTTGGAAGGTAAAGAAGGATTAGAACTATTTCTAGGAAGTCATTCAAAGCAGTCTTGGGACAGTCATGGGAGGTGATGTTGCAGCATCTCAGAAGACAGGTACCTTGGTACGGTGCAGTTTTGTTAAACAAGTGTTCTGTCATTTAATGCGTCATCTCATTCATGACGTGTGATAGGTAGGAGAATAACTCGTTCTTTTTTATGTCTGTAATTTGTTAAAAATGAGTAGACATCATTTTCCAAACTACTGCATAAGGACCTGGTCTGATTGCGTGTATGGAATTCTTCAGGCAAATTGTACTTTTTACAGCAGAATTTGAATTCTCCTGTGTGGATGGAGATGATCTAGCCAGATTGTGTGTGAGCTGGTGAACTGTTCCACCATGCTTCAAGGGACTTTGCTTTCCAAGCTTCTTGGTAGTCCTATGCATTAGGTGTTGCTAATACTTGGACTTATTTCAAAAGTGCCACTGTCTTACTTGCAGTCCTAAAGGCATGAGAGAAGGGTAGATGCTACCTTAAATAGTGTATTTGAAACTTTGTAACACATTGATGTCGCTATTCATATGCTTTAGTGTCTTCTTGTTCATCATTTAATACTTCTAAAACCACGACTTGATCTTCTCCTTTTCATCTTCATTCAGAATTGAATGAGTGGCTTTCACACTTTCACAATCATGGATTTCTGTTGGCCCATTTCTTGCAGGTGATCATGTCTTTGCACCTCTAGCTGAAAAAACTGCAAGATTTATGTTTATTTTCCTGTTTAATGTGGTTTCATGGGCTGCAGACTGTGACTTCATGGATGGCAGATTGGAAAACTGTTACACAACATTGCAAGTAAGGGTTAAAAGGCAATGATGATCTGTAATTTAACTCACAACTCCTCTCAAGACATCTGACATGTGATGTATATTGCCATTCTTCCAACAAAATCCCTCATTACAGAAAGAGGAGCAGCAACTGCAAACACACTGAGAGAGAAGCAATTGCATACAGCATGTTGCAAGATCCTAGCAGCAGGCAATGTGGAACTGCCTCTGCCTACATTTTGATAAATCTTCATCTACTGTATTTAAATTTCAGTTTTGCTGCAAGAGAATCTGTCTCAATAACATCCTTTTTTTTCCCCCCAAACTATCACCTTGAGAGTCTCCAGCAGGGCTTTTGGAGCTCTGTGTGAACTTTGATGTAAAGCTCTCCCACAGTGAGAGATCAGAAATACCATGTGTAGAAGCAAAGACTCCTTTGAGAACACTTTGGAGACAAAAAAGCATCTGTTTCTTAAGAAAGTAGAAGTTAAGCAAATTTGTATCAATTTAAATGTAATGTATGATTAGGTATTTCCTTGGGTGATGTCACTGGGTTCTTTTTAGATTAAAAAAATAAAAAATTTTGTACCAACATTACTTGCAAGTCACATGCACAGGAAAATGGAAAAGAATATTTTTTTTTAATCCTTTTCCTTTCAGGGTCAGCATTGTTCATTAGCATTTATATTTCATTCAGAACAAAAATGTAGATTTTATTTTTTTACTTTTTCAGTTTTGCTTCCTTCACTGCAGTTCTTTTATGCTGGTGTTTCAGATGCCATCAGCAGAATTGAGGAGGAAGGGATGGAGGAAAAGGAAATAATGATACACAAAGCATTGTTTAGGAAAGCATTTAAGTCTGTGCTTGGATTCTTTGTTGGGAAAGTGCTTAGGCATACACCCAGCTCATATCAATAGTTTCAACACAGTACCGATATGTTTAATTCTGCTGATCTCAGTTGATCATATGCTTCAGAGACTGGAGGCAGCTTTCTGAACTGGAATTGCAGCTGATTCAGTATCATGCATAAGTGGTTGACTGCTCTCCCAACAAGTATACATGAGTCTTAAAACTCTGGCCTGTGGGCTGCTAAGTAGGAATAGATTTATGTTGTTGAGGAAATCTTTCACTGGCTTGAAGGTGGCTTGTGAAAACATGAATCTCTGCCTTCTTGTGGAGACATACAATATTGCTAACATAAATAAGAATAACAGTGGCCTAGATGCTGTCTTCAACCATAGATTTGTGAGCCTTATCTGTATCAGGTATGGAAGAACAACATTAAGTTGGATATAAAGAAGACTGTTGAGTTTCCTCTGGCAGGCATGTTACCTTCAAACATGACTGAACTGTCTTTAGGTTGTCTCAGGTGGATGAGAAGCAGACTAAAGGTAAAGCAGCCCCAAATGCAGCTCTTTCTCTGCTATACAGATATAACCACTGAGTCTAGGAAACCTGGCTTTCAGACTTCAAAAGAGATCTTTTTGGGGGGCATTAATTGGTAATAATTGGTAACATTATGCTGCTCATAGCAAAATAAAATAGGAAATCAACTAACAGCTTAAAAAGTTACTGCGAAGCATGTAGAGCATTAGGCTCTACTTCTGCAAGCACGTACATGTTTGAGGACTCCTTAAGTTTAGTGAAATAACTTATACATAACCACAGGAAGTGTTTGCAGTATCTTAAATATATATTACTATTAAAAATAACTTTATGTGGCATTACACTTTAACTGTGTTGGCATTTGGTGTTTCGTTTCTAAACATTCTAAGTTGCTGACTTAAATTAGAGATGGACTCAATGATCCTTGTAGGTCCCTTCCAACTCAGGATATTCTAAACTTCTTCCAAAATTGGAAGAACTGCGATGTGATCGATTAATTGAAACACTGCACAACAAAGGATCTCTTTATCTCTGCATTTCAGTGTATTTGCTGGAAACTGTTTACCATATTACATCTCCTCTCCTCAAAGTATCTCTCTTTGCCTTTGCAGTTTGGTTCAGCCACTCTACCTTATTGATAATGTGTAAATAATTTTAAGTTTATATAACCACTGGAATGAAATTGCTTGCTCTTTCTAGCATCACCAGAGTTCAGTTCAAGAAGAAGCCTGTGATCTAAGGCACTTAGTTGTGTTGCAGTAAACCAACTCATTTACATGAAGCCAAATTTCTTATTTTGAGCACTGTGCTTGCAGAGAACAGTAATTTGAATATAACTTTACTGTGGAAATCCCATTGCAGTTTTCTGAACATTTGTAATACTGAATTGCCTGTCTATAAAAGTTCAGCTTGTTTTCCCTGAAGTCACAGAAAATGATGAAAGCTATATTACTCTCCTGCAGTCTGACTATACTTAGTTTTTATTGCTTCCTGAGCGCATGAAAAAATCCGTACATTTAGAACTGTTACTTTCATCATTTCAGGCCTTAGTTTGAGGCATGTTGGCTTCCAGCGGTCCTTCTGGAGGTGCTAAAAGGCTCAGGCCTGCAAAGTGCTACCCTCCCTCTGCTTCTGCCAATTGTGGTGTGAGCACAGGGGGCCCAGAAGTTTCTTGTCGTTGTTCAGAAATGCACAGATTTGGGACTTCATCAGATCATCAAATTTGAGTCTCTTTACAATTTTTGTTGTGAGTACTGAAATTGCCATTCTAGCTATTATTGTCAAGATAACTTGGTAATAGTAGCTAGAAATATCCACGAGCGTAGTTTCCATCTGTATGAGACAAGACTGATATCAGTGGAAAAGTAGTAGAAATAAGGAGAATTACATATTTTAATATAGTGAACTGTAAAGACAATTAAGAATGCTTACCAGAATACTTACCAAAATGCTCATTACACCTCTACCCCCCCAAAATCATCCTTTGCATTTGCAAAGGTACAGTTTCAGAAACACAAGCAAATACAGATTTTTGCTTAACAATGGAAGCAGAAGCTTATTAAGTGTCCAGTTAGATAAGAATTCATCTGTTACTTTAGTATAGTCTTTTTTATTTTGTTCTTTTGCTTTCAAGCCAACACTGAGACTTATCAAAAGATTGCACGTGGAAAAAAACTCGTAGAGAATTTTTCACATAAAATGTAGCTTGAAAGGAATGTTTGAAATTCAGGTTTGGAAAGTATTACACAAGAGTATTCTTTTTCCTTTGTTTTTCTTTTTTTTTCTTCCAAACACATTTTCCTTCAAAACTGCCACTTTACCAAGCCCTTTCTCCTATAAGACTCCAAAGGAAAAATGACATCAAAGAATAAAATCCTGTCATATGTTATTTCCGGAAGAATCCATGGAAATCTTGAATAAGATTTTATCATTTTCACTGTGATGTTCCACTGTTAAAAGGAACAACATACTGAAGAGTATTCAGTTGCTGAATGCTTGGTGGTAAGCAAATCTAATGATTCTTTGAATATTACATAACACTTAGGAATCTGTAGCACCTCAGATCTGTTGTATGATAATAGGAATTAGAAATGGAAAACCACTGTTATATCAGCTTGACCGTCTCCTTGACACTGCCAGATAGTTGTCTTCATTGTGGTACTTGGTCTAATTTGCAAATGTCATAAGCCATGTAGCTTCCACTACTTCCCTTTGAAGAATATGTAATATTAAAGCAAGCTGAATACTCCTGTCCTTGATCCTTGATTCCTTTCCATCTTCTTGATCCTCTTTGGTATCTCTTCACTGCACTAAACAATTCCTAATGTTACTTTGCCTTTAGCTATTTTCTCTTTTGTGTTTTCCATGGAATCACGCAATTACTTGTACTGTTCTTTTTGGATTTTATTCTATTTTGTTGTATCTTTTTGGTACTGAGGAGCCATGGGCTTATATGTACTGTTCTCTGGAGACAATAAAGAAAACGTGGAAAATCTCTACTGGAGAAAGTCATCTTTGCATAACTTATTCTTTGACCATAGAAGTTATACTTGCAATAGAAGCACAGTGTAGGTCCTAAACACATGCCTGTAGCAGACTCGTTATTCATAAAAAAGATGCTGTGGTGTTTTTTTTCCCCTTATAAATCTAGAATACTTCTTAATCCCTGCTTTTCTAAAGTTGATGTTGGACAAAGCCTAATATACTTTGCACGTACATTTGTTGAAAGCTTCATTATGGCAATTATATCATGCGTGAAGGATAACTGTACTACTTTGACTTCTTAAGACACAAGCACATGCTAACAAGGGTAGAGCTCTGTGAATAACTTTAAAAAAAAAAACTTCCAACTAAATAAAAATACTATAAAATGTCTTATTTTGTGACAACCTCCAAAGATTAATTTAATTAATGGAATATGGAATGAAGTATTTTGCCTAGGTTTGGGATCTGTTAACTGTAAAAAAAAAAATGAAAATTGAGGGAATTTATTTATGACACTTCAGTGTTAAATTAAAATCCAAAAGATTTTGGAAATATGAAAAATGCTTAAAGAATTTACAGTTTTACAGCCAAATTGATTTGACAAATTCAGCAGAAATCTGACAAATGGTTTGTTTGATGTACGTCTGCATCTCTCAAAGAAAAATATCTCAGCTGAGAAAGTTTGCTTAGTGTTAGCTGATGTTACAGAGGTAGATGATGAAAGATGATATTATCAGGGAGATTGTAGGTCTTCAGATGTCATATATTAGATGTGGTCAGCCTACAGGAGTAGAAAGTATCTGTGATATATACATTTCGTATCCATGAAGGATCCTAGGTCTTCCTGCAGGCTGAAGCTGGGTGGTAGATTCCATACCATTCATATGAAAATGGTGGAAAATCTTGCCCTAGAGCTAACTTACTCCTGGCGTTTTGCCTATCTGTCACGGTGATTACTTGTCTGGGAAAAAAAAAAAAAGGGGGGTTGTTAATAGTCAGCTGTCCAATCTGTCTGTCTGAGAAGTCAACAGAACAGCACAACAAATCAAGTGGGCAGAAGACCAGCTACTATGGCATTACTTCTCCCCAGGAAAAAGCAAAGAATTCTGTCTGTGCAAAGACTCCACTTTTAATATAGTTTAATCTATCAAACCTTAATGTACATGGCCCAAATTATATTTTTTTCCTGACAGAAAATTATTAAAGACCAACATTTCTAAAATATTTGGTAGGATTTTTGGTTGCAGGGAATGGTAAGATATAAGCCTGATGAAGAATAAATTTAAGCATTGACATTTGTGGGGCCATAATTAAGTTTTAGGTTTTTCTTGTGCGTATTTGCCTTAGAATTCACTGAATTAGTGTACTGCCCTAAAATAAGCTGGCAGCTAATTGGAAAGAACAGATATTCGACCACTGAAGGAAAAACTCATTTTTAGGGATTCACTTCCCAGCAAGAAATAATCTGTTCAGGCTGAATTGTAAATGTGATTATCTGTAAATGAAAACAGTCAATTCTCTAAAACAATTTGCAAGTTTTCCTATAAAAATGTCAAAGATTTGATGATTTGATAGCTGATTGTGATAAGCCGGGTATTTGGAGAAAACAGGCACTTTTCAGTCAAAATTCAGTCTTGACTGAAACTACATTTCCCACACTAATGACCAATTACTTTGTTTCATGACAGATAAAATGCTTTTTACACAATTTGTCTCCCTGCAAGCATATTCAATGTGCTTGAATAATCTTTGGATGATTTTTTTTGTAGTTGCTCCTGAATGGAGTTCAGAATACTGATATTAGAGGGCTGCTTAGAAAGCTCTACATTACTTCAAACTGGCCATCATCCCATTGCTCTTGATCTTTTTTTCCATGTTGATACCTATGAACATAGGGTAGATTCTTTTTTTTTCTTTTTGCAATTCCTAATTTCTTCTAGAATATGCTTATTCCCATTTTTAATATTATGTAAATATATATAATGTATAAATATGGTAGTATACATATATAAATGAATAAATAAATAAATAAGATCACCATGGTTTTCAGAAGAAGCAACTTTGCTCCTTGGGAATTTTTTGGTAATATTCCAGGTTGGTTTTCCCAATGTTCAAATTTTGAAATTTTACAGTAGATAAATGTCATGTGTTTTGGGCATTCTCCAAATATAAAGCAGAAAGATGCGAAGAAAGTACAGAAATGTAAAGCATTATATAAATGTAGGAGTCTGAACTCTTAACCATTTGCAGCTTGAGTGCTTTAATAGTCCTAAGATCTGTGACCTGTTGCATACCTCCTTACCTTTTCCAAAACAGATGGGTGGTAATTCAATCTACTTATTTATTCCTGCTGGCAGCTCTAATGCTTTTTGGGTGACGTGGTTGTCGATAGAAAATTTTGTATTAGAGACGTGTATGGATATGTGTGTGTACAAAATAAGATGTAATAAAGTTAAATATATCAGTATTAAGCAACACAAGCACACCACAGGTTATTCATTATCAGGTTAAAATTAATGCGAGGACAACTTATTTGTTATACTTCAGAAAATCAAGAAGTAAAAAGGTTACCAAGTTATTATAACTTTCCCTAATGCATCCCTTTCACACTCAGCCTAAATTGCTGTAATGCCCATGTCTGTAGAATCTCCACTGAGGATTACAGCCTAGGGACATGAATGCTCAAGAACTTTGTGGAGTGTTTACAAGTTAATTAAAAATAATAATAATCTGTGAACATTTGTTAAACGTTGACATTGTTATTACTTGTTGCCTCCTTGGTGCTTGGTATCTCTCTTGTGTTACACAGCTATTACACATTACACTGCAATTACATGTCAGAATTAAGTCAGAATGACAAAAGGACATTTTAGCAAGGTTTAGAAACACTATTAAACCCAAGGTAAAGGCTACCCTGCCATTTTGCAGCAGTTTGGAAGCTGAGCTGATAATAGCTTTGTGTAAGTTGGACCCGTTGCATTGCAGTTAGTAGAGGACATATCTAAAAGTGAGTGGTGGAAACTCTTGTCTCACATTATCCATCCTGTGGTGTATATAGCCCCTTAGGACAGAGGAGTTCATGCACACTTGGTAAACGAAAAGCAAATTTCTTTTATTTACCCAATTCTTTAATGAATGAGTCAGTTCATGCTTCCCACTCATTTGTCTATCATCACTCCCGTTCCAGATTCAAAAGTCTGATCATTTTAAAATTATGTATACGGTGGCTCACTGGTGACTTTGAGAGGGAATGGTAAAGCTCACTCTCAGTTTATTATTCCGCAGAAGGTGGTATTGAATACTGATCAAGTCCAGTTTCTCCTGTAAAAGCACACTGTAGGGAAGTTTGTAGCTTGTCCATCATGATGATCAGTCTTCAGCACTGCATTAAAGTCAGTGGTTTCACACTAATCCCTTTTGCACTCCAGGCTAAATTGGGATAAGCAAGATATTGTTACATTCTTAAACTTTCTGAGAAACCTTTTGGATCGTGTCCATAGAATAAAGATTATATGCTAAGAAAAAGGAAGCTGTATATACTTTCTCGAGCAGTTTATAATGTTAATCAAAATTATTAGCAGTGAGAAGATGGAGTTCTAAGAAGAAAATTATGATTTCTGGAAACATGACTTGAAGGTGCTAGGAAAAATCTGTCTTCTTTTGTTAACACAAGAAAAAGAAAAAAGAGCTACTCACTTTGGTCATTTGGAACATTTAGTTTTGCATCCAAAATTTTATGAAGAAGTTACTTGAAAACTAGTTTTTTTCTAAGACTGTTTCATGTCTGATCTACAAATGGCAAAATTACTCGTCAGGCCGTGAGATGGGGTGGTTTTTTCCTCTTTTCTTTTAGATGGGAAGAGCT
This sequence comes from Numida meleagris, assembly GCF_002078875.1. Classification (NCBI taxonomy): domain Eukaryota; kingdom Metazoa; phylum Chordata; class Aves; order Galliformes; family Numididae; genus Numida; species Numida meleagris. The sequence goes on along the minus strand of NC_034410.1, from coordinate 47,812,147 downwards.
GAAGAAAGTGGTGCCTCCCTTCTGTAACTTAATCTGAACTCAAAATAACATTTTGTTCTCTTAACAGCCCTTTTTCTGAGTCACTGTACGAAAGAGAGACTGGGAAGTGTTGAATACTGTAGATTAAATACTTCAAAGCCAACTTTGACTTAGTTGTACGCATGCTTCAGAGTAGACTAATGTACAATAGTATCCAAGAAACTCAGCCAGTAATTCATGAGAGTCCAAAATGTTCTCCTTAGGATGAATCATAGCTGCATAAATGATAGGATTGGAGAAGATCCCTTAGGTCATCCAGTTGAAATCCTGTGTATCTTCTTCACTAATCCCCACTAGGATTTCTTCTACCCAATCTTGACAAACCTCTCATATCCTTGACTCATCCACCTCCCTAGGTAGTTTCTTCCATTGCCTAATGGTTTAACCTGAACGTCTTTAAACCTACTCCATAATGTTTAGTATGAACAATTTATGGCTACAGAAAATGATCCTTTCGCCTCCCTTCTGCTCCCTTATTCCATCATGCTCAAATATCATCCCTCCTTTTAAATGTTTTTGGTTTTGTTTTTGTTTTTGTTTTTTTTTTAACTCCAGGAAGGAAGGTTTTTTTTTTTCTTTCATCTTTGGTGTTTTTGTAACTGTAACTCATTTTCTTTGATCTTTTGGTTTTCAGTTTTCAATGCTCAGAAATACATTTTGATCTACAAATGGACTTTCTGTGACTCAGTGATATGTAGTATGCAATAAGTTCTGCTTTTTGAAAGGTGAATTGGCATGACTGAGGTATTCCATGCCTTTGCCTGTAGAAGTGGCTTTCACAGGGGTGCTAATGTGCTCTGACTGACAAATACAACATAATTTGAGCATTTTATTAAGTGAATGAAGGTGGACTCTATTTTTAGCTTTAGATACATGCGATCTCATGTTATTAATCAGGACAGTAATTTAATCATGTGCTTTAAATTTTGAAAACTTATCTCGAAAAACTCTTGGGGTTGCCTACTACACAAGGGTTAAAGTTTATTATGGTTACTTCCAAAAGCACTGTTTCCCAGTTTGTAACTGTTGAGGTATAAACCCTTTAATACACATTTGTCTAAGTGTGTGTTCAGATCATTATTGTTCTGATGGGATTTTTGTATTATCTGTAAAATGAAATACTTAGATTTTTTCTGTTGAGAAACATGAAGGTAGAAGGATAAGACAAAGCCTTTTTTTTTTCTTCTTTTCCTCATGAAATAAGGTAGAGGAGCCTTCATCTACAGAATTTTTAATTTTATACCAGGTATTTCTTAGGTTCTGCCTAAGTTTGTCAGAATGAACTGATGATAAATCTCTCTAATATTAGTCATCTGACGTGCTACAAATAGCATATGGCAGTTAAATTAATGTGAAATTTATCTTGTTCTCCTAGCTGACTAATAAATGCTGCGTATTGAAAAACACAGGGTAGAGGTGGGAAGGCTCATGATTTCAAGCCATGTTTTCATGTTGTCTCCCATTTTAGAGTTACACAGTAAAAATTGCTGCAGTCTATACCTCATCTGTCAGTTCATCTTTCCCGCAATCTCTCCCGCACGTAGGAGTTTTTTGATCAGAGCAGAAGTATTCCATGTTACCTGTAGTTGTGTATAGTGCTGTCAGACAAAGCTATGTGAAGCTGAGGTCACTCCTGCTATATTGTGTCAGTTTTGCCTGCCCATAATTACAGCTAACCTATCAGATTTAGCTGATCCACTGTGTTTCATGGCCTTGAAAGTAACCATTCACATTCTTCATTTTGGCACAGCAATTTACAGAAATAGACACAGGAATTATTTGTAAGAAGTCCATGTCATGGAAGTGACGGTTTGTGAAAGCAGTATCCCAGGTGCTATTTTATGTCTAATAATTATTTTTGCTTTATAATTTTATAATTGAATTTTAATCTTATGGCCTTCTAATAACCTTTTGGCCTACTGCAGGTAAAGATACATTAGGCAATTATAGCCTTTTCACAAATGTTTCTTGTCTCTCAGTATTCTTCTAAGCCTCTCCACTATTTTCTTGCTGTTTATCTCCTCAGATGTCCTCAAATGTGGTTTTGTAGACATTGAGGGCACTGTGCAGTAGCACTGTCACTCATCTTGAGGTGTGCAGTTCAGTGGGCAGTGCTAATGCACAGATCAGTGCCTTTAGGTCACTTTGGTAAATCTTTGCCTGTTCCCTTTAGGGACAAACAACTGATATAAGCACACCACTTTTTTGCAGTTTCTTAACGACATGTGCGTCCAGCTTTTCTAAGAGTGTGCAGAAAGCAGTTTCCAGACTCTTGCAAACTCTTCCCTGACTGTGGTGGGAAAGGAAGGCATTCTCCAGTGTCTTTTTATGTAGAGCAGAGTGCTGTAAACAGCTGCAGATGTGATTTCAACACAGCTACAGTCAGGAACAGGAACTGAGGGCTCTGCAGTGGCTTCTGTGGTTCTGAACTGCATTGAGCTACGTGGCCCATTTCACTGTGAATGCATGTCTTCTAAGCTCTTTCTACTGTGCTGCTCTTTTGGGGCTTTCCTCAGCAACCATCTGTGTTTAAGATTATTCCCATAATGTATTTTAAAAGGAATCTTTTTTTATCTACTCTGAGCCTTGTTAATCTCTCAGGTCCAAGAGCAATATTTCTTTCTCCTCTCCAGTGGTTGTAGCTCATCTGGATTTCTTACCTTCCACACATTTCACTATCATGCTACCTACCTCCATCCTCTAGATCATTAATGGAACAATGTGGGACCTGCTGCTGGTCCCTTTGGCATCCCAGCATGTGCTGTCTGATAAGAGTATGGAACAAAGGAACTGCCATTCGAGGGCTGACCTTTGTAAACCCATGTCAGCTCTCAACATGGTGTTTTGAATTGTCCTTTAAAAAAAAAATACAAACTTCAGTGAAGGGGACCTCTGAGTCCCTTGGGGTATTTGGGCTTCCAGCTGTTGCTGTAATGATACTGCTTTAGTCTTTTGTATCTTGGCAATTTTATCCTTGATCTGCTCTCTGTGAGCCTCACTGACACTGCTTCAATCTCAAGGCTTGAGGTAAAATTTGTTTAACTTACCAGCAGCCATGAAAATTATTAATGCATATGCTGAAATCCCCAAGCACCGAAAGATATTGATAGTGCAAACCAAAAACTGAAAAATAAAACAAGGGAAAGTAATGTAGATGTTGTTGTTCATGTGGACTTGCTTGGATCTAAATGACAGCCTTTAGTTTATTATTGTTTTTTTTACATGATGTAGATTGTTTGTGGTAAATTCTGTATGAACGTGATTGTGGAGGCATTTGGGCCTACAGGCAATGCAATGGCCTGTGTTCAGAAGACCTGGATAATCAAATTTAATAGTGCTGCTGACCTACTGGGTGTGTAGGGATTTCAGCCTCCTGTAGAGATGGCTAAAAGCTTTGTGTTATTTGTATTATTATTCATGTATCATTTGGATATAGTGCCAATTTATTTTGGATTGCTTAATGTTAATTAGAAAAGGATTTAAGTTAAATAATTTTTGGCCTAAAGTAATAGTGGACATGTAAGAAACTGCTGGGTTAAATAATCACTTTAATTAAGTCATGCAAGTATGTGCGTACACAAATTTGCAAGATTATCCACTGTTCCTTTTCTCTGTAGGTATTTCAAGCAACTTTATATGGGTTCCTACCCACTTTGCTGACTCTTTAAGGCTCATGGTTCCAAAGATTAATATCCAGTCCAATTAACCTTTGCACAAATATTTGAAAACAAGAAACTCATCCTTTCCTGGTTTAAAACAGAAGGAGTTTTGCTATTTTCCCCTTTCCCAAAGTGTTAGTCTTATATTGAAGAAAACTGTTCTTAATAAGTTTATGGAGAGTAATTTTATATTGTTTGCAATTTGTGTTGTTAATTCTGCCTGTAAAAAGATGCAGGCAAAGTTCAAGTAGAGAACCGTGTGTCAGATTGTATGCCTAGTTGTTTTCTGCCATTTTTTCCTCACGTTTAAGACTAGTCCACAATTTTATAAATTAAAGATGGCATCATCCATCATATCCATAAAGAAGTTGATATGAGATTGCTTTCATTGCCTTAATTTTTATATTCCTAAGCTTGTGAGTGCTTGAATTTGCGAGTTATGCATTCTTATCCTGTTTTGCTTGTAATAAATTGTTTCCCTCAGCTATAACCAAAGCTTTTACAAATCAATAAACAACAATGGAGTGCATGCAGTTGCCAAGTACACCAAATTTTTAAGCATCTTCTTTCTCCTTTATAGGTTTGTCTGAAGATGCAGCAGAGGAAGTGGAAAAGCCATGAAATATGAAGACGACCCTCAGGAGGAATTTCTATCTGATATCAAATGTGTTTATAGTGCAACAGTACCGATCCTTTTTACTCTGTATTGATTACAGCCTTCAGGAGAGGACTGTAATAATTCATACAAAAAAAGTTCAGTTCTAATCATTTCAGTCAGGTCTTCCTGCCAACTACTAGCATCTTTTCTGTGAGCTAAGCTTATGCACTTACTCAACTGTGGTAGGGATGTTGTGTTAAGTTTTGTGATACATCAGCCCTTCCTAAGGATTCTGTTGATTGATCAAAGACTGTTTACATATAGTTAAAAGCAACCTTTGTTTCAGGATATGTTTTATCTGTTTTTAAGATATTCTGAACTATACCTCCCTTTGAGATTATATTAACATTTGCTATATCACAGCTTTGACAAAAGATAACTATCTCCTTTCCTCCTGTACTAACATTCACCATTCCAGACAGCTGAATTCACCACAAGAAGGAAAACTGGTAATCCATCAACTCTTTTTTGCTCCCCCCCCCCCCCCCATTGCTTATACAAACTCCTGCTCTCAGGAGATACAGGGTAAAATATGGTTACTGGACATAAAGGGCAACCCCTTTTGCCATTAACAATGTCACTACTACGTGAATAAAGTTTACAATTTAAGTACCCTGAGCACAGCAACACATGGATCTTTTTATGGTTACCTGTTATTTCTGCTTTTCTTGTCGTTCAGCCTGTTCTAGTTATGGGTTAGACTTTCAAAAGTAACTAGCAGTTTTTGAGTGCCTTAATTTTAATGAATCCAGTTGGAGGGGGCTTAGAGGTTTCATTTTTTATTAAGTGCAGAGTACTCACATTCTGAAAATCAGGTCCACACGAGGCGCCTGAAATGCAACACCCAGCAATGGAAACAAGCCGAACACCTTTGTGAACCTTGGCCTAAGGTTTGGAAGTGTCACACTCATGTCTGACTTCCTGAGAGTGAGCTGAATGTGATATCAGAAGAAGATATTTGGAACTGAAACTAAGTGAGACCTGAGTCAATAGTAAAGACAGACATCTGAACATGGTCTCTCTTGGCTACAGCTGGTTCATAAAAAATTAGAAACTGGTTTTTTTTAGATTACAGATACAGAAAGTATTGCAGGTCTCAGCTTAGTTTCTGCAATGGCACGAGCCATTTCCACTTCCCACTCTCCCGTTGATTTCATGAACTCCGGTTCTAACCATAGAAAAGGTACTTCCAACTCACTTTTCTACTGTTTTGGCAAGGGTTGTGACAGTTGCTGTGGTCTGTACTGGACTTGATCTATGGATTAAAAGGAGACATTTTTCAGGATCTGTTAGGCCTACAACTTTCATCGCCTTCATATTTTCTTTCAACCTTTTTGCATCCACCCCCAAAACAAAACCAGTTTGCAACAATTGTGGATTTGCTGGTTAATCCTCTGGTCCTACTCTGGCTCAGTAACCATGATAAATGCATTTCACTGAGTCCTTTTCAGCATGTTAGCCATTACATGGAACAAAATGGCCAGGACACTGGGTAAGGCTTCTGATACCTCTGGAACTGAAGTGATCAGAGCCTCACAATAAAAAAGACTCTGTACCTGAGGAGACCTCGGATATCTGAAGTTGTGATGGTAGGATTCTTGCCTCTTTCCCAGGAAGGAAAAATCCTACACCCTACTTGTTATGCAGGGATTCTGCTGGTTGAATTTCCTTCACTCTGATCCCTCCCCCATGGTTTTTGTCAAGAGGGCAGTATCCAACCCATTGTAAAGGTATCCTGCTGGCTGTGAAAATTACCCAATAAAATAATCTCCTGTAGTTTCTGTACACACCTCAATGACCAAAGAAAATCCATGGAGAACTAATCAATTACTGTAGCTATTAGGCTTAAACTTTAACTATAGATCTCAAATCTTCTTTTGTGAGTGGCTGCTAGGTAATCTAGAAAAATCCTCTACAGTCTACTATTTTTTAGCCATGCTCTGTAAGTGCCATTATGCTGTAGAATCCTGGACCAAAGAATCCTAAGCTCTATGTGTATGATATTAGCTGGAAAATACACTACTGTGAGAAATATATTACTTTGTCATAATTATTGTTATTGAATGTGATCCCAGTGCTCTTTGCTGCCTTGATTCATCAAGAATGTAGGGTAAACAAGTGGGCACTCAGGTCAATTATTTCATACACTCTTGTTTTCTATCATTTTAACATGTAAGACTCAGAAGCACTCTTATTTGTCTTTTCTCCTCCATGCTTTGTAAAATGAGGTCTCATGAGAATGCTGTTAGAGAAAGGGGAAAATATGCTGGTAATAAAGAAAAAAAAAGGGTAGACTACAGTCATAATGTATGACCTCTTTGTATATTGTGCTAAATTGTGGATTTTTATAGTATCATCAAGATTTAAGAGAGAAATACAGTTGTTTTGAGTAAAAATCATTTTGTTTCCCCCAATGCCAAATAGTCCAGCTAATTCAGAGGAAGGAAGTAGTTGAAATGTAGACATTTGCACACCAGACTAAGAGGAAATATTGTAAAGTAATTCTTAGCAGTTTTCAAATGTCATTTGAATTTTTAAGGAAGATCTTTTCGGCTGGAGAAAAAAAAAATAAGGCTGATTACTGGAGTTTTGAAGTTAAAGAGTTGGCCAACCAAAAATGTAAGGAAACACTGGAAGTTTATGGGGTCCAAATATTTGGTTCACACTGACAATGTCTCTGAGGCCAAAAAAACATTGCTGACCAATCAAATTATTCTGAACAGGATTTTAGAATAATGCCTAATCAACTGTTTGGTTTCTTATAAGATTACAATATTTTCAGGTAAAGTGGAGTCTGTAATATAAATGTCATATCTAGAAACCTAGTGTTTTGTTCTGCAAAAAGATTACTCATATAAGAAATGTTACTTTCTGAACTTAAATATGCAGTCTGTTTGAATATTTAGCTATTCAAGGAGAATTTTATATTTTTAGTTGGCTCAAAGATAAAAATTAATTTTAATTGATGGTTCTATTAAAATGAATTTTGGATACTTATATCTAAAGTGAATTTTGTAATATTTTGAAAACCAAACAGAGGGTCTTGGCAACTTTTTTATTATATTTGTGCTATAGCACTTTGAAATGTGTTTTCTAAAGTAAGTCCTAACCTAAAATATATACTTTTTTTTTTTGTTGTTAAACAGGTGAATGTTTTGTGGTTGTTGTTTTATGAATGTTATTGTATAAGGGCTTTTCTTTCATTTTATTGTCATGGTGTTGATGTTTAGAAAAACAGATTAAAACAATTACTGCTCTGATGACCAAAATCTGGAGGTTTGGGCTCTGAGGGTTTTTTGGGCTTTGAACACAATGCTGAGTTCAATCCAGGACTGTGTTTTCCAGTCCCAGATTGATTCTTCTGTCCAACTATTATTAAACTGTGGCACAGAAAAACATTATTCCTTTATTTGCAAAAGGTTGCATTTTGTTTTCATGGTATCTTGTCTTTTCTTCACCATTTACTGTACAGAGAGTGTTAAGAGATAGGTTTTGATATCGTTGTATTGTTTGTAAAGAATAGTTCACTAACATAAAATGAAATTTGCTGAGCAGAGATTGTGTTTGTATGTCAAATCCTTTCAACATAAAAAATACAGGTTATGTACCATACTGAACAAGTATCTTTCCTTCTTATCACAATATCTTTTTTACAAATACTTCAAAAAAATTGTTGCAAAGGTACTGCAAAATATACGGCATGCTCCTGAAAGCAAGCTTCTTTATTGCTTATTTGTTTTTAAATTAACCTTGAGTTTTCCATGGCTTTGTTTGTAGTCACCCTTTGCAATCATGCTGCTTTGTTCATTCACTGCCTTGTAGCACAGGATTCCTCCAGTATTTATGTGATACCTTCATATGCTGCTTGCAGCTGACTTAGTTCTTCCTCTGTAACTCAGTGTGTGTTTAACTTTGCATAGTTTCTTGTTTGTATACGAGCCATGATCCTCTAGAGGTGAATGAATGCCCTTAGGTCACGGTGAGGCAAGTGGGAGGCCAAGCCATGTAGCGTTCTGCAAATTAGCAAAAGTTACCCCAATTAGAAGTGCCATTGAATGCATTGCTTCTATGGGAATTTATTCTAGTACTCCAGTAGACCAAATTCAACAGAAGAATGATATTTATATAGAGTCTAGAAAACACTGCTTAATTTAGAGTCTGAAGCTCCTCTCTATTCATCCCTCTCCTGTACTGTAAATTCTTACAATGGTCAGTGGTATCAGGTATTGTCTTCCTCCTCCTTTGTATGATGACTAGCAGTTTTCTGTATAGAAGCTACTAGTATGGGGGGAATGTGCTTTGCGCAAGAGGCCAGCAGGCCATAGCAGAGACACCTAGCAGTTTTATTAGCATTAAATGTATATCAAGTGATTTAATTAATTGTAGGATGGAGGCCTAACTTAGTTAATTGTATGGACCTGGTATTGTCTGACAACGTCGTGTTTGCCATAATTTTACATCTGTTGTAGCAAGGAATACAAAGAAAATGAAACATCCAAGCACATTCAAACAAATATATTTGTTATTTTAAAACACTGTGGTATTTTCCAAGAGTTTCATATTGTCAGAAGCAGGAAAGAGAGTAAAACACCATTATATTTTCTTAAGTACTCGCTGTAGGTTGATATTTTCTTCACATGCACTGTCATGTGCTTAGATTTACTATGTGTGCATGCTTGCAGAAGAACATGCTGTGTTGAAAAATTTAATATTCATCCTCATTCTTAAAATGAAAGGATTGAGCAAAATTGTGTTTTTAATAGTGGAAAAAAAAAAGTACAGAAGTAACTAGGAGCCCTGGAATAGATCCACACCCTCAGGCTACAGGATGTAAATTGATGTTAGCTCTAGTGGGAGTATTTTCCACTTGATATAGCATAAGCACATTGTATTATTCACTTGTTTGCTACTTTAATAGCACTTTAGCACTTTCATCATAAAAAAATATTCCTTTTGGAAATTATTTTTGGCAAAAGCAGTTAAGACTCCTGAGGAAAATGATAACAGTGTTTGATAAGATATTTTGATTCATCTTTATGAGCAGAATAGAAACTTGGAGTGCTTCCTAAGTAGGAATGATCATTGCAACTCACAGCCCACCCTCCACTGCAGCTCCAGCTAGGTGCAGACTGACAGCACATTCAGCTGCAGAAACAAGATAACAGCTCTGCTCTGATTATGTAAGCTGTTGCCTGATCAGTAATCTTGGAGTTCAGTCATCATGAGTCATTACTGTAACCTGATTAGGTGCCCAAATCTACCTTAATTGAATTTAACCGAGTGTTTTGCCACAGATTGTGATAGGAGAACATCCATACTGCTCTACTGGAGGCCAAATGCCATAATAAGATGACATATAAGCACCATTTACTCCTGGCTAGATGATGTAATACATTACAAGGATTGCTCCAAGAGGTATTATTCTCCAAATACTGTATCTGTGAGTGTCAGCTAGTCAGTGTTAATTGAACAGCTACTACATTCCACCCCAGAAGTGGTTTCTTCTCTGTAGAGGGTGATGCTAAGTGTTAAATAAGCCCTTTCAAAATAAATAAATTCTCAAAGTACTTTATACAGGTTACTTCAGCCACTTCTGAGATGAAGTCACTCTCAGGATGATGTATAACAGCTTTCAACAGCACAAGCAATGCTATTAGTTTAGGAAACCAAGCAATGAGTAGCATGCTCTCCTTCTGCTTTCCAATCAAGAGAGCATGGGAGGGATACATTTGCAGGACATGTTCTGTTGGGAAGAATGCACTTGAGTTGGCATCTTATCAACAGAAAACTTGGCCCTCTGTCTGTTAAAAAGTTGCCACAGTTTTTCTAAACTGATGTTATTGTTAATATTACTATTTCCTCAATTTAATGTATTGTTAAAAAATTGGCACCTCCATTCTCCTCTCATTATACTGAGACATTTTATCATTGTTGATGAATGTAACATAGGTGCCATTCTTAAAAACTTCAGGAAACAACACCAAGTTGTTTGATTCAAGGATCTCTTGGACCAGTTCTTACTTTGCTAAATCTCATGAGACAGTATCCCAAAGCCTACAGTGTGTTTGGGAGATAACTAAAAGTTACTTATTATATTGATTTTATTACTTTTTATTCATTTTAAAGAATAGACCGGTTCTGCAGGATCTTGGAAGTGTTAAGAGAATATATGAAGAAGTTGGTGTATCAGAGATGATATTCCAGTTCATTATGAAGCAAGCATTCAATAATTAGTAGGTACTTCAAGTGCCCACAATATATTATCATCATAGTTGGATTCAATTACAGGAGACATAAAGGGGATTATTGTACTCTTTCTTCTCTGGTGGTATAATGAATTGGAGGCAGTTGAGATCCATAAATATTGGAGAACAGTCAAGCTGTAATATATGTACGTTTTATAGAAACCAGGAAGTGCCTTTTCCAGCTGCTCGAACACAGTGTCTTCCTTCTGCACGAGCAGTGATTGTGGTTAGGAACTGGTGATAATACAGCTTGGTTAACAAGGTGCAATTGCTTCTGATCCAGTAGAAACAAAAAGAGTTTTTCTTGGCAGATTACAGAATTTGGTAAGAATTTCATGGTGGCACAATACATATCTTTTATAATGAAATTGAACAGATGCTTAGTGTACTTCAGGGTGCAAGTCCCAAACACAGCTGCAGGCTGAGAGGTACCTGAGGTCCATGACTTGTATTGGGAATGTTTTGCCTATTGCTTTGGGCAACTGTATTCCAGCTGAGAGGATTTTCCCCTTATGGCATGAAGGGAAAGCATGGAAGGGTGGGGGAAAGAACCAAGGAGCTTCAGGGTGCACTTGGCTCCTTGATACCCATCGGGATTGTGTTCTAAAACTCCCATTCCAGCTGATGCAGACAAGTGTATCTTTCCTAGGTGAAGATGAATCCTGGCTCATGGGGGTAAGAACGTCCCCCCAGGATTATTGCATTCAGGCATTTGGTGATCAAGCAGCAGTAACACCAACCAGGTTGACATCATTAAGAGAGGACTGAAAACAAAGGTGTTTGTGTGGCCATACAACCAAAGAAAAATATGGACGCAAAGGGATGACCTTTCAGAATAGCTAATGGTTTATCATTGCTGTGTAGGTAGCTCCTAAATAGTCCTTCATGGGTGTGAATCAAGAGACAGTCAGAGAAAAACAAGTCCAAGCAGAGGTAGATTCTGCTTCCTTACTGCAGGCAAGCAGGACTAGAGAAGGTAAAGGCTGATCTTTAGGTCATTGCTACAGGTGAAGTTAGCAAAAAACAAGAGGGAAAGGAGTTGTGGATGTATGGATTATTATAGATTGTGCATAGTGCACAGTGTAATAATAACTGATTTTATTTTTCTATTTTTGTCTTTTTTTAAAACAATCATTTCACATTCAACATTCATTAGCTCATCTCATGGGGAGAGGAGTCCTCGTCATCCGCATTTTTGTAGATAGCAGTCACTCTTGCAATTGTGTAATTCGTTTCTTTCCCGTATAGCCTCTTCTTTTTTTTTTCAGAAGATCCCATTGACCATAGATTGATGATTTCTCCCAGCAGTCACTTTGTAAATATGTTCTAAAATCCTGAAAGAAAAAAGGACAACTTGCAGCAAAGAGTGTTTTGGTTAAACCTTCGAAATACAATGTAGCTATTCTTCTCTAGGATGAATAACATTGCTTTCAGCATCAGAAAAATAATGAATGGAAAACCAAATGTGCTCTAGAGAAGTTGAAGCTTTTTTTAAAGGGCTACTGCCCAAGTATGTCATCCAATGGAGGAAAATTGGTAGCTGCATTGTTTTTTGTAAGACAGCTACCCAGACGGTGATGTGATACCTTTTATTGGGCTAACCAAAGTTAAAATTAGAACTGAGTGAATAAATCCCGATGAGTAACAGTGTTAGTACATGTTAACCTTTCTTGCTTCTCATTAAGATGAACTTTTTCAAATCTGGGCACTGATTTTTGGCTTCCAGTTTTAGAGCACGTTGAAAGAGGACCTGATTGCTAAGCCTGGTGAGTTCTTGACAGTTTTTGCTACCTGATCACACAGCAACTAGTAGGCAGAAAGTACTGTGTGGTCCTACTTGTTCAGGATTTTGATTCTGGCCAGAAAAACAATTTCTAAATATGCTTTTCCACCTCTTTGTCATTGTAGATATCCAGAATACAAATCTGGACTCTTAAGTGTTTAGTTGAGTTGAACTTTAGGTCTTAAACCACTGGTTATGTCCATCCCTCTGTGGCTAAGCTAGGAAGTGAATTCTGGCATTTGCCTCTCTGTATATTTAGGTTGCTATAGTACAGCTGAGGACATTTCTGAAAAACTGCATACGCTGCAACTTTTTATATAGAAGGTTGTTACCAAATCACTTTCACATTGCTTGAAACTCTTCTATTTCTCTCTGGTCATTGTCTTCACTGTTGCATATTTTTAGGTACTTCCACTGTCACTGAATTTAAAGAACAATTATTCCTTTACTGTATAATGTTTATTCTGTCAGTAGCTACGTCTCCTTCAAAGCCAGCTGTGTGCTATCACAGGTGAAGTGGCCCAGCAGTGGTAAACAGATCAAACTACCTGTAAATAGTGAGGTTGTATAACCCATGCTGATTCAGCATCCAATGGGTGTGGCAGAGCAGTTTCCAAAATGGTACAGTTGCTCACTAGAGTGGCCAGAAGACATTTTTCTTATGAAAAACAAAGCCAGAGGGTATAAGTAAAAGAAGCACCCTTCTCCTTCATTTCTTATACCTACTTCATAATTACCTGGAGCTAGATGTTAGTCATGGGGCTGCTGCGGCAAGAAGCTCATGGGAACAGGAACAGCAGAATCAGAGAACTTTACCTCCAAAGGGTAACTGTGCTGCAGCATAGGTCTCCAGCAGCAGTCACATCCTGCAGTCAGGATGTGCCAGAATCCCTTAAGACTCTTCCCCTGGCCCTGTGCCTCCACCTGGCTCATGTCAGAGATATCACTGGGCCCTTCTTTATATAATTTTCCAACCTTTGTACACTGTAGCACCAGGCAGTGCTTTGAAAGTACTCATAAACTAGTATAACAGTGTTCAGTCACACAGGATCACCTCTCCCTGCAGGCTCCCACGTCTCTCTTCATCTTTGCCATGTGCCCACGGGGGTGTCTTTGTGTTGATGTGCTGCACATCGCCTCTGTTGGGTTTGGCTCAGTCCCTGTCCTTCCCTTGCAAAGGCCTGCATTATCAAAGCCAACTGATAATTTTGATTGCCCTCATTTTTTTAGTTACCCCAATTAAGCTCAAGGCCTGAGGCTCAGTCTGGGAATTCAAAAAGTGAGACTCCAGATTTTGAGAATTTGGTTGCGGGTGAATAGAGCTATTGTTAGGCTGCTCCCCTGCTCATACCTTTGCAATCCGACTGGATTCTACTAGCTGTGAAAAAATACTTACTTTGCACTGCACCTCTTCTAGGAGAACATACAGTATAGCTTTCAGAGCCATCTTTTCTTGCTCTCTTCTTCTAGTTTACATCATGTAAATTCAATCTGTCTTTTCTTAATTCTTTTCTGCACTTGAGCCAGCAGCTGAAAGCCTGCAAAAATATGTGTATCTTATCCTCTGTGCATTCTGTAGAAACAGCTTTACAAACCACAGAGGCTATTTTAAATAAATGGCCATTTTTTTAAATCCTATCATTACAAAGTTGAGGGTTGATTGTTGTCCTCTGAGTGTTTCATAGCAGCAAAATTTCTGCATTTTGGGAATTGCTCTGCCTATTCATCCAACTGGAATGGATCCAAAAGCAAAGCATGGAACTGTTGCTAGCACTAACTCGTCACTGAATGTTACTTTCTATAATAGATGGCTTGTATTGTCATTTTGTGGAACGCTCAAAAGTCAGTTAATCATCATTTGGAGTGTGGAGATGATTTCTTTTTTTTTAAATAGAGATGCACAGGAACAATCTTTAAAAAGTCCAATTACTTCCATTTCTTCTGGCACAACAGAACTGAAAGCAGCTCCATCATGAGGCCCCCTGTTCTGTGATTTATTATCTGAAGTTTTTCTTTTGGAATATGAAAGTTTATGAAGATAAACATGTGCTTCAAAGCAAGTCTAAGAAAGTAATTGTGAAGGCTAAGAAATACTGTGGTGGAAGATCTGGTAGGTGAAGGCTTGGGTCTCCATCCTGCAGGTGCTCCAGGCCATGCATGTCCCCCATCCAAGCCAAGCCAGTGGGCAGTGGAGGCACGCAGCTGGGTCTCACCACTGGGACAGCTGGCTTGGTGCAGCCTGAAAGTACTGAGGCAGCTCCTCTCCTTTTCTCTGAAGGATTCCGGTTTGACTTTTAGCTTTCTTTCTGTGTTTCTATCAGACCACTGCCTCCTAAGCAAAGCCTAGGAGACCCTGGACAGTAGCAGCCACTTAGCCAAGTTTGTGGATTAATTAAGGCCTAATGCCAGTTTGAATGTGAGGGCTGAGCAAATGGGTTGTGACTAGGTGGGCTTGTTCTGGCATCTTGACTAGGTGCCCTTGGCTTGTTCTGGGGCTGTGATCACTTCTCCTAGGCCTGGAGGTGCAGAGTTCTGCGTGCATGGTACTTGGAGGGGGAGGGGTCTGAAGGCTACCACTAAGCCCCACAGATGCACCCTTTGGGAGAAGGGCCTGTTCCTTCGGTGCCCCGGCACACAGTGAGGCCAAACACATGGTCATCCTGATGCCACAGCCGCTCTGCACTTAGATTTATCCTAGTTTGTGTTATCCCGATTTACTTTAGAGATCTGGTTCAACAAGGCCCCGCAGGAGGCAGAGCCTTTCTGACAACAATGTGATGATTCTTATTTATCTCCTTTGGGTACTCCAATGTGTGAACATTTCCCAGGGAAGGATCTAAACTGGCACAGCAAGTAATTTCCAAAATGCTTTCAGCACAGTGACATCCATTCTGTTAAAAATAGCTCTCCTATTTATTATCTAACTTTCACACTGACACAGACTAGATCACAGCCTTACAGACTAACTTCAAGTTAATCAAAATACAGTACTATGAAATCCAGGTAGAATTTTAAGTAACTTGGTAAACAGTTAGTTCTGTGTTGTTCAAACTAGCTTAGTTAGAACCAAAAGCAAAACAAACCCTCCAAGCCCCAAACTTGGTGATGAAAATAGTTCTTCACCAACCACCGTCTGAACAGAAATCATTCTGTCAGGATACCAGCCAGCCGTTCCCTTGAGACTCCAGTTTACATTTAAAGATATCTAAAATGATGTACACCATGTAAATACATATATAAAATTCTATGAAGCCTTGAAACTGTTGGTTGTTTTCTTTGGTCACGGGTAATTCAGCTGACTCTCTTGGGTTTAATCTGCTAGTATATACAAGACGTGTCTGATACTTTACAAGGATAAATACTTCTCCCTGTTCCTTTTCACCTTGTGATTCTCAACAATACATTTAGAGATATACTGACAGGGAAGCTGGGGCTGGGGCTGAAAGCCCCTGCAGATCTGCATAATGACACTCAAAGCCCACCTCAGGAACTATTAATGGTCCTCTCCTCTCCCTCTGACAGAGCCACAGATAGCTGAGAGGCAGGCAGATGAATTACACTGCCTTCTCCAAGTACCTTTTTCTCCTGCTGAAATGGCTGTGGGTTTTCCTTTTGGTGACTGTCTAAGACTAATCTGACTCACACATATCAGTAGCAAAATGAGATGGGTTTTTAACACTCTTCTACTTTGTCAGCACTAATGTCTTTGACAGTAGACAAGAGTCTAATTTTGGGCTTAAGTACATGCAGAATATCTGGGGTTTAATTATTCATCCAGATTGGTGAGCAGTTTAGTGTGATATCTTGCAACATTATTTCTTTAATATTGGCTATATTACTCTCATGAAACTCCATAATTCTCAGAAATTACAACAGATCAGCGCAGGATTGCTCTGATTTGTTCATGTATGCTGATGAAAAAAAGTTCCTTGTGGTTGAAATTCCGTTGCCCTGTATGTGTGATACTGTCAGTAGGATAGATGAGATATTGTTTTAAATGGTCGTACTTTCATGTAAATCAGAAGCCAAGAAGAAGTTGCATAGACAATTTTCTTTGAAAAGAAAAATAAATAAAGGGAAAGTAAAAAAAGAAAGTAATTCTTAAATTACTTGAGCTTTGTATCTGGAAAATAATACTGAGGATTTCTCTGTAACACTCTTTTGTTTTGCTTCCAGATGGAATAAGGTATGCTGTA
Source organism: Numida meleagris (assembly GCF_002078875.1). Classification (NCBI taxonomy): domain Eukaryota; kingdom Metazoa; phylum Chordata; class Aves; order Galliformes; family Numididae; genus Numida; species Numida meleagris. The sequence continues at coordinate 47,795,567 of NC_034410.1, read as the reverse complement.
TTCGTTGCAGGAACAGTAGAAGCAAATGCCCTGTGCATATGAAGCCAGATGTGCAAAAAGTACATTATGAGAACAATCCAAGAGAGAGTTTCACTCGTGTAGCAGCAAGATATTAGCACATATGGATTAGATTGCTGTAAACAGATCTGTGGTTCAGGTTAATTGTGGAAGCAGCCCCATCCCCTCCCTGCCATGCTGCTGATGGCTGCGCAGATCTGGGCTCCCAACACTGCCATCTGCCAGCAACCGCACCACACAGCACCTTTTCTCTTTTTTCCCTGCCACCGCAGACAAGCGATAACTTTTTTATTATAGATATCTTAAAATTAATGGCCCTTGGTCTCCTCTCGCTCGTTGAGTGTAAATGGGAGCCACATGAACAAGAGGAAGCTCCAACTTGGCATCTTATGGTTGTTCCTCAAACATCACCTCTGAGTTCTTAAGCCTTCAGCTGACATTCAGAAAAGCCCAAGGAGAAATTCTGCAATAAGACAGAAACAACTGCAGTAAGAGCACAGCAACATGAAAACTCTCATGGTAGGGTTTTGATGGGAGACGAGGTGATCTTACTGGATATGTGCAGTTGGAAACTTGGCTTTTAGCAAACATACAAGCTTCTGCCTTTCTGCGCTTGGTAGAGGCAGCTGCTTTATAACTGGATCCTGGCTGGAGGGGAAAATCTCACATCAGAATAAGCAAGTGATTTTTTAGGCATGTGTGTGGTGCAGAACCAAGAATTTTAGAGCACGTAGTGAGGCTGTTGCAGTGTACAGAGACCATCCTCATCCGCAGGCATCAGTCTGTCATGGTACACAGTGTTTCTCAAATGCTCCTTAGTTGTTGCAGTCATTAGCTAGGAGAGTAGCCGGGCAAAATGCAGGATTCATTTGTCTCTCAAGTGCAAAACAAAGGAGTACTTCGTGCATGTCACTCTTTATGTGATTTAATTAGCTCTTATCATTTCTCAGGCACAGCAGATGTTCAAGGGTAAACTTAACATGAAAACACATAGCTCGCAAAATATTTTTTTTATTCTCTCTGGAAGACAGACTGTATTTACAGCAGCTGAGTAACAAAAAGGCACATGCCAATTGATTATGTCTGTTTAGCCTATAGCCTATTTAATAGCTTCTGCTTGGACTTCCATAGTTAGGACTGCATGACCATTTTTGTTATCATTTTTGTTTTTTAGCATACTTGATATAAGACTAAAACAGTTCATTTTCTCCACATTGGAGTGATATTTTCTTCTCTGTGATGCGGCCCATTTGATTGTTATTATTACTAATGTTTTAGTTTGGAGATCTGGTGCCATTTGCATCCAGTACAGATTAGATTCTGTGCATTTGGCTTGCATTTGTACAAATGCAAATTACAAGGATGATTTTGAAGGCTTTTGCAGTTAGAAACTCTTTCTTGTATGGCTTTTTGAGTTCTTAGAAAACATAATTTAAACAGTAGAAGTATGCAAGTTTGACCACGCCAAGACATTTTACGTTAATAAACTTTTAAAATGTTACTCATTATCTTTATCTTGGCACAAATAAATAAAATACTTTGCATGTTGCAGGGGTTTATGGAAAACTGTCAAAATGATGAGTTGTTTGATGAAATTTATAAACATTTATTCAAGTAAGTTTCACTGTAACTTTCAGATACTTTCCTTTTATTTAAGGACTCAGACCGTATGTCATTTTTAATCCAGTTACAGTTTTAAGGCCTCTTAGTATGTCCTTCAGCCCTCATTTACATCCACTTGGTTTTTTGATTATTTTGCAGTAGGGGGGCTTTGTCAAGAACACCTCTGATAAACTGAGGCCAGTCTCAAGGTTTATTGTTGTTATCTCATGGAGGAGAAGTGGCTATGCATAAAATACTGTTTGTTCACACCGGTAGATACTATTAACTTTAAATCATGATTAAGCACAGAAATGAATGAGTTATTGAGAAGAACATGCATAAGCATTTGAAAGGCTGCAGTAGAGACAACAGAATGATGAACAGCATCGTGATTCTGTGAGCTACCAAGCTTCCCAGTGGCTGTGTTTTGATGCATCACGATAACAAAATACTTCCCCAAATTACAGGTCTCTTAGCAAGAATTGTCAGATAGAAGCTTATCATTTCCACACCTCCATTTACAGCAAATGCATGTGCCCTTCTTTTTGATGATATAAGTTACTGGGTCAAGAATTCTTATCGCTGGTAAAATGAACAACACAACAAGAATGGGTAAGCTCAATCTGATGTATAAACCACTCTCATTGCATATTCATTGCCTTGCAAATGCATAGTCATTCAGTGTAGACATCAGTGTAGTGTTTTTCAGAGAGGTGTTTCCTTCTTTATTTTAAGAAGTCTCATAAATACAAAGAAAGTGCATTTAAACAATGCACAGCAACATAAAAACAGTAAAAACAGGGACATTCCTGGTGCTAACATACGCACTTTCCTACGTAGCATGTTAATTGCATACTTTCTTGCATGGGAAGGGACCCTATGCCTGAGACCTAGAACAGCGAATTTCCTTAACAAAAGAAAATACTTGTGAATTGTAATGATTCAGTGTGTCCCTTCAGTTCTGGAAGAATTCTTTAGCTCATAAATAATGTTCTTGATATTTTGACTTGCTAGTAAAACAGATGATCACGAAGAAAGACGTGAATATGATCACTGTCATCTTCTTCACTATTATTATTTTCAACAAACAGTAAAGCTTTGTTTTTCATTTTAGGTGAGTGCTAAGTTGCACGTTTATTGTCACCAGCTAATGGCTGACACTGTTAACAATTTATAGCTGACCACTGGGAAAGCATAACTAGAGAAGGAGCCAAATGACGTAAAACTAGGTACTTGTGAACAGCTAGCACTCCATCAATGAACCCGGGCTGACCAATAAACAAAACTAATGAACGTATCCCTTCAACACAAAGTGATACTGTGTGATGCTTATACAAAGGAGGTAAGAATTTTGACGACATGTGATTTTGTTATATGCCAGCAGTTATAACAGAAGCCTCTGTGTGTGTCCAACAGCAGGACACGGCTTTCAGTCCGATCCTCCGACTTTGCTAAGTTACCGCGGCTTTGAATGTTTCTTGGAAAAGTAAATACCCATTCAAACACGGGTGCAAGAAGAAATAATACCCAAGCCTTTAGAACTGTGCTTAATGTGACATTACTACGAGAAAGAACACAGACCACTGATGCAATAGACTTCGGAGAAAGGTTAAGGGAGAGGTAAAAAGCTGAGCCAAAACTCATACTGTAGTACTGAACGAGTGAAACTAAGGTGGGAGGATTGGGATGGCACAGTTCCCTCCTGTCCTGGATTTCACTTTGCAGGAGTTTGAAATTAGAGAGTGATTCCCTGTAGTGTGTCACCACCATCGATGCCAGGAAGAACCGGAGGTTGCTCCCAATCATGAGCACTTCCCCCGTTCTGTGATGAGAGGTAGGTGGGGAGCTGAGCCCTCAGCAGGCTGCTCTGCCCAGCACCTGGCAGCCTGTGGATGGGGGAGGCCCGCAGTGCCATCAGCAGGTGCATCGAACGATGAAGGACAGGGCAAAAACCTCACCTCAGCACTGCGGCAACCACAGCAAAAGGTGTGGACCCAGCAAACTCACCCCACGGAGCACTCAAAATATTTTCATCGCACAGATGCAGTTTCAGAGGTAAGTTCGGGGCCGATCAGTGTGTTGGGGATGCTGCAGCAAAGCCGTGTGCATTGCTGCGCAACTGCCCTGCCTTAGGTATGAGTTCATTACACGTTCTTGCTAACTGAAGGAGGTATGGCAGGAGTTGAGTGTGAAGCTCACTTGCTGTCCCTTCTTGTCTTCATTTGACAGCTTTTTGCATCTGTAGAGTATTTTCATTAGCTCCCTGCTGTTATCTGTATGGCTGATTGCTATCGGATGCTCTGATGATTTGTATGTTTCTCACACCAGGCAACATTAATATTTAATGAATTTTAGACCATCACAAAGAGAAGGCTCAATGCACACAGTGATATAAGTACTCTCCTGTGGGAGTTGTCACTTAAGAAATTATTGGAGTTGATTTTTTTTTTCCTGTGGCTATTGCTCTAGAAGGACTGTAGCTGCGCTGGAATTAGAAAAGGGAAACACAGCCACTGACTGCAGATAGAGAAGTAAGGAAGAGCCAGTTTGCCAAAAGCTTCAGTACATCTTTCCAGTGGAAAAAACATTCAGACAAGCGAAAATCTCCTCTGGAGTAGTGTGTAATATGTACCTCTACAGGCTCGTTTATCTGTGAAATAAAGGGAATCGTGAATCATTTCCCAGAATAAATATATTGAAGTTTCATGCATTGTACTTATGCACCACTCCCAATTTTATTTCCATGGAATACAAAATCTCCTCTTTTTATAGTTCCTTCCTTTAATGGCATCAAAATTATTGTATATGCCTATGCAGTCCAACCTGTTCAGATTGATGTTGTACGACAGAAAAGAAATAGCCTTTCTTTTTTCATAGGGAGGGATCTTGCTAGCAGTTTCTACACGCTTACAAATATCAGATTTCTGTAGTACTGTGACAGTACGCTGGTTTCCCACCATAAAGGTGAGTGATAAATGGTGTTGGAAGTGAGGTGCGGGCATCCTGCATCTCAGAATGGTGCTGCAAGCTTCCAGCGGTCTGTCTGTTGGGCTTAATTCTAACAGTTCTAACAATTCTAACAAGACAATGCTTCCAATTGTCTTGCGTCTGACTGGGAAGTAAACGTCTTTAAAGAAAAAGCAGTCCTGCGCTGCCTGCACCTGATTTGCCATTACCGTCCGCTTTTTTGAAGCAGCAGCTCGCATTCACCCCCCAGAGAAAGATCGTGCAAACGCGAATGAATCCGAAAGCATCTTTCAGCTTGTCACCAGAGCGGTTTATTTCTGCGAGCGCGCACTATCCCCGGTGAAACAGCACCGTGGAAGGAATACGAGTTGCAAAGCAAAACCGGAAAATCTCCGCGTAGCAGAAGTGTCACACCATCAGGGCAGCTGCGCGTGGAGAAGCTCGGCTTCGGCGCGCGCCCGTAGCTCACGCCGCGCCCGCGCCTAGAACAGCGACCTGCGGACGGAAGCGCAAAGGGGGATCGAAGACCAGAACCTACCGGGGACGGACGGACTCGGCAGCGCAGGTCTGGGCAGGGCGCCGTCAGCCCGCGGCCGGGCGGTGGGACGCCCGGGGCAGCCCCTCGGCTCCGGCTGCCGGAGTTTTGCCGCGGCTGCGGCGAGAGGAGCGGCCCCGGCAGCGCCGGGGGGGGGAAGGAGCGAGGGGAGGAGGGGAGCTTTGCGGTCCCGGCCTGGCGGCAGCCGGGGACGAGAGCCCCGCAGCCGGTCCCCCGCCTGCTCCGCTCGTCCCTCCTTCTCCTCTTCTCCGCTCACTGTCTCCAAGCACGAATGGCACGGCCACTAGCTGTCGGGCCCGCCGGGGGCAGCGGGCTCTCCCTGTCCCGGTACCTGGGTTTGCGCGAGCAGCGGACCCCTCCGAGGAGCCCAGCTTCCTCTCCTCCCGGCCCTCTTTTACCTTTCCTCCTCCTTCTCCTCTGCTGCTCGTCGCGCTCCCGTTCCCCCGCCCCGCCCGCAGCCCCCGACGCCGCTTTGGCCCGGGCGGTGCTGGCGGGGCCGGGAGGGAGTGGCCGGGCACCTCCCGGCGGGGAAGCGGGGTCCGGGCTGGCAGCGCGGCCGCCTGTGTGCGCCGGGGGGAGGCGGCGTGGGGCCGGGGGGTGCTGGAGGAGGGACTATGGGAGAGAGGAAGGTATAAGAAGGGATGCGGGCAAGGGAGGGGGGTGATGGAAAGAGGGGGTGCGGGGCCGAGGGGCTGGCGCTGACAGCTGCTTTCCCCGCACCCGCAGTCCCCTCCCCGGGGTGGGACTCCCCGGCGGGCCGGCATCTCCCTTCCTCCCCCCGATTCCCCCCCGTAGCCCGGGGCCGGGGGTCGGTGCGGGCTCCGGCGTCCCGCAGGCAGCGGCACCAGCGGCGCGCGGCCCGGGACCATGCCCCGGCCCGGCGGGGGCCCGGCGGGGCCACCCGGCCTCGTCCCGGCCGCTGCCGTCCTCCTGGGCGCCCTCTGCCTCCCCGGGGCGCCGGCCTCCTCCCTGCTCACAGGTAAGGGCCGGGGCTGCGGGAGCGAGGGCGGGTTCGGGGCAGGTGAATGGAGGAGATGGGCTTCCCCCCCTTCCATTTTCTTCTTTTTTCCCCTCGAGGATTATATTTTAATGCTCTCTGGGGGACGCAAGGAAACGCGAATCAATTTCTAGCACGAATGGGAAGCGATTCCAACATGACACAATGCCGGCTAATAGGGCCATAAAGGGATTCCTAATTCGATTCCGTCTGACAGTCAGCCCGCTCGCTTCCACTCCGTCGCCAATTGGCTGTCAGGCGCCAGGAGGATGCTCGGTTTAACGCTTGTGCCGGGCTCCTGGTCCAACACCCAGCGTGCGGTGGACAGCTTTGCACTGATTTCAGCGAGCTCTGGATCTGTCATTACAGAAGCGTCCCGCATTGCGTGGAGTACTCATTATTCTCCACACATCGTCCGATAAAAAGCATCCTTCTTGGCTATAACTGGGACACAAAGCAAGTTGGGTCTGTGCTGCCAATAAAGGGACAGTCACTTCTCTGCTCCCTTTGGCATACTCAGCTGCTCGAAATGGACACATTGGGGCGAAACTTAAAGCTGAAGGCTAGGAACAGAGCAGGGGTTAAGGGAGACTCACAAGTCATCACCCAAAACCAGCTGGGAGAATTAAAATACGTCAATGTTTTTTAATTTTTATCTCTCTTTCAGGATCAATTGCAAAATGTGAAAATGAAGGGGAAGTTCTACAGATACCATTTATCACAGACAACCCTTGTATAATGTGTGTTTGCCTGGTAAGTTTGGATTTCAGATAATAAGAACATTCAGGCCTGTGCTAAAAGTAACAGAACAAAGAGGGGAATATTTTACGTAATCAAACCTCGGGTACCTTTGTTGCCTTTACGTAACATGGGGTTATCTCGGCACTGAGCTAATGGAAAGTAACCCAATCCTTGATCTGGCAGTGGTTTGACTTCAAAACTTTCAGGCACAAAGTTAGACGTGACTTTAACATGACATTGCAAAACTGCATGTGGGGTGTGAATTCGGAGTTGCTTTCAGAAATCAGAGGTGTGCATGGAGCCCTTTGGGTGTAGCTCAGCAAAGGGGTGACAGGCAGGGGTAGGAAATGCTGCTGCTTTGAGCTTCCATGTGGTTGGCTTCCCCTGGCACAAGGGCATGAGGTGGAGGCTCCAAGGTGCTGTACGTGCTGGGATCAGAAGACAGCAAAAGCACAAGGGATGCTTGTATTGGTGCTTTGCTCCAGGATGGCACTGCCTGCTCTGGTGGGAATGCAGCAGTTAACAACATCATGCACCAATACACGTTTTGGGGAGAAAGAGTCCCTTTCCTTATAACTTTACTTCAGAGTTGAGCATTTTGGGAGCAATTCAGCTGGACACGCCAAGGCTTAGGAGTTATTGAAAAATAGTTATTCTAAATAAAACTTCACACAACATACTTAAGAGAAAGCCATAAACCTTAATGTGCTGTTGCATGCAAAGGGAAGCATAGACCAGCAAGTGCTATGCTTTATGTTTTGGAAGTTACTGAGTAGCGGAATGCACAGAATGTTTTCTACTTTAGGGACGAAATCTCAAGGCCTCCCCACTTCTATTACTGCTATAAATCTGATTAGCATTAGCCTGCACTATTACAACCCTATAAAAGACTTAAAGAATTGTTTCAGGCTGAGTTTTAGAAGGCAATTTTGGCAACTGTAGGAACCTGATCTTAAGCCCATTGAGTTTGATGTATGTCACATTGACTTCAGTAGATTTAAAGTGAGGCCCAACGATAACTTTTTAGCTAATAGTGATAAAGAATAAGTTATTGATTCTTCTGAACAGAGTGGTGTGGGGAAAGGAGGAGCATGGGATGTGGTGAGTAATGAAATCAAAGGGAAAACAAAAAAGACACGAAGCTGTGTTTTATCATGGATCACCTTCCCAAATATGTCTGCCACCACTCCTGCTAATGGAAGCTGGTGTTAACCAGTGAGGAAGCAATTTATCTGTGAAGGAGCAGAAGTTCAGTCTTGGACATCAGGGCAATAATGCAGGGTAAAATACTTATATTTATAGATCTCTCTAGACCTTGGCTTATTAAATCAATGAGCACCCTTTTAGTGCATGAACATGAAGGAGTGCAAAAAACATTGGATGTAAGAAGTCTAAATCTTTGCAGTTACTAGGGCATACTTTATTGAAATAGCAAATGAGGGCACTTGGTCCCCTTCAGTGCAAGGAGAATACCATATTCTCTTAAGAATATGGATGTCTAGCAAGTTACTGCATTGGATATACTGTTTTATTTCTGCCAAAGAGTGAATGTGATCTCTCTTTCTTGAGTGGGAAGCCAGGAGGCCTGGTAGAGAAGAAGGAAACTGGTGTGGAGGTACTGACTTTGATGCTGTACAGCATCCCAATCCCAATAAGTGACTTATTGGACAGGAGGTTGTGGAAATCTTTGTTCAGGCCTTATAACAAGGGAGAAGATCTACTTTAGGAGGTTTGGGGAGATCAGAAATAAAAGATGTAATATGGTGATTTGTGACCAGAAGGGAAAAGAGATCCAGGTTTCCTTCCACCCAGCTAGAAATATCAGCTGTTTAATGGTGATTCAGTGAGGAACTTTCTCTGGAAGACTGATCATCCTCTACAAGGGTAAACCTGATCTATGTCTGTATTGTAAGAAGAGAGCAACTAAAAAGAGAACTTAATCAGCTGTTCCAGGAAGGAAACAATTGCTGTCCAGAGAAGACAGACTATCTGACAAAGGGCAGTTGTCTTAAGACCAACAAGAAAGCAGGTAACTGAACTATTGGATCGAATGATGACAGGTTTCCCCTATCAGCGATGCATTTCCATAGCTGCAAGCTGTCATAGAGAACTGCACAAGTTATGGAAATCTGAATGGCTCGGAGAAGAATTGGAGTATCTAAATAAAGTCTTTCCACGTCTTTCTCATCTCATGAGAGAAGACTGAACTGAAAGGCTGGAACCAAATCACCGAGTGTTTTACAGAACTGACTCTGCAGGTTGTGTCCTGCAGAGCACAGGGTTGCATCCTCGCAAGGCAGAAGAAGGGAGGCAGCATGAGCAAGGCAGTCCCCATCTCACAGTCTCTCTTAACAGGCTGAACAGGCTGGAGGGCAAAGGAAGACATAGTACTCTGAGAGCAAATGTGGTAGAACCTAGAAACTGGTAAGTCATGAATAAATTGCCATAATGTAACAGAGGTTGCAAAGATCAATTACAAATGTAGTTCCTCATACAAGACTGAGAAGCCTTGCTAGAAAGTCCAAAACCCAAAAGTTGTTTATTCTCACTGACTGGAGAAGAGAGGGTGGGCTGGTTTTTGTGACAGGAGCATGAACAAGGTAAATAGAGTAGATGCTGGCTTCTACGGGTGCTGCTTCAGTAAAGCTTTTAGGTCTCATTTGAGAGTTATTGGCAACACAAAACCCTGAACACTGAGGATCTTCCAGAGGCAGCCAAATGCAGCTACCAAGTGAAATGAGTTCATTCATAAGCATCTGCTGTAGCATGTGGAAAGAGAAGTTGTAGTGATAAGGGAATTCAGAGTGGGGGACGTGCTGGAGGTTTCATATGCTGCACATAGTAAATCATTCACTTCTAAAGTTCAGGTAGTGCTTTTCTAATAAAAAGGCTCTGTGTCCACCATGAGATGACACTATTGTGGACTTCTTCACTTGTTGTACTGAAATGTAGTGGAGTGCACAGAACCATTCTGGTGCTAGCCCCTAGTTAAGGAAACAGAGGTCAGACTAGGAGTGTGTGTGAATGTACACTGCAGCTCTGTATGCAAGAAATATCAGCAGAACAAGGCACTGCAGATGATGTTGGATTTCGCTTTTGTGATGCTTTCAAATGATAATAAGATTGGAAGTATGCTTTAGTTATGAATATGCAATTCAGCACAGAAGCAGTCAGATGAAAGTCTGTGGCTAGTGATACAGAGGAAATCAAGACAAGAGGATCCTCTGATCCTTCTGTTGTTAAACTGCTGTGAAGTTACAAGCCCTAGAAATATTTTCTGGTAGGAAAGATGAGAACTAATAAAATCCCTGTGAGCTTTACACTTTACTTATGGCTAATAAAATTCTTTTAACTTTTGCCTATTGGATGTGATTACTCATTATGGTAAGTTCTGACAAGATCAAAATCTAGAGGTCCCTAAGTTATAATTTATAAGTCTTTGCTTTATTATCATAATAATGCCCATTAAAAATGGTCATTTTAAACATCTGTAAGGCAATAGTTTCAAAGTGAGCTTTTACAATTACACTTCAGCACTGTTGTATTGCTGTCCAGCTAACCATCTCAAAACACTTAATAAACATGAATGAATTTGATCTCCAAAGAAATGATCATTAATTACAGCTGACTGCAAAGAGTGAGGTATTTTTTTCTTTCTTTTTTTTTTTTTTCCAGAGAAGAACATCAAAGTCAAAGAGAGATAGTAGTTTATCCACAAGCAATTTCTTGTAGGACTGTGATGAAAGCTTAGGTCTCCTAACTCTTCATCTAATGGTTTGACTACAAAACCATCCACTTTCACTTCACTTGCACTTTACAAGAGAGTGTGGGCAGATTCGAGGTAAAAATATATAACATTGATAGTATTCATAATGGAATTATATTGATTCAGTTTGAGAAACTGATTCTTTATTCCAATGCTTTGAGACTGCTTGGGGTTATATCTAGGCTAGCTAATGCAAAAATTCTCCTCTATAATATTCTCACAAATCTGTGGAAACATGTGTCTATTTCAATCCAGAGGAAGGTTTTATACACTTTTTAAGTTTTGGAGGGACCCAAACATGTCACATCTTCAGATGCAGACCTAAGTATTTCAGATGGGAATGCATTTTTTCTGAGGGCTGCTGAGGCTTGAGTGAATTAGTCGTATATAGAAACAGAACTTCATAAATGTGAAAATTTACCACACTTTGGTAAGTTCTGGTCTTTTTGCAGGGCAGATATGTTCTGAGGATTTTGAAATGTCAGGAGGAAAATGCTGTTAATGGAGAATTGGGGGAACATTTGATTACATTTCTTTTATATGGGTGTGAGCATATAAAATAGGCATGGAATATTTTAAGTTCAACTTTGGTACAGTACAGTAAATGACCAAGTGCAATAGAGTTTTTGTTGGTACAGCTTTTTGGCTGGAAGATATCTAAAACTCAAAATAGAAATAGTCTCACACCTGATATTATAGCATTTGCTTTCAAGAAATATATATGTGTGGAAAAGACATAAAAATGCTATAGTCCGACAGAAATGGGTGAAATGAGAACCTGTGTATAATTTTAGGATGAAAACGTAAAAACCTCCCAGAATCAGCTTAGCCTGAATTAAACTTTGAGTGCTGACTATTGTGAAGGTGAGATGAGCTCAGGGGTGACAGTGCTGATGGGTGGTGGTGAGGGGAGCCGTGCCATTTCGGGCTCATATATCATCATCTACGTGAACTCTGAGCATCTTGCCAAAAGCAAGCAGGGATCCAAGAATAACCTATTCATTGGCCAGTGGTGGATGTACGTAATTTTAACATGTGGATCAAAAATGCCAGTTGAAAGAGATAGGTGGGAAGCCAGGAAGTGCAAGGAAATCGATAAGTGCACCTTAGCTAGTGAAATCCTGTACATCACAAGAGGATATCTCCATTTGGCAGGAAATCACTCTTATTTTGTCAGGAAGGGTTGTATTTTATTTTCCTAAATACTTTAGAACAAAGTGAGTTGTGTCAAGTAACAGCTGATAAAAGCCAGTGGTGATCTTGACAAGCCACGTCTAAAACAATGCCATTCCCCCTACTTTTCCCTTCTTCCCTTCCCTCATGCCTGTGCCTCAAATTTGCCAAGTGCACCTGAGGAGTGGTAATCATATGTCTCAACCTTTTATCGCCTAAATCCAGAACAGAAGGAAATAAATGCGAGCCAGAAAGTGTAACCAAGTGTTGGAAACCTGAGAAAAGTTTGGAGACAGGAGCCCAAGAAACTAGAAATCAGAGTTTTGCTTGGCATAAGTTTTATTCAGCTAGAAACATCATTCTGTAGTTTAAATTTCCGCTTTTAAATCCAAATGTGCAATGTAGAATTTGACCTTTGTGCATTAAAAATTATGTTAAATTTTTCACTATACTAGGTAGAACACTATATAGTTCTATAGCTTGAAACAACTGAGTTTAGAAACCAAGTGCAACAAACCAAAAAATGGAAGAAAGAACCTCTGTCCCAGTTCTCCTTGTTCCCAGTAAGATTCAACTCCATGTTGTAGGCTGAAGCAAGAAAACTGCTAGATTTGCTGAGATTCTTTACCTGTAACATAGCTGATTTCTGTGGCACAATATGCAATTCAAAAGTGCATAGCTAGCCTGAGAACAAGTGTTTGACACATGTTCGGTGAAGATGGCAGTGTTTTCTTACATCAGGATTCAATTGTTGTTGCGTCAAGGTATAATGCAGCCCAGATGACTTTTAGTGGAGAAATGCATATTAAAAAAAAAAATCATCAAACAATTCTTTCATACCTACTTTATTTAATATAATTTCAATAGTTTACATACATCAACTGTAGAATCTACCAAGATTGCATCTTCTTTCAATTTAAGTACTCTTGGTCTCTAATACTGCATAATATAATCAGCTTTCTTTTCACCCACAAAAATAACAAACAAAAAGACAAAAAAGCCTAAGATACGGTAGTGTGCTGGTAGTTTTCAACCCCATATTACTGCAAAACAGAACACTGTTTTGATCAATGTTTGAAGGATTCCTGGAACACAAACATGCCCCAACATGATGAAAGCTTTATTAGTTTTTATCCAATTTTCAAAAAAGATACAGATGTATATGACATCTTTTAAATGAGGAGGAAAAAAAAAACAGTGCCAAAAACAAACCTAGAAAACAAAAAACAGTTAAAACTCCATGTTTGGTGCAACTGGGAGTCCAGTTTTTTTTTTTTTTTTTCTCCTTTCTTAGGGAGACCAAGGAACAGCATGTGTAGATGAAGATAGTTTTGCAAAGTGCAAAGTGAATTGAATCAAGAGCCAAAGCAGGTTAATTATCTGTTTTACAGGTGATTGCTTTGATAGGTTCTCCTAAAAATAATTCAGGTACACTCCATTCTTAACTAATGCAATAATGTGCATAAGGTGAGACTTTGATCTGAGAATGAAACATAAGCAGCTGATGGGCAAAGATGGTGACTCTGACTTGTTCCTCTAGGTTTACAACAGCAGTGTTGAGTCAGTGTTCAAGTCAGCCTAGTCCCATATACAGATATGGCCACCCTGGCCAAGTAGCACCATGTGTAACATCTCCAGGTAATTTTCACTTCTGAGGAATGAATGTGGGTTGAATAGCAGTATGTTGGGTCTATGCCATCTGTGGCTCTTTTGAAGTCCACTTGCTGCACATCACTTCACATCCCAGAGCAGTCCCACAGCCTGCAGGCTAGATTCCTTTCAGATCAAAAAGTGCTGTGCTGCCATCAGTCCCACTTTGAGCTAGGATTCCAGCCCAATGTTCCTATGCTGGCATTTCTGATTTCTGTGAAACTCAGTTGGAAGAAGGGCTCCAGCTGCTGATGGGTGTCCAGCCAGAGGAGCAGCCTGGAGCTACTGCGAAGAAAAACCTCTCAAAACCCCTCCACATTGTGGGTGAGATTTATACGTCCCTAAATAGGTATTTGTGCCCTCAGCTCATTATGCTTTATCGTGACATTTATTTTGGAGACGCAGTGTACAGTCATATGTGATAGCTTGTGATTAAGCCTTTCTGGAAATCTTCAGGCTTGAAGAAGCTATTTCATGGTGTTCGCAGACCACATGGGCTAGTGAGGAAATCACTACTTGCACATTTCTAACACAGAGTCAGCTGTATTGAGCAAGCAGACATATGCACACAGTGCTGAACCGATTATAGGTCTTGGCAAAACCCCCCTGGAAGAGTGCTGGTGATATGTCGCTGCAATAATGATGATGATCCGATACATCAAGTATGGAAATGAGATTCTCGTTGGTGTAATTAATGGATCAGAGAGCTCAAATACAAAAGAACATATTTAAATTGTATAAATAACATGGAGAAAAGCATGAAGGGCACAAAAATGCCATAAACTAAATGGAAAAATGTAATATAAATTGCAAATGTCTTTGGAATGTATCTACAATAAGTGCAAAATGGATCAGTTTAAGTTAAGGCACTTTTTTATTGCCAATAAGAAAAACATTATTAAAGAGCTGGTCCAATATCAAAATGGCATTTTAAAAGCATACAGTTACCTGTATATAGTTTTATTAGCTTTCAAGTTTCTTCCATTGAGTTGTTAACAGTCTTCTTAAGAATTATGGTCCTGTAAGTGAATGGTTCACAGTGTCAGTATTTCTGGTGTTCTGCTTTGTGCTGCTATATAAAAATAGATATTTTTTCCCCACAAAATATCTAGTTTTATATCCCCATCATGTTTTAATAGGAATTTCTGAGAGAAGAAAAATATTAACCAACAACCAAAAAATCAAATGAAAATGCAACCTTTATTATATTGAGCTTATGGTCAAATAAAAGGCCATTATGGAAAAAAAAAAAACAACCCAACAATATTGTATAAAACCTTTTACCTGTAAAACTACTATTAAAATGACTATCATGCTGGTACTTGCTCATATTGTACCTAGTAACTGCTGTAATTACTTCCTCTGAGGCCTCTTGTCCTCTTCATCACATGCATTAAGCTGCAGCTAAAAAATCTCTAGTCTGACCACTTGTCAGATTTAGCTTTGTGCACCATTTTGCATCCATCTGAATCAAGTGCTGAGCTCTCTGTCTAAGCGCAACATGAACCTCACCCCTTCTTGCCCTTCTGTCATCCTCAGGAGTCGACCTTGCATACTTTCTGAGATCTGTATTTTTCTTTTTTTGTCTGTTCCTCCTATTTGACTTCTTTTCCAGTTTTTGCTTTTTTTTTCTTTCTCCTTTTTTTCCTTCAATTTGCCCCCATGTCTGGAATCCTCTTAACTTCAGATAGTGATCCAAAATGGGCTGTTAAACTAGGACTGCGTACTGCTACCTCAGTGAAAAGATAACATGACTTCATGTGCTGTCTGTGACTTGTATCCTCTTTAAATGTTCCTAGGTTCATTTCCACATCTGTACTACACAACAATCTCCTGCCTACAGTTTTCATTTTCTGTGTTGTTTGTTGTAGTTTTCAGGGAGGGAGGGAGGCATATATTTGTGCTATTAAGTGCTACAGAAGAAGGCAGTAAATAGCATTAGAGCTGGAAGTCTGTTAGTTCTTGTGAGCATGAAGGATGGATATATGATAAAACAGCATTTAAAAAATGGTTGAAAAAGATCTGGCATTTTCACTGACCAACTGAGGTCCCAGTTTTTGGAGTACCCATTTTAAATAAACATATTCTTAAAGCTTCAATGTTAAAGACTGAATCAGATTAACTCTGCCTTAGAGCTGCATGTGCATACCTTCTCTCTTGTATCTGAGATATTATGCGGGGCGTGGAAGCAGCAGCTCTGCACTCCTCCTTGCCCAGGAGGATGCAAACTGATGTGTCCTAGAGTTCTGTTCTGGAAGAAGAGATTTCTGACAACTCATTGGTTAAAAGCTTTGTTCTCGTTAATAATTCCTAGCATCTTTACATTCAATTATATTCATAGAATCATAAAATCATTAAGGTTGGAAAAGACCACTAAGGTGATCTAGTCCAACTATCAACCCATCTCCACCGTGCCCACTAAAGCATGTCCCTCAGTGCCACATCTACATGTTTGCTGAACACCTCCATGGACAGGGACTCCTCCACTTCCCTGGGCAGCCTGTTCTAATGCCTTACAACTCTATCTCAGAAGAAAATTTTTCCTAATATCCAAGTAGCTCCAAAGGTAATTGGGTCTGTCTCGGAGTTTGGAACCACCCAGATTTATTCTGGTGTCCACTTGGAGTCATACATTTGCATCTGATTTTCTGGTTTATCTTATCAGTTCTCAGTGGCTGAAAAATAACTGAGGCTGAATGTCCTGAAATTGTCTCCTCCTTTTCTGTCTGAGTGGCTTTATGGAACTGAAACATCTTTTGCAAGAGAGCTGACAAAGCAGGCTCTAAGGCTTTGTTAAGATTTGATGGTGCCATTTAGTAAAGCACCTCCATGTTGTGCTGCTCAGGAATCATTGGGGCAGGAAGGAACTGTGTTGTGTGGCTGAATAAAATTATGTTGACAGGCAGAATGCAAAGTGTGCAAGCTTTTAGTCTGTAAATAAGGGGTGGTGGATGAGTGGTTTGTAAAAGCAGAGGGTAAAAAAAGGCTGCACAATTGAAATTATGCATTAAAATGTTTTCAGTATGGCAGTGCAAGAAACCTTTCTAACAGAAGCGTGCTTTGGGCCTTGTTTCTCTATGACCTAAACCCATTAAGCATTTCTGGAGAAACTTGCTGATGTGGACATATACGAAGTAGCATCGTGCACTGATACTGAACCAGAGCTTGTTTGACATGAAAACATTGAAGAAACAAAAGAAGCACACAATTTGTATAGCTTCTGGGAAGATATCTGTATATGTCCAGTTTAACTTGGCAAAGCTTCCTAATCCTCAAGCAAAATCTCAAAAATCAATCTGTAGTGGAAATTTTTAAAAAAATCTGGAATTCTAGGCCACAGTACTGAAAAATTAGAGTGGTTTTATGTACATATTGTTACAAGAGGGGTGTGGTTTTGGTGCCTAAATCTGTATATAATCATTTTAGTATAGAATTTATGTATTTGATATTATCAGGTTTCCTGGCATAATTAAACCAGTCCACATATGGAAATGTACAAAGGTGGGAGCCAAAAAGGGAAAAATAAAGCAAATCAGCTACAACAAAAAGGAGGTTCACTGGAAGGCATCCAGCTGGAGAAATGAGTAGGTAGCTCCAGCCTGTTTGCTGGGCATTGCCTCTTCCATGCAAGGCAGCACGTACGATACTGTTCCCATTAAAGAATTTAGGTTAACCCACTGGATACTGCTTATACTGGGCTGTTGTCTCAAGCAGTCTCTAACTGTCTTATCTCCTCCATTGAGACGACAACTCAGAACGGGATTTCTTACAGTTATCTTGCTGAGCAGAGACATGATGGGAGGTACTGAGTGCAAGGCTGTACCCTGAACCCCTCTCTGTTTTGGGGCAGAGTACCTCATTCTTTGCCATTCAGGGTTCACTGCTCTGACCTGCAGTCACTAATGGGTGACTGGAGCATCTCCTCTTGTATCATACAACTTAGTAATTTGAGACTGTGGAAGACAGCTTGTTGTAAAGTGCATCAAGAGCGATTGATGGAGAGATTATCGTCAAGAAATTTCTTGATCTTCTCCAGGCTAGAGAAGTGTGGACTCGATGGAAGAAATGCTGCTTCTCTTCCAACCCAATCTAGGCTATAACTTGTGATGAGGGCCTTCTCTTATTGTAGAATAAGGTACAGTTATTAAAATCTTAAATTTCTAAGACCTCAGGAGGATGCTTTTCAGTTTTCTTCAGTTCAGCTTCAGGTTCTCATTTTTACATGGCACTTAAGTCTCTCATCATAAAGAGCTCTGCTTATGCTGAAGGTGTGAAATCTTTGGGTTTTGGGCCATCTTTTCCCCCCTCTTGTGATTTTCCTCCTGGCTGCCAGGGTAGTAGTGCTGCTGCCTGAGTTCTTGCTCTTCAAAGGGAACAGTGCTGCCCCACACAATGAAGTCATCTGTGGCTGTGTTTCTTAGCACTCCAGACTTCCAGCCAGTCGTAATCCCTTTCCTGACATTTGAGTCTCATTAATTGGGTTAACAAGATGCTATCTGCACTCCATACTTATGTAAATATAATCTGCTAGCAAAGATCTTAATGGCACCTGATATATCACACTGCCTTTATTACATCTATCAAGAGGTACCACTGCAGGAATCACTTCCAAAACAGGTTGTGTTCTTGATCCCATGGGGCTCCTTATAAGCCATAAGAAATACTGGTGGTCAAGGCCAACTGTTCAGATGTCTTTAAAGTGTCCCACAGGTGACTGAAAATCACTTTGTCAAGATGACAAATGGCTTGCACGTACCCCATTCACCTCATAGCTTCACTCTAATGTCAGCTCCATTTACTTGTCAGAAATGTGTTTTTTTTTCTTCTTTTTTCTTTTTTTTTTAACTTCCAGCAGTGCAAGAAGGAAGGCGTGAAGGAGACACAGGCTGAGAAAAATCTGCATCTATTGCTCTATTCAATGTATTATTATAGTCAAGATTCACCAGCTTTGGACATTCCCAGATCTGTTTGTATATACATGTGCAAAAGAGAAAGAAGAGAATTTGCTTTTCAGAAGTGAGAACTGTCCCTGCAAGGCAAAAATTATGCAAGAATTTGTTTTAACCACTGGATTTTTCAAGCAGAAAGTAGTTGTGCAATATTAGTTTCTTAGTTTGGACAGCAAACTTCTTTCCAGAGCCGTATTTAAAAATAGCTGTTTAATTAACTGGGTCTACCCAGTACATAAGGGCATTGTGCATGTGTCTGTGCTGAGGAGCACAGCTCAAACCTCTGAACTCATGTGGGTGGTTTAATTGATGGCAATGGTATTGTCATGTGGCTGAGCAAGCAGGGCTGTAAGGGAAGGCTGCTACATCTCACCCAAAAGCAGCAACGGCCAGGCCGCAAAATATGGTCAAAGTCAGCAAAAGGACTGCGAAAGTGACTTTGACAGCTTTGACTTTTTGTTTTCTCTCAATGACTTCCATCTCACTTTTGCTTAGTTCACAAGTCAAAATGTACTTTTTTCTCCTAGTAACTGCAGCATTGTCTGAAGCTTTGAAAGCCAAAATCCAAAGACAATTTGGACACAAAGAAGGGAAGCTTATTCCACTGTCTTCCTTACAGCAGTAAACCTTTGTGTCCATCAGAAATCTGAGTGGATCTAAAGCAGAAATTCACAGAAAAGAGATGTGTCACATCTCTGAAAACATCATTGTGCCATATCTTTCTCTAACTCAGTTTTTCCATGGCCTCAGCCCTCTCTCACTAGCACCAACTGGGTGAAGATATTCCCAAATGCTGATAGTGCACAGCAGTTGTAGTAGTAAGGAATGAGGTCCATGATCTGAAGGCAGCAGAAAAAGACCCTGGAAGCTCTCACCCACTTTGGACAAGTCTTGGCCAAAATGCTCTTTCTTTCTGAATAACCTCTATTTCTTTCTTTCTTTTTTTTTTTTCCGAATACCAGCACTGTGTAGCTCAGGCAAGATCACATGAGAAAACAAATGCAGGGTCAGTGCTCAGCTTTCTTAGAAGTTCATTAAAACAACAGTGTCCTAAGGCTTTTTGCCTACATAATTTTATAATAGAGAACAGACTCTTGTTGCTTTCTTTTGGGCTACTATTCTTATTTGGTTGCTGTTCCTCAAGCATTTTGGTCCTATTTCAAAACTTGCTTCAATTAAATGAAGAGGGTTTTTTTGGTGCTTTCCAGTTTGAAAGTGAAGTTTCTTGGAGTCCTCTGATTATGAAGCTGGGATTGACAGGGATTTTCCTGACAAAATTACATTAACAAATAAATTGTAGGTTGAATATTTGGAAGAAAACAAAAAATCGTTCCCTTCCCTCCCCTCCCCATCCAAGATCTCCTGTTGCTGCTTCTGGCATGCATCACATCTTTGAGGATACTGTATCATGAGAAAACTGTCATTTGGTGATGTATTAGGGTAATATATCATGAGAGCATCGTTTCTTTAGAGGATATGGGCAGTAAAAGACATGATTCTGGCCAGACAGAGCAGCAGGGGATCTTGCTTTTTTTTCTTCCCTTTTCTTTAATCTAGCTCCGTTTTTGTGTTGTACAGAAGTGAATTTCTTCATGGGATATGACTTGTTGCAAAGTTAGGAGGCCCATTGGGCTTTTTAAACTCTTTAAGAAGTACGTTGCCTCAAGGGCTGCTTTGTTCAACATTTTTAGAACAGGCTCAAACCCAAGACCGGTATATTTGCCACTATCTAAATCTCCCGTGTAAAGGCTGAGTAAGCAGACTTCAGACACAGAAGGCAATAAAGATACAATGACAACTAACTATTGTTTGGACAACACACATTTGTAGATTTAGCCCATCAAAACATGATGAAATGATTTTTACAAAATATCAGTCCACGCACCTCTTAAAAATAATTTTCAAATTAAGTTTTAATTTACATCAGTAGAAAAGAAACAGCCATCAGTCTGTATTCAGCTTGCAATAGATGCAGTGAACTCATCCAAAAATAGGAGTTTTGATCTGATGGACTCAGATTTTGATGTGTTGTTTTTTTTTTTTTTTTCCTTCCAGTTTTCGTGGTTTTGCATTTCTCTTATTGGCAATAAGTCTGCTGGAAAATTAGATAGACATGGACTATGGAACCAGGATGGCAATAGTTAAGAAAAATAAGAAGCATGTTGTTAGGAGACTCTTTTGATGAAACTAGGTTAATGTTAATTTTTGAGACGGGGCAGAACAGGACATGGTGGCTTGATCTAAAATTTGTTGAATTCACATGGTTTGACCATCTGTTTTAAACCTTTGGCACATCTTGTTTTTCATTCTTCTCTGGGAGAATAAATGCTTTCTGATTGGCTTCCGTCAGAAGCCAGGCTGGGCTTGGACCGTGCTTTTCAGGATCACTCATTTTGCTCGGATGAGTTGGGCAGTTATCATCTGAAAAGTTTTGTTGGCTGATTGGAGTGACTGGGAATGCCTGGCAAGGGGCAAAGCATGAGCTCAGTGGAACACAACCCTTTCTAGCAGCAGAGGTACAAGTATCCACCAGGAGCTTTAAACTAACAGGTATTGCCTGTAACTACTCTTTTTCTTAGGTGTTTACATCAGCTTTAGCTGGCTTTCATAATTAATGTGAGTTCTTCATGGACAAAGTACAAAAAACATTTTTCTTTTTTGTTGTTGTTGAAAACACAGGGGAAAAAAGGTGTGAATTTTAAATGCATGCATATTGTGAAGTGCAAAGGTATTGTCCTCAACAAGAACCCCAGGGTGTACCCCTCCCCTGAATCCTGACTCCTGGAAAACTATAGGTAGTGTTTTGGACAGCAGTACAAACTGCTGGGAACCTCTAAAGACTGCACCTTGTATTGCTAGAAGATCATCACACACTATTCTCTTGACACATGAAGAGTTTTGCCTTTCGCTGTATAGTTCATGAGCTCTAAGGCTAGGTGCCACTTAAAGATGGAGGTGGAGACAGGGAGATGGAGAGCAAAGAGTTCTGGATCCTGGTCTGGCTTTCCTTCTGACTTCAAGTGCAGTTGTGGTCATTTAATTCAGCTGTGTCAGCTTTGTTGACAAGCACAATGGAGCAGGGATCTGCTCCTACAATGTGCTCAGGCAGTGTTTGATCTTACAGGACCCCGATTCCAGCTGCAGTCTATGCAGTTTCATTAATGCAAGCAAATATAAGGGGAAAACACTTCCTTTTCACCATGTGATAGTGCAGCAAGCCGCTGTCAGGGAATATCAGGATTGAAGTGAGCCACAGAGGTCACTTTCCTCATGCTGGTGAACATCATTAAACACTGAAAAAAAATATATCTGTTCAGTCTTGAAGGGGTTGTGAGTGATGTGTCCTGAATGACTTGCACATACTAATGCGTTTGTCTCAGTGGTGTGGAATACCCATTTGCAGTGAAATTTGGTGTCATCTTTCAGCAGGACTTTTGCTTTAATCCCATTGCCTAGGGAGTCAGTGGTTGGTACCACCACAGAGAGCTGCAGCCCCTTCCCTGCTCAATATGTGTGGTGGGCTGGTGCTTTAAACTAAAGCAGATAAACCAGAGGTTACAGGAATGAGTGAGTGAATCAGAGGCTACCATACACACTGCTAAAAAAAAGAAGACGCACTGACATATTTTGTTCCTGATGAAATACTGTCATTTGCATCTGTCTACTGCAATTTGTGCTGAAGTCACAGTTGTGTTGTACTGCAGGCAGGGCTGGAAGTACTGCAGCACGTGTTTGGTTGCACCCTTGTGAATAGATCCATTAAAATGGAGGACATGCTTAAAATTAATAGGGCTTCTCTCTCTGTATGGTGAAGTGTGTGCCTTTGTGTTTGTGAGTTTCTGTGGTTAAACAAAAGGAATGGTATCATTTTGCAGAAGATGGTTACGGCTTCATGGGGGAATATTTATCCACCCTGAACTTAAGAGAACATCTAGCATGCTAGACCATTTTTGTTTTAGCAAGGAAATTTGTTTTTGCACAGAAAAAAAAGCTAGATAATTGTAAGGAACAAAGGAAACTGAGACGTTCTTCTCACCCCCCCTGACAGTGGTCCAAAATGCCTGGAAACAGCTCTCCCTGGGGAGCTGTGTCTCCTCCCTAAGGCCACACTGCACAGCTCCTGCTCAGGCAGATAAATGATCTCTGCAGACAGCAGTCCCACAGCACTTCGCAGGTCTCGCCTGCTTGATCAGCTTCCCCAGTTGCAGATCAGCCCTGAGATGTGAAATTCCAGGCAAGAGTGCCAAAAGAATGGGGGTAGTATTTTCAGAAAGTGCCTCGGGATTTGTATAGAGCATGAGTTATGCACGTGCCTGAGCCTGTTCTCGAGTTCAAGTTGGCACAATATCGGGACTGTCTGCATGTAATGGGTGCAGAGCCTGTGCTCCCCACCTTTGCTGAGGGACAGAGCCTGTGGCCAGTGTTGGCCCTGCGCCTTGTGTGGGGTGAGCGTGGCTCTGTGGGCACTGTGAGGCTGCCCTGGCCATGTGCGATGCCTGGCAGAGCCAGCAGCTCGAGGCTGTGGCCTGCTCCAACCCTGCTGCAGCCCGCACTGTGCCTCACGGTGCTGAAGTGACTGAAGTGCACAGGCCTCCTTCGTTTTGAATGGCTCTTTCTTCACATCGGAAAGCCCCATCCCAAATTCCCTTGGGGTAGCTTTCACCATTGTTTGAAAATTGTTATTGTTTTGGAGGATTATTCTTCTTGCAGGAGCTTCAGGACACTCTGAACTGCTCCAGGAGGCGTACCACCAGTGAGAGTTACTGACGACCATACTAGTGGTACTGTGATGAGTAATGGTCAAAAGTGAACAGTCTCAGGATTAGCCATTAATGGTAACTTACTTCTACCAAATCTGTCCCTCTTGCTTTTACAACAAGCTCTCTATCGCTTTCTTTGCTTAAATGAAAATTTAAGCAGCATTTTTCCTATTCAGTATGAATACTCGACATCCTCAGGATATCAGAAACACAGTGCTAGTTTTCTAAAAGCATTTACAAAAAAAAGGAAAAAAAAACAAAAAAAAAAAGAGAGAGATGAAAACCCAGAATTTCACAGTGGAAATCTAGACCCCTGAGAATCCACATCTGCGAGGCCTTCCGCAGTCGGCTGACAGCCAAGGCCGGGGCTTGCAGTACTGCTGACGGGTGCAGCCCTGAAGAAATGAAACGGACTCCCAGTTTTTATCTCTTCCAAGCCACATCCAGGTTGAAAAGAGCCATCCTCCTGGTGGCTGCTGTGAGCCGGCTGGAGCCCAGTGGGGAACCCTGTAGAAAGTTGGCTGCAGCTTCCAAGCTGTGGTTTGGCACACATCCTCTCTAAGATCTTTGCCAAATATTCAGATTTAGTTTTAGGGTTTTTTGTTGTTGTTGTTGTTGTTTTTTTTTTTTTAACTTTTCATGTTGGCATCTTATTTAACTGTCCTTTAATGCCTTCAGTTTGATATATTTTGTCACTAGACAGGGCTATTTTGTGCAGAGGTCTTTGATGGAGGTAAAAATACAAGGTGTATTTGGAAGTTGAACAAATTACGTTGAGAGAAGATCGCAGTAAAGGTAACATGAAGCAGCAACACCAGTATTAGCCCTGGTTAATATACCTTTCCTGTATGGGAATTCAACATCACCTTTGCAAGGCAGGTTCAAGAAGATACCTTTGGTTCCCACTGGCAGAGTGTGGGAGAGGGGAGAAATGCGGGCACTTGACAAAACATCCTGATCTTCCCCCAGATGGATTAAAAAGCAACTTATCCACTGTTGGGCTCTGTTAGCGCAGGAGAGGGGCCCACAGCACTTCCCTACATTCTCCCTTCTAAGGGAGGCTGAGATTCCAGTGCGCGCCCTTTACCGAGTGCTCGTGGGGAGTTGCATCAGCTGTGGCAGCATTGTTCTGGATCAGCCTGACCTCTTTTAGAAAATACGTATTTTTCCAACACCAGTAAAAACCTTAGCTGAGGTCTTGCAATGTTCTCTCCCTTTTTGTGTGTGTGTGTGTGTGTGTGTGTGTGTGTGTGTGTGTGTATGTGTGCCTGAGCACTAAATTAAAAAATAGGAAAAAAAAAAAATCCCAGATGTGAATCTATAAACCATCTGTTTAAAATAACTATTGTGCAGGACTATAATTAAAAGTTAGTTATTTATTATGAATCTTGGGATCGTATTATGGATTTTGACTGACTCCCAGGTTTCTGATTTAGCAAATGGTTTATGTATTTATGAGCCATGCGTCTCTTCTGCACTTCTTGGTGCCAGAGTGCATGTCCTTTAAATAAAAGGAAAAAATCCCCTACCCTCCTATAACTGTTAGCTTCTGAATGTTGCCGTCTAAGAAGTTTTCTCTTAAGAACAGCAAAAATCAAAGTATCTGAGAGCTTTCAACAACTCCGAGGGCGCTGTTGACAGCACAGATGGAGGTTTAGTAATACAAGGCTCCTGCACGCAGCTATTTAGCAACATTTTAAATGTATGGTTAGGACAAGTAGTGAAATGTTACGATTACTGGTGGTAGGAGAGGGATGCATTTGGAAGGCAAAGCTTTGTTGCTGAAGTCCATTTGCTCTTGCACCCCGCTTTGCCCTTGCAAAATGGGAGGGAAGGAGGCAACAAAATTGAAGCAAGCAGATGGACAGGGTGCATTAAGAGCAGTGTTTTGGACGGCAGTGTGAAAAATAGCTGCTGGTGACAATTGCTCTTTGTTTTATCCTTGTACTTTTACACCCTATGGGCCTGGGAGATCTGCAGTGGATAATGCCTGACTGCAATAGACTAAACAATGATTTACCAGCCCTGTTTAATCTGCTGCTGCTGTCCTATCAGCACAGTATTAACCCCTTCCTCCACATCTTCTGGCCCATTTCTCCACATTTTGCTTCCACAGGGAGTTAGGCACCTTAGGGTGGCATCTGACACAGCCAGTTTCTGAGCTCTCTGGGGCTTGCCTGCAACACCAGCTGTGGAGGAGGAACATCAGCTTTGCAAATCTCACTCTGCTTCAGGGCTTGGCTGCCTTTCTCCTGTTGGCAAAGGACTGGCTCTGTTTACCTGGGGCACACAGAGCTGGTCCTGTAGGCAGAAGGCTGCAGCCTCTTCTCCAAAGGACAAAGATAATCTTGCTCTTCTCTTTCTTTTTTTTTTTTTTTTTTAAGTGGTATTAGTGGCACCATGGACAATTAAGTTGCTTTACTTGGAGTAGCTACTAAACATAAAACAGCCCTTCGTCTGTTTACCAGGTCATGAACTCCAAAATCTTCATCTATACCTAGGTTATGACTCACACTCAGTTTTTCTTTCTCTTTCCAGTTACTTGATCCTCACCTGTATTGAAGGTCATGAGTTTGGGCTTTAGATTCTGGTATTGCTGATGATAAGGGAAGAAGAGTAAGATCCAAATTTAGTTACACTCCCTGGTCAGCTCAGTGGCACCAAATTTGTTATTGGCAGAGATTGTTTCTTATTTAAGTGATCTAGGCCAAAGTTAGGAACGGTATCCAGCAAGTGTTTCCTGTTTAAGTATATGTGTTGGGCTCATCCTTAGAAAGATTTCCTGTAAAGAAACGACCATGTCAGGATACACCTGAGAGCAGAGCAAGGAAGCCCATGCTTGGGAGAAAGAGAGAGAAGCTAGCTGGAAAGTTGGGCTGCAGGAGACAATTGCCTCAGGAGTATGGCCTCAAGCCTGTTGGAGTTCAAGGAGCATTTGGACAACACTTTCAGACATGTGGTTTGAATTTTGGGTGGTTTATTGTGGAGGCAGGATTTGGACTCAATGATCCTTGTGGGTCCCTCCCAGCTCAGCTCAGGGTATTCTGGGAATCAGGGATCAAAAAGTTATACAGATGTCTTTTACTCCTCTCCTTTTCATCCTCAACAGAGATTCCTTCGTCAGAGAGTGTGATGGGTAGCCTGCTGAGCCCCATAACATGGGTTCTGCCTAGCTAGGTTGGCCTAGAGGGATGCCACATGTCACACATCCAGTGAGTCCATGATCTGTCTGAGCTAGGTCAATCATGTTCTCCAAAGGAATATACTGCACAATGGATTTTGCTCTTCCCTCAAACTCACTTTCACCCTGAAGATGAGTATCCTGCAGATAAAGGGAATGGGGCCACTACACTTTTTAAATCTTGCATTGAACAAAATTTTGCTAAAGATAATTGGATCTTATCAGAACCCTTCAAAATACAGGCTGTATGTAGTTGATTCAGTAAAGTTGATTCTGCTGTCTTTTAGCAGGCTGAATTAAAGCAAAGTCACGGGCACTATGTTCACCTAAAGAAAATCAGAATTTCACCCTGTGCTCTCAAAAGAAGTTGCAGCGGCAGTCTTGCTGACGCAGCTGCTTTGTGCCAACCCAGAACTGGAGGACTGTCATAAATTCATCCTAACTAGCCTGTTACATTGCATTTATGTTTGCTCTCCAATGCTGGAGGAATGCAAAGCAACCAGCATGTATTGGTGACGAGCAGTGACCTGCCTCTTCACAGTAGCTCATGTCACTGCAGCTGCATTTCAGCTAAGCAGCAATTTAGAGCCAGATTCTCACTTACTGATTTCACAGTGTCTTGGCTGGAGTTATTCCTCATTTACACTGATAAGATTGAAGAGCCTTTATAGCTCCCATCAGATTAGGCAGTGACTTTGAAGAAAATAAACCTCTTATTTTAGACAAAGGGCTGGAGTGTAATAAAAGCTGTGTGTTATCCTCCACAGGCACCTTGAATGAGGCCACAGGGAGCAAAAGAAAAGGACTGGAAAGCATGGTTTAGTTTTATGATTTACATTTTTCTTGTCCTTTGATTTTTTGGTCTCTAATTAAGTCATAAGATTGGGTGAGGTGGGTGCTTGCATCTAGTAACATCCACCTGTGTCACTTAATGAACTGAGCTACTAATTACAGGCAAAGGTCACTTCAGAGGGCTAATTTCAGTCAGGAATTTCAAGTATCAAAATTTGACTGAAAAAAAAAAACACCCCAAAGTATTTGTTTTCTGTCTTTATTTAAAGGTAGGGTTAGCCAGAGTGGTGGACACCACGGGGTAAAGTCAGGCTATAAATGGAACATTTCTTCTGCTTATTGTCACACAACCTATATTGACATTCCTTAATATGATCAACGTGCTCTTTGGCCTTCACCATTACTGGCTCTTTGCTGTAGAAAGATGACACTATAATGTACAGTAATTCTACCTGCTTGTATTATTTCATTGATTCTAAGTATTCTGGGGAGAAAGAGATAAATCACAGTATCTTCTTTCATAGTATAGCATATAGCAAACCCTTTTGAAGAACTGCTGCATAGTCAGGGAATACTGCTAGCTAAAAATGATTTCAGTGCTGCCAGAGAGTTTAGTTTTCTCTAAATATGCCAGCTCTTCTTCAGATGTCTGTCCTATGTCAGCATGAAAAATGACTCCTAAACTGTGTGGTTCATGGGGCAACACCTCAGGACCTCAAGGATATTTTAACAAGCGCATCATGTAGCTAGCTGTCTGTTTAAGTAAAGTGGATTTCTTTAACAGGGCACATTTTCTGTACTATAATGTGTTGTGGTTATGAATTACTGTTAGAGTTCAAACACTATTCACTCATGCATCTGGACAACTCAGAGGCTATCTTCTACTGCAATCCTTCAAGAACAGAGGGTGTTTTCAATCACAAAAACTTCAGGAGCAAGAGAGCAGATTGCTAAGCTCACGTTTTATTTTCTGAGTTGCAAGAAACTAAACCATAGACGTTGATTATATGCAATATCTTTTATCTTTTATCTTTTTTTTTTTTTTTCAGAATAAGGAAGTGACATGCAGAAGAGAGAAGTGTCCCATGCTTTCCAAGGAATGTGCTCTTGTCATTAAGCAGAGAGGAGCTTGCTGTGAACGTTGCAAAGGTGTGGTGCTCTTCCTGTTTTTCCCTCTTAAAAATGTTATCTGTTCAAATTTATATCACCAGAGATGGGACAAAGTCAGAAGCCTCTCAGCTAGTCACAAAAACTTCAAAAGGACAGTAACCACAATTATAATCCATACATTTAAAAAGCTGGTGAGGATATGTAAATTCACGTATTCATTTTGTGATTGTTAGATCTTGTGCAATGGCAATCCTCTAGAAATACATCTTGATTGTACTTCCCTGCTATGTTGTCAGCCTTTTGAGTGGTATCTCCTGTTCTAACTTTTTCTATTGGAAGTACTTTACATCAAAATCAATCTGTTTATGGTCATGCATCCATAAGAATTTCTTTAACTTCTCACATGATTGGATGTAGCAAGAATAATGAGTGCTATTAGTAAAAAACATAGTAATGATCTATATCTATTTCTATTTTTCCCAGTACTAGAAACCAATAAACCAACTTCTATTCATTTTACTAAATATTTCCTGGTTCAAATAACAATATCAATGACATTTTTGTTAAAGGCAAAGTGGATCACAATCTGAACACTGTTTATGTATTTCTTGACCAACATTGTATCCTCAAAGATCTTTAGAAAGATCTAATCATCAGATATAAAATAATTGATTGTTTAAACATGCATGGTCTCCAGTTATTATAGTTGCACATCTGAAAAATGTGAAAATAGATTAAGTTGAAAAAAGTCTTTTAATTCAAATTCAGTAAGTTATATGCTGTAAAACAGTGATTTTGCTGAGAGATTGCTGATGCAGCCCAGGAGGTGGAGAATGAGGGATTCAGACAGCTTCACTTTTTTTTTTTTTTTTTCTGTGTTAATTCCCCAGTGGTGTTATAGTGGCTTTAGGAGAGAGATGCGGTAGGATAAATTGTTGGGAAATGTGAGCGTTTATTGCATTCCCAGAGGAAATACAAATGCAGAACAGGTTACATTAAAATTCAGACAGAAGAAACATGATGGATATGTGTTTTTCCTGAATGACCGCAGAGTTGTGCTAGCTGGTCTTCACTTGCGTTGCAGCTTTAGAATAGGATTGGCAAGCGCCAATCTGAAGATTTGTCTAAGACTGATACTTCAAAGAAAAGAAAATGAAATGGGAAAAAAAAAAAAAGCACTACTGAAACAGAATTTGTAGTTAAAATTTTCACATAAGTTAAACATAATTTATTTATTTAATCAAATTTTTTTTTTGTGTCAGATTTATAGCAAAAATGTCCTAATTTTGGTTTGATTATGCTAGAGGTTTAGTCTCCATTTTGATGAAGGGATGTGTAGCTGGTCAGTTTTCTGAAAGTTTTATATGCATGCATGTTTGCGCATACAAAACGATTCTGCACTAAAAAGAAGTTAATGTTTTAAATATGAGGATACAAACATTAGTGTGTATAAGTATTATCATTAGATTGAAAATTTAATTCAGATTCCTTGTTAGATTTTTTTATTATCCTGAATTAGGGTGAATATTACATTATACATCATTAATAGACTTGAGACTTGCATCTGCAGATTGGTATGTCTGAAGTCTCTAATAGGAAAATTAATAAAAGTGTTAAAAAAATAGAATTAGGAGACACATAGGTAACTAAGTGGGAAGAGCTCTGTCTTATAAAACTGCTGCAGTCCTTTGAAGGGGTTAGTTAACTATATGGACAGAGAGATCCAGCTGGTATCTTCCTGGACTTCTATTAGGCATCCAATAAGATTCCTCACCAAATGCTCCTACAGAAACTAGGCATCCCCAAGTTTGTAGATAAACTCTTCTCATTAGCAAATAACAGACAGGTGGTGACAATGAGCAATTGCTTTTGTAATGTAAAAAGGTTACCGGTCGTTTCTTCAAGGTTCTCAACTTATCAAGATGCTCAAAATGATCTAGCAGAGCGTGAAGTAACAGAAAGATTGCTGGTACTGTAGTGCAGCGTGAGAGCATAACTGACCATGAGAAGCTGCAGAAGGTTCTTAGGACATTTGGTAACTGGTGATAAAATGGCAAAGGAAATTGATGCTGTCAGGGAGGAGGTGCTTGTCTAGAAGGATGCTCAGTCTGATTCAAGATGGCAGTTTCTATGTATTTAAGATGCAAGGGCAGCTTTAAGTTTTGGAATTAAAAAAAATAAGGATCTTGAGGACCCAATCTTGCAAAGGTAATCCTAAACTACTGAATATTTTTTTTTCTTTCTGAAAGGTAAAACAAAAGGTAAAGCTAACTATGCACTTGTGTAACTGCATCAGTTTCTTGTGTAACGGTATCAGTCTTGATGCCGCATATTTTCACTCAGTTGCTCCAGTGCCATAGAAAGAGGCTGATAGAACCATCTTCTCTCTGGGGAAGCTGCTTGCTTTCCTGCACTTCTGAATGATGCTAAAATTCCCATTCTGTTCTGTGCAAAAGTCTAAAACAAGTGTCCTGTGGGAAGCATTTGGGGAATGAAGGATGTATACACCAGCCTGGATGCGAGGATCTTCAGCCCTCTTTGGTGTCCAAGCAGCTCCCTTTGGTACCCTTGCAGATCTCCAGAACTCTCAGCACGGAGTTCAGCTGCAGCTGGGATTGACCCTGCAGCGTTTGTTCTCAGTTACTACTTTGTCAGTCTGCCAGAATGCCCATAGGGAACGCAGGCAGGAAAAGGGAAGCTGTGATTTTTGCTGGTTGCATTTCTTCTAAACACGAACAAAATGTTACAAAAAAAGACACCAGAACCTGATGGCTTTTTTTTCTTGGCTTAGTTCCCACATCCTAGGAAGGCTTAATCAGGCTTTATGGGCTATTGCCAGCTCCCTTAGATAGCTTCAGGTCTTCATAACTTGTGAAGAAATGAATGAATGAGTGAGTGAATGAATGGGTGGCTGCTGTCATTGAACACAACAACAGGAGGATAACATCAAAACCAAAGAGTATGTTTCCAGAATGGAAACCGCCACTCATGAGTCATTTGTGACACTGCCGCCAGGATATTTTATTCTGTTCTGGTGAAGGCATGAGGGCTGGGTACGTAGGCGCAGTATGTCTGATAGCGTAAACCATACTGGAATTAAGAAATACTGTATGCCTATAATGGTGCATCCAGCTGAGCTCCCATGTTTAGAGCTTTGCACACAGGAGAGCCTGAATTGCTACTAGAGAATTTCTTCC
The DNA here is from genome assembly GCF_002078875.1 of Numida meleagris. Taxonomy (NCBI): domain Eukaryota; kingdom Metazoa; phylum Chordata; class Aves; order Galliformes; family Numididae; genus Numida; species Numida meleagris. Next base: position 47,764,108 of record NC_034410.1, on the reverse strand, counting down.
GCAAATGATTTCATGCTGAGCATAAGTCCTTTGCTCCTGCTTTAGTATCTTTATGCTACTGAGACAGTTTTTAGCACTTTGTTCCTTTCTGTGCATAAACAAAAAGGAAAAAGAAAACGGCAGCAAGTACAGCCTTTGCAAACAGAAAGAAAAATAGAATGACATTCACAGTGATGGAAACAACATGTTGTCCCTAACACATTAAGAGATTTAGCTTTACTTAATGTTTTAATCCTCCAGACCAGCAATGTATTTTAACACTGATCCTGACTTTCAGCACAGAGGACCCTGGATAGTGAAATCAATGGGGCAGGGCTCCGCTCTTGCTGTGTGTTTGTGCAAAGTCTGGAACAGAGAAATGTAGACCTGTGATTATGGCTCCCTGCTGCAAGCAGAATGTAAACAACCCAGCATAATAGGGAAAACTTTCAGTGAGATTATTCTTCTGACAGATACTTACCGTAGTTTATAAAACATACCATACACCTCTAGCATACTATTCATTTTAAAAATATGAAAAAAATTAAGCCCTCTTATTACTTTAGCATAGGATAAATAGGCCACTTTTCATCTTTCATTTTATTTAATATGTTTAATGAAAACACGAGATCACTAAGATTATAGAAACAGATTTGGCAGCATTTTCTTATTTAGTTGGTTGGAGACCTGTCATTTGGATATAGAGCTCTCTGCACCTCCAATAATAAGTTGTTTGCTCTGTGAAGAAGTATTACCAGCTCAGGGCTGCATAAAGTTTGCATTTCTAGAATTGTGCACCATAGCCTACTTTTATCATAAGAATATGAATATTCCGTGGATTTGCAATGAAAAAATCAGTGGGTATTTGTCACAACATGTATCATTTGCCATTCTGAATTTTCTTTCACTTCCCACACGCAATTTTGCTTTTTCTGTGTTTTTTAACTTTTGAGAGTTACTGCTTTTTTCCTTTTTTTTTCTTTTTTTCTTTTTGTTTTATTCAATGAAGTTAGAGTTTCACAAGCTATTCTCCATTTATTAGGAGTCTACCAGAGAATGGAATCACAGCCCAGGCAAGGGCATGGCTAGTTCCTTAGAATATTGAATATCCAAAGCTATAACAGTTAATTGTACATTTCTTGGAAAGGATATCATATTTTATGATTGAACTAATTTCCTCTACAAAGGCTGGCTTGCAAAGAAGATAGAGCAAGATTATGGGTTTATCGCTATTCTGACTACTCTACTAATGCCTTGCAGGAGCCTACATTTGGCACTTAGTTTGCTTGTGAATATTCCCAGTATGAAATAGGTAATACCAGTCTGGTGCCACCAGTTTGGCGGGGAACTTTGCGTGGGGGCACTGATGGGCACTATAACTTGCAGCCCATCCTTATGTGCCTTAGGGCAAACTCTTAGAGTTAAGAGTGGATGGAAAGTTATGGAGAGGGAAGATAATCATATAATGTCTTACTAAAAACCTTTTCACCTTCATTTGAATAATCTAATCCTGACATCTGTTTGAATCTGGATATGGAAAGAGATGGTTTGGGGACCTATCAAGTCTGACTCTTTGGCTGGCTTTTCTCACTGCCTCTGTCTCCTGCTAACATGCTGCAGTTCTGAGCCAGGAGGCCTGTTTCTTGAGGCTAGGGTTCAAGTTAACCTCAGCATTCATTCAGTTTCAAACTTTGTATTTCAAGTAAAGGCAGGGATTTTGTAGCAGTGACAGGTACCTACTAAGGATAGTATCATCCCTTTATGGTGTCAGCTTTTGTTACTTCTGGCTATGCCTAAGAAAAGGTCTCTGTATTGTCACCACTTCCTTTGAGTTAACTCTTCTTATGAAGTCTTATCACATATCCCTTTGGTATCTGTTACATACTATGGCCTCAATATAGTGCCTTAAATTTTAGATTTTATTGTTTACTTGATTACTTTAATTCTCTATGTAAGAATTTTTTATGAACTGTGTTGTCATGTTATCATAAATACTTCTGCAGTCAAACACCAGATGCCCAGACTTTAGCAATCACAGAGAAGTTGTTCAGGATTCTTGTATTAGAAAATAGCATGAAATGTCTGTGGTGATACACAGATGCACTAATACCTTGGGTGTGGGCACTGGGTCCAGTGCAGCAAAGCAGAAGAAAAGACTATTGGAGGCTTTCCAATGCTGCTTTCTCATGTAACATTGCTCTGGAACAATATGATAAACTCTTTAATAGACCTATGACTGGAATAATAATTTTTTTTTACTTTTAACTTTGAAATTGTAAGATGTACTGATTGTGAATGATTTTGCTGGTGTGAAGAAATCAGGAATAAATGATGACATTGTTCATCACACTCCTCACAACCACAGGAGGTCACGGTTCTCCAGTTGTCAGCCTTGGCTAGCACATTAGGTATCAGATCAAGAATCACTGGCAGATCTAACTATACAGTATTTTGGATTTCAAGGTTCTTATGGACCCCAAATAATGACTTTTCCCCACCTCCTGTATATAGGTGAAACATGAGACATTTGGAAAGGCAAAATTCAGTTCCAGTGGGGAGCAAAACCAAAGCACTGGGAGGGGGTGATTTGTTCAGTGAACATAAGCTGGATTGCATCATGTGCTTGTGAGCACTGCAGTCCCAGTATAGCTCAGTCCCATGGCCATTTTACTCCACTGTGTTGAATGCCCTTTGTATGGCCCCTGTGTCTCATGTCTCTTGGTCGTGATGATTGCAGTGGCTCAGCTGCAAATAGGTTTGATTGTACACAGTTAGAGGGGAAAGAGCTGGATTTTCACTGTTTAGAGAATGACTTAATAAGCTTGGGAGATTTTGTATATATTTTTCTGCTTTTGTGTTGATGAAAGAAGACCAGGATTACCCAATATGAAGTTTTATTTTCTAGTAGCTGTCAGTGACTTTACCATTGTTAAGACATGTGAAAATATATTTTCTAGTAAGTGTATATGTGATTCAGAGTTCTCGTATTTTTGCCAACAGATTTAATACTACACAATGTGCAAGTTATTTTTTTTGTTTTGATCTTTTTCTTTTCTTTTTCTTTCTTTTTTTCTTTCTTTCTTTCTTTCTTTATTTTATTTTATTTTTTTTTTTTGCTTGGCTAGAACTGGTATTTAGTGTTAGCATGCCTGGATCCTCCCTCAGGATTAATTTATCAAAAACTAAATAAAACATGTCTTCTGGCTGTTTTCTTTTTCCTGATGTTTATTTTCCATGTCAATAGAGAGGTTACTTTTTTAAAATAGAAAGTGGAGGGAAAGAAAGAAAAAGACTAATAGAAGAAGAAAAATGCTGAAGAAATGAGGAATGGGGAGCCAGTCTATTATGCTCTATCATTTTGTCTTGGGAGAATACGGAAATGACTTGTCTATAAAATTCTCATTAGCCCAAAATAAGCAAAAATCTCTTCTGGAATCTTATGAAGCAATGTCAAATCGAGTAATAAAAGCTTGTTGTTAATGAACTTCTGAGGACAGTGGTTGAGTTTTAGCACTACTAAACTGTCTTCTCCAATCAGTTTCCCCTCTTTTCATGATACTGCTCTGTGCTTGGGTGTCTAGGGAAGAAAGAGGGGTCATTTAAAAATGCTGCAGAATCTGGAATGATAAACAGCTTCGTGATTGTCAGCTTGCGCACATGCCATTAATGAAATCTGCTGTAATTTGCATCTTTTGTTACTTCAGTCCAAGTCTGGGTGAGTGCTTATTTTGGAATTAAATTACTCTCTTTCAAATTAAATCAGCCAAAGATTGGTTTATAATGTTCGAAACCAGGGTGCTCAGAGAAGGTGTGTACAACATTGATCCAGAACAGATAAGTTAATAAATTAGAAGAGATTAAGCTTTAGAATTAGAACTATTTTATGGTAATTTATTGTACAGGAATGACTCAAGTCTAGAGTATCATTTTGCCTTTATGAAGTCATTGTAAGGTAATTAGCAGTTTTCACTGCATATATAACAGTTGAACAACTTCAAAGTGTTTGGTGGTTTGGTTTGATTCAGATAAGCAACCTTCAGCTTGCATGTTTATCTAGGACTTATCTGAACTATTTGGATTGAAGGTGGTAATAGGAACCAAACCTACAACCAACTTAAAGTTAATATTTTACATTAATAAAACACCAGCCGTTCCTAAAGAAAGAAGCAGCAAAGACTAAAAAATTAGGACACACTTCTTGACTGACATGAATCACATTAGCTCCATTAAAATTGATACAGACCAGTGATATTTAATGTCCTTCCATATGTGGAATCCTAAACGTTTTACTGGTGGGTTGTATGTCATGAGAATAAAATTACTGGTTCGCATTGGGCTGACTGGAATCTCTTCTCATGAGCTTTCGGGGTTCCTCTCTTGAAAACATTCTCTCTAGTTCTTTCTTCCAATGTTTTTAAGTGTATATTCAGTCTGAAGTAAGTGCTTAGCATTCAAGTGATTGTGCTAGGCTCTGGTCTTTCTTTGATTTATTATTTTCTCTCGCTCTCCCTTTCAAATGGCATATGGAGACAGTAACAATGTAATATTTTCAAAGGGAATTAAAATGGCTTTTAGGAACTTGAAGTATGTTAGGACATACTCTGTTGTAGAAATAGGCATCAGCGCCTCCATTGAGGTCTTTGGACATGAGTCATCCAGTGACTGCTGCTTTACCAGTCAAGTATGGTGGTGGACCTTTAACCATGGGTGAGCTAGGATGGCTAAACTGAATTGGCACATTAGGGCTGGAAGGTTTCACCTAGGTGAATTTGAATGAGGCTCATAGGCTTCCATGCTGTCATTAAGTGGTTTAGGAAAGTCCATGTATATGTTTTCAGATGTCAGATGAGAGCTGGCTGGTATGTAGGCTTTGTTTTCTTTCCATTTTGAAGAGGGATGGTGGGCATAGCTTTGGTGCTTACATGATGCTACTCTGAATTCTTCATTCAACCTCCTGGCCTGTGCCGATGCTCAGGAGCAGTCTCCATACTTCTAGCTCTTCTTAAGACTTTTCAATTCTGGTTTCCCTTTCAAAATTGTACTTTTGCCACCTGCAAGCTCTCCCTGCCATAGTGGCATTTGTTGTGCTGTTAACCAGTGCTGACAACAAACCCCTTGTGTCACCAGAGTTTGTGGCTGATGAACAGGTGGAGCTTGGCTCCTACCTTGCTGCTTTCTGCAGAGACAATAGCTAGTGCTTCTTGGGTACTGCACAGATGCAGCACTGCCTTTGTGATCCTGGCCAGACTAATCCGTAAACTGAAAATTTCAGTTTAATGAGCACATCTGTACATACAGATTAGCCCAGGGTCATTAAATTTCTTACAGAGAAAACACTTTACATTAAAGAACATGAATGGTGAGCAAATATGCGAGTTATTTTGCAATCAAAATAGGTTCCAAGATGGGCCGTGGCTCTGCATGGCACTGAGGAGTCCAGACCTGTATGATAAAACACATGTATGGATGTCCAACAACACAACTTGTTCCATTTTGAGTGCTTAGAGTGCAAGCATGTGTTTAAACTTTCTTGAATTGCACTCAGAATCCCAGTACGGCCTGTTTTCTGCAAATAGAGGCTGCTAAAATGCTTCGATTTTGTCAGGGTTTGCAATGGGCAGCAGGATTATGACAATGTTGTACATATCATGGTTGGGTTTTTTGTACAAATATCAAGACAAAAGTGATATTTTTCAGAATGGGACTTTTAAATGCTTAAGAAATGTATAGGACTTCAAGTTCCTCTTTTGGTGTTGACTTGCATGTTGAAGTTCTCACACAGCCTTATTAATATACTGAGAATTTAAACACTTGATTATTCAAACACTTTGCAGGGGCTTTGCTACTGAGAAAAAAGGTGAGATTCAGAGCTATATGTCAGTATTTGTCAAGGATTGAGTCATCACAGCCAGCTCTTAAGAATACTGATCAACTCTTTTAAAAACATACTGGTTTCAGATTAAACTAGCAAAATTGCCAAATCACCTGCAGAATTCTTTTGTTTTGATCTTTACTTAGCATAGAAGAACTTCTGAATGCTGCAAATACTGCAGTACAAGTCTTTTTTTGTTTAAGATCTTAATTGGAGGTAGTGAATGAGTTTGTAAATAATCTTCAGACACCAGGTTTCTTTTCAATTTTGGTTAGGATACAAAATGATTTCGTTGGTATTTTAAGTTCCTCAGCCATTCAGAGCTGTTACACTAAAGTTTCCTTCTACACTGGGGTAGAAGATTTACTGGTGTAGGACTGATAACTCGTCTTTGTTTTCAGAAGGGTGCAAAATGTAGCCCAAAGCAATTCAGGACAGGGCACCCTGTACATCAGTCAATGACTGATAGAATATTTGCTAAGGTATAGGAAGGTATATGGCTCCGTGGCATCATTTGACTGATCTTATTTTTGTGCTTGATGACTCTGTGTACGTGCCTGTGTTTCAAAGTCTCTGTCAGGACTTCTGTTCATTTCATGGGCTCTTTGATCGAGCCCATTTTCAGTAAAATAGACTAGGAAAAACCCTTGCAGCAGTAAAAGGAAAATGGGCATTTTTTTCTGTTGAAATTGGGGTATGTGTTGCTTTTAAAATTTTTGATCAGGATCATTTTGTCTCTCCAAATGATTAATTTTTAATTGGTATGATTTTACATTAATAAACAAACTTTTTCTTAACAAATACTTTATTTCCACATAATAAGTCTGCTGTTTTGTTTTATTCTTCTCTCTCTTTTTTTAAAAATATTCTCCCTTTTGCAAAATACCCGAGAACAGTGAAAAGAGTGAGAAGGAACCTAGTAGGATCACATAATCAAAAACGAGAAAATTTTTTTTTTCCAAAAGGATTCAACAAAACTTCATTTCGCATTAAAAAAAAAAAAAAAATGTGTGCAGAACCTGTCTGTGGGTGAACCAACCTGTTTGCTATTAACAAACTTGCAATGTAACATAGAAAGTCATACAAAGCTAAACTGTGTGGGGCTCCAGAATGTCCCCACTCACCACCCCCATGGAGAGCTTGATGGCTTTTAGTTTGCATGGATGTTGATCTCTTATATCACGAAAGTGGAAAGGTAAAAAGGAGGGGGAGTGCTGCCGATGTCAGTGCATCCATTCTGAGCTGCATTGTCTGAAGAGCTCTCCTGGGGGATTTGGTAATGGATGGGGACAGACTGGAGGATTGACATTTTTGGCCCTTTTCTCATCCTCTCTCCTCCAGTGCAGGGGAGGAGTACAGTCTGCTCTAGAACAGGCCGCTGAATTATCAGCAATGCACATTTTTAGGCAAATTGTTGCTGATTTTGGTTTATTTTGAATGGCCGCAGTTTGTAAGCAGCCTGGCCAGTCGTGCACTAGGAGCAGACATCCAGGGGGCTGCTGCCAGATTTGACATGGCACAATCCTGCTTGTCAGCTCTTGTTCTCAGTTCTCCCTCTTCTAGTAACCCCAGGCAGAGGATGGGGCACCTTTGGGATGCTGCTTTGTGATCCTCAGCAGCAGCCTTCCAGAGGATCGCTGTATTCAGGTGGACTGACATGTGCTTCTTTCTCTCCCTCCAGACTGCAGTTTTGGAGGAAAGACATACAACAGCTCTATGAGATGGCACCTCCCTAGCAATCCCTGTATTACATACCAGTGCCAGGTAAGTGTGTCATAAGTACCACAGTAATTGAGTCATGAAGCTTTCCCATAACACTCTGAGCCTTTTTTATCTGGTTCAAATAACCCAAAATATTTTATACTCAAAGTGCAATAGGGACTTTGCATTTAAAGCAGCTGAAATCCATTCAGAAGTGACCCATGGTAACCAGACATCCAGAATTGTAGTTTGTACGTGAGCTGAGTATTCTGAGACCCAAACAATGCTGAAAGAATGGTACTTGACAGTGCCTTTTCCTTCTGTCTTGATCTTAAAATAATTCCTCTTTTCTCAGCACATTAGGTATTTTCTGAAATACAAATTATTATTTTAGTAATTGAATGCTTTTGTGTGTATGTGTCCACATACCTGGAATGCCCTTTAGGAGAAACCCAGTCAAATCTTTTCTTCAGTTTCTGCACTGTTAACACTGATGTTTTTGGTAGCTTGTCTATCTGCAACCATAATATTTGCAAGACTGTCCATTTTCAGGCATAGAACAAGCAATTGTGTAAGTAATTTTAGTTTCTGCCTGTGAGTAGCTCTGTGATTTTTGCTGATAACTTGATTCATTTCTAGTAATAGCACTCAGGCAGCTACTAAGAATCACAACTATTAGAAACAAGAGAGATTACTGACTATGAAGAGCTTCCACCAATGGGAGAAAAGGGTTTTGAAATTTTTCTCTTTCTGTGATGCTGCTACTCTATAAAACCAACACAAATTTTTAAAGACAGATACACCAGGAAGAATAAAGATGAAGCAGCAGTATTTTGTGTTGTGGCACTTAATGAAAAGAACTCAGACTGAATTTGGATGCTCTGACCACTACTAATTACATTAAATGAGCAATTCTTTATGGCCTGTTTCAGTATCTAAATGCACAGCTGAGTAATCCTGTTTACCCTAGGCCCACACATTTAAAAAAAAAAACAAAAAAACCAGGTTTTTCTTACCTCCAAATACAAAGCTGCAAGCAGCAAAAAAAATGTAGCAACTTTCTGTACACAGATCCTCACACCCAGGATTGTTCAAGCGGACTTTGACTCCTTGAACAGGAAGTACAGGAAATGTTAATTTACTAATACTTATCAGGAGAAGCATCAAAGACAAGCATCTCACCTCTACAAAACAAGATGCTTTTATCTGCTTTTTCCTCTGAGGGGAGAGGGGGAGAATACCTTGTGTCTGGTTCCACCAAAGCTGCGTGGCAGATTGCTAAGGCTAAGGATGCCTGATAAAGCAGGATTCCTTCTCCTAAAAAGGTGCTTCCTTTCTTACCTGATGCATTTTAAGGCAAATCCTGCATCTGGAGTCTGGGAGACTCAAGTGAATCTTTTGGCTGTGGATTAACCTGCATCCTGATACCAGGCAACAGCCACAGAAAGAAAAGGGCCTTTGACAACCAGCTCTCCACAGCATTTGCCCGGCTGTAATTGTACTGTTAATAACTGTGGATTTTAGCTTCTTAAAGCAACCACAACAATAACAATGAACATGTTTGATCTGCTCTTTTGCAGGAGGGAGTGATAATAGAGTCGGAGGTACAGTGTGTTGTTCATTGCAAAAACCCATCCAAAGTTGTGGGGATGTGTTGCCCTGTGTGTCCAGGTAAGATATTCAATGGGGAGATGCTGCTCCACACGTGCAACTGTATTTGTAATGGTAACCAGTATTACCTGGGAGGTTGATCTAACTCTGCTTTTAAACTTTACTAGTTGCCAAAATATGAGCCACTGGCTCACATAATAAGCTACATGACACAAGAGCATGGTTAATATTTTTGGTAGAGAACATGTAGCCTGTGGCAATGGCTGCATGTCTTTACATCGTGTTTCAGAGAGCCAGTCAGCTGTTTTTTTCCTGGCTGATGATTGGAATTTTGTTCGGAGAGGAAATATACGAGTCAACCTAAAAGGAAGATTGTTTTTTTTGGAAGATAGTGTGAATGTATTGCCTTTGAGAAGCACAGTGGCAAATTAACCTGGTTTTATTGCTAATTTGATTTGAACTGAAATTTTGTAGGCAAGCGCTGCTCCTGTTGTGATATAATGGGTTTATTACACTTAATTTTTTTAAAATATCTGCCAACATCTAACATGAACTCAGAGACAAAGAACAAGCAGTAAGAATAAGTAAACGGTTAATGAAAATGTTTCAAAGCTGCTTTTAAATGGAAGACCTCATTTAGCCTTAACTTCATTGGTACAGATTCTTCCGCTGTAGAAGAATGCTTTCCCAAAAAAGGTATTTTGGGATTCTTAAGGCCTTTGTAAAGGCTTCTGGAGTGATTTGTACCAGAGAAGATGTATGATTTCCTTTTCATATTGTCCTGTGGGTGTGTTACAGTAAAAAGGCAGTGTGCTATCCTGAACTAAACTTATTCAAATACTGTTTTCCAGGTTGTATATTCGAAGGGAGACATTACAATGAAGGAGAAGAATTTAGGCCTGAAGGAAATAAATGCACCAAGTGCTCTTGTGTTGTAAGTATTTGCCTTTTGGCATTGTATCGCCCTGTATGAACTTCAAAAGGCATGTTATTGTTGTCATAACAAAACAAAAAAATATAAGGAATTCAATGCTACTCTTCTCTTGGAGTTAAGATATCTGTTGAAGGTTTTTTCCTGTGCTAATAGTGTATCGCTCATATTCACAGTTTATCATCATTTTTGTGACCACAGACTGTGTGCAGATAGAACATGGTATTTGGGAGTGGGTTGATGCGGAAAATTAGTGATGTTTGTTTTTGCGATGGGATCATTCAGGAGAGAAAAAGCTTTTTGGGTTTCATCTATTGATAAGTTTAAGGAAACATCTAGTAAATGCTGATCATTTGTAAGGATTCCTTTCTGTAACAAGGGCTTTTGCTCTGAATTACTGAGTGAAAGGATGAGGGTAGCCTCCCTAGGCTGTCCCAGGTGGACTTTGACTTGACGCTTAATGAAAAGGTCATATCCTGGATTTCATCCTTGACTAGCAACAATATTGAGAGGAAGTAATAATTGCATCCTTTGGGTAATGAGCACAGGCTTCTCTTTCACTGCCATTAAGTTAAAAGATAATGCTGTATAGCTGGGGTAGATAACTTTGGCTTTACTGGCATAGTCTCTGAGACCAGTAAAATGCAAACCTCAGATCACTGCTTTTGTTGTAAATGATGGGCTGGCTATCAGCAGAAAATGCAAGATTGGGGAACTTTACTTTTCAGTGGAATGTCACAAAGTTTTGTCAGTACCAGACACAGCTCTCCTGCATCATTAAAATTTAAAAAAAGGAGGGGGAGAATGATAGAATTAAAAAATAAATATGTATTTATACATACACATTTAATGAAGATGCTGCAGAGAACCTGGACTGTTTTGAGGGGAAAAAAAAATCCTTCTAATCTACGGAATTAATGTACACTAAATCATCACTGCTCCTGAGAAGATTTGGGCAGCTTGGGGTTGGTTTCTTTTTGTTAGTTTTTTTTTTTTTTTTTTTTTTTTAAGTTTAATCCTGTAAAAATGAAAATATGCTGTCACCCTTGTCAATGGTGATCTGCACCCCTGGCTCTACCTTTGCTGCCTGCCTGCTGTCCTGAGCAGAGGGGCACAGCTCCCTGCATTCTCAGCAGGTCCCCTTGCCCTTCAGCTGCAGTGGTGAGGCAGCAGCTTTACACTGCAGCTTTCCCTGGTGATGCTCCTGAGGGGGAGACAGATGTGAGTGGTTAAGAAGACAGGCTTGAGTTTTTTGGGGCTGTGCATTGCTTTTTCATAAGTACTAGACAGATACTGCATATTGCCCAGTTGTTAGTGTGCCAGTATCTCCTTGATCAACTTTCCTTTATTCCCTAAATAGCAAAAGCAGCTGTGCCTGGAAGAGCGTAGTGGGGGAGTGGGATATCTCGGAGGAGAAAAGATAAAGAAATATAGGCACATAGGGTCAGACCTGAGGGCCTTTCCTTGACAGTAACCAGTCCCAGGTATGTTAGAGAAGGAAACAAGTCAGCTACTGATAGTAAGAGGTTTAAAGCCTCAAGCAAGAGGCTTAATAATCCCTTCTGAGAACGGCAGTGTGATGATTTGGGATGGTAATTATATCTGTATAAAATGTCCATCTCTAAGGCTGAACCTCATAGTCAGCAAAAGAAAAGTGTCTGTGTGTATGCCACACCTGAATTCTCTCTCTCTGTAGATCCTTTTCTTAGTACCTCTTGCCCATTTCCTGCAGAATTTGGGCCCATGTTAATTCTTACGTAATTTAAATTGGAAGCAAGTTAACAGAAGCATCCTCAGGCTGCAGTAGCTGTTTACTGCCTGCTTTGCATCCGTACTCTTTTGAGAATGAGTTTCCAGTGAATCTCTTATCTAAGCAGTTAGTAGATGTGCAGATACCCACCTACTCCTGCTCCTGATGGGAACAGGCTTGCGTGTGATGTGCTTTAACTTGTGCGGGATTTAAAAGATTAAAGGCAGTTCATGCCCCAAATTAGATTTCTTCTGCAATGATTTGCAATTGCAACTATTTAGTGAATATATTGTGGAAATGTAATGGAGGAAGTGACACAAATTGTTGTCAAGGTATTTCTGGGATGGTGATGGTGCAAAACACTCACTCAAGCATGAATTCTGAGTTTTGCTTAGGAATGAGCTTCTCTAATAGTGAACTATTCTGGGCTACAAAGGGCATCATTGTCCTTGGGGAATGGAGGCAGCATTGAACAGGAAGAAAGCAAGGAGGGATGGCTGTGGTTTGTTTTTCTAGAGAAATGTAGGGCTGTTCCACACTTAATAAATCCATTACAATGAGTGATTACTTACAAAAGGAAATTTTACAGTTGCAAAATGATGTGCTCAACACTCCACACATGCCAGAAATTCAGGATCACAGAGCCCAGTCTTTATAAAGCTCTTTGGTCGTTCAAGTCTGTGGTATTTTCAGCTCAAAGCGGTGCCTACTAAACACTATTGAGCTCCCAAGGAATGTGAAGTGGTCGTTAAGATTTGTTGTTGTTGTTTTTAATGTGCATTTTTTTTTGTGCAAATCAGGACAAAGCAAGGCATTAGGGCTTGGGGAGCTCTGTCTCCATGAAGGCCTCTGGTCATAAAGGATGTAACATGCAGTTCCTTCAGTCCTTGCCAGCCATGCTGTTGACTTGTTAGCGCAGCTTCTGTTTATCACTACTCGTGGTCCTTGTTATTGTCTACTGAAAGCCAGACCAAACTCACCAGGCTCATTTCATGTAGATCACTGAAACAACCCATTAACTAATAACTTTGGGGTTGCTACCGAGCCAGACTGCTCTCACAGGGGTGACGTGGGGATGAAAGGCTCAGTATACCATTACCACTTTCCCGAGCGATCTACTCCTTGGGGTGACTAAGATTTCTTGCCGAAAATGAAAATGTATCACCTCTCACTCAATGCATATTGCCTGTCAGGAGTGAATGAGCTGGCTTTTAATGACTCAGTTTCTCTGGGGAGATGCATTTGTGTAAGAAAGGTGGACAGGATAATAGGGATCTCCTCTCATGTCGGCTGAAACCCAGCTGTCTCTCAATAATTCATCTGTCTAGCCTGGTCCTGCTTTTCTTGATAGGCCAGTGGAGTGGTCTAGAGAGAACTTGGATATTTTCCCTACCATAAGCACCTACTTAAGTGAAGGACTGGCTGCTTTAATCAAGTGTTATTTCTCAGATACTACTTTTATGAGTCTGAGACTGCGATTCTGCTTGCATGGTGAGAGCACTTGGCTTACATGTTTCCTTTCTTACAGCTTGCACTGAAATAGACTGTGATTATCTTAAATGTTTTCATTTTCTCTTTTGATGTAGCACATTTGAAAAAATAAAAAACAATAGCAAGAGGACAGGAGAGAGAGCCAGAGAGGGAGGGAGGAGAGGAGGTTCAGCAGGAAAATGACCTCGCATGAGAGTGGTAACCATGGAGAAGCTTATCTTTTAATGGCAGTATCCAAACTCATAACTAGCCCCCTCTGACCACAGGCACGGTCTCACACTGCCGTTACCCAGACCATGGGCGCTGTGCGTTTGGGCATGTGAGGCATGCGGCTGTACGAGGGGCTGCCATGCTGAGAGTATGCTGTGCTATGGAGACGTCTTTGCTGAAGGCTGGTCTTCCCCTCAAGCCCCAGCTGTGAACAGTGGGTTGTTGGGGAGCAATCACAGGCTGGATTATGGCATTGCTTGAATGGCTGAGGGATGCATGTATTACCAGCTGGACTGGAAACGGGATAGGTTGTGCCATCCATTTGTCCTGCAGGGATGCACGTTGTGGGGCTGTCCTCATGGCTCCTCTCCTGAAATGATGCAAAGTAAGTGAAACTTAAAGGGATGAAAGCAGAGCAGAAGGGTTTGGAGAACTGAATTTAAAAGTGGCCTCAGCTTCGTGTTCGTGCATACATCAAGGGCTTTTGCGCTCCTGCGCAGAGGGACTCAATGTGCACACCACTGCTGGTCTGCAGGTGTACTTGTGGGTCTGTGCAGGAAATGTCTTGTTGTTTATGTTCCCGAGTGTTAGAGTGCAAAAACTGCATAATGAAAGTTTTGCACAAAGAAAAGGAAATCACACCAAGAAATCTGTTCCTAAATCAATGAGTAACAGACGTTGCAATGGTGATAAATGAGGAGAAACTACATATGCTAGTATTTTGAACATTGAGGGTGGAATTCTTGTCTAGCTCCAGACATTTAGAAAAAATGTGTCTAGTCTGAACTACTTATCTGGGCTCCTCTTCAGTTAATAGAGGGAGAGGTGGGATGGATTACCCTTGCAGATGCCTATCTTTCTCCAGTAACTATAGGGGGAGCCTTTGTGGCTCCCACAGCCCCTGAGATGGCTGAAGATAGCTGGGATGGATTCCACCCCTGCAGTCAGATGGGTGATGGAGCACCCTGATACTGCATTAGAAGATTTACTTTAACAAATATTGGAAACTGCTGAAGTACGTTCCCACAACTCTAGTCTACAGGGAATCTTGTAATTAAACATAGGGAGTGCATAATTACGTGTATGGTAGTGAAGGCTGGCAGTACAAATTAAATCCAAATTCAAATATCCATTCTCAGTGCAGTGCCAAATGCCCATCTTTCTGAATTTCCATGTACTTGACATGGTTTGATACAGCTCCAAATTACAGCAGATGCTCTCTGCCCTGCTTTGAGGTCTAAGAGATAGAGGCTGAGTTCTAGTCAGGATGAAAAAGCGGAGTAGGTCTTTTTGTAAGAATAGGGTTTATTTGCTCAAATTTAGTGATGTAAGAAGTATTTGTCTTAGATGTGGATGAAAGTGGAGAGCAGTAAGCATTCTGAAATGGGATATAGAGAGATGTTCAGTGTTTCTCTGATAACTCCCTCACTTCCAAATTTTTTGCAAGTCCTGAAGGTTTGGTTTTCTAGCCTAGTAAATATATAACCTTCCAGCTAGGTCTACAAGTATGGCTGTGCAGGTAGGTGTAGAAGAGTATGGACTTGGTTATGCGCTATATTTCAACAAGAAAAATAATGTGACACAGACAATTAGCAGTGTCCAGTTATTTATTCTTTATCTGATTTTCTTCAAACTTAGAAAAATATATCTACATCCTTGGAGGATTATACACGACATGCACTATGTCTGAAATATTAAATCCCATTAACTTTGGAAACAACAATGTGAAAAACAAAGGAAACTGTCCAAACTTTGGGCAATTTCTTTAAGTATTGGTTGGAAAACACTGAGCATTTTATTCTTTTTTTTCCAGTGAAGGAGCTGTATAACAATTTAAAATCTTGTATTGATTTCTCTCAAAACATCTGAAATTTTTCTGAGAAACTGTTTGATAAAAACTTAATTTAAATTACAGTCGTAACATAAAGTTAAAATTAGTAACAGTTTTTCTGAAAGACAAGTACGCTCTAGACTAGCAATGCAAATGTTCACAATTCAGTGTAATTATTCACTATAAATAACTTGCTTTCATAGGCACTTTGAATCTCTATGATCAGATTTCCTTCCTCTGTGGATATTTGAATGTCATCCTACATCTCTTCCACCTGCAGATCTTTCTAGCACACCTGATCTGTGTATGCTCCCAGCTAAGTCTGTTCCTGTACTGTTCCCCTGCCATGCTGTTAATTTTGGTGTGGATTGAAGCACTCATTCTGTGCTGCAAGAACCCATGTCCAGTTAAGTCTTATTCCCAGGAGAGCAGAGGTAATGAGGAGCTTCCTAAAGAACCAGGTGACTCTTTGAGTACAATGGGCCCAGAAAATATCACACTTTTCTCATATCCCTTCCTCCCTCAAATACATTGTTTGCCCCTCCTGCCCATCAGGGATCAGTTCAGACACACTTTCCACACTTCAGCAAGCTCCATGCTGTTTTGACTTTGCTTCCAGCTGTTCTCCCTTTCCTCCACCATTTCACATAGGTCACATTACCTAGTTCATATTATTTCTGAGGACACAATTCCCATTCCTAAGAGAAGAGAGTATGGAAGAATTTAAAGAAAGATGAATGGGTGACTTGGCAGATTTCTTGGCTATTTTCCAATTGAAGAGTGGAAAGACTGAGGAATTGTAGGAAAAAGCTCTAATTTCCTCAATCACAACTTGTTTAGACAGAAACTGTCTTTGCAGTTTCTTGACCCAAGATGGTATTGCAATAATTAATGAATTAAGGGATTCTAGAAGGTAATGAAAGACTTCAAACTTCCTAAGTACCTGAGAACCCTAAGTAAATGCTGGTTAACATCCTTTCCTGACTGTGCCCTGCATGAATGACTGGTGTTGCAGTACAGAGAAAAGAGTACAGGACTTCTTATCATTTAAATGACATGAATGCATACAGCAGGGTGCACATTGCATTCCTAAGGCATATAAAGAAAAAAAAGTAAGTTGACCACTTTTAAATGGTGATAAAAGAAGCTTACACATTGAGGGTAGGTTGCTATAGTTCTCAAGAGCAAAGGAACAGAGAGCTTACACTGTCAGGTGTCTGTTCCCTGTCTTGTTAAACTTTTCCTAATTAACAGGCTGAGATCGATTGTTCCTTTTGACAAAGAAGAATTAAGCACACAGAGCTTTAACAATAATGGAGAGCTGTTAACAAGCAGTCTCTGATGAGGGGACTATTTTTTATTGGCACAGGGCTGCAATGAAGTCTGCAAACATCTCTGCTATAACTCACTCCTTGCAAAGGCAAGAAACTATCATTTAGGGAAAGCACAGCAGTACAACAGCAGAAAACAAAGAACCTGGTTAGAATAAGCAAACAAACAAAAAACCTTCTGGCCAGCAGGGGATGAAAGGGTTGCACGTGGTTTCAGAAGATTTCACAAAGGTTTTATGCGAGCCTGCTACAGCACTTTTTGTAAGTGGCTTCAAATGGGGTATGCGTGTGGGATCTCGTGGGAACGCTTGTGTGCAAAATTGATTTGGGTCTAAAGATTCCCACAAGTTGTGGTAGGAAGCAGTAAAAGCAATAGCTCGTCAATTAACAGGGCCTTTGTTTGCCAAACATTTTATGAAGAGTCCAAGTCTCTTCTGCCCGTTGTTACAATGAAGGAAAGGCTGAGAGCACTGCTTGGCTTTCGTGTTTGTCACTCTTTCAGTTTAAATAAACTTGGATGTCACAGGTTTGGGGGGTGTTATCAGATAACAATAGCTAATGATTTTCAACTTGCAAACATCCCTCTGCATCCCAAGACAAGATGTTTTAGTATATACAATACTGCTAAATGAATTTACACAAGAGAGTTGAATTAACTGAATAACACCTACCTCTTTCCTTTTTTTCTTATTTATAAGAGGAAAAAAATGAATTAGGATTGGAGACAACACATTGTTACATGTAGGGCTTCATATATCCCTCCCACCCGCCAAATATGATATCTGTATCACTTTGAGTACCGTACTTATTAATTTGTGCTGTAGTCATTGACTATATTTATTTTTAAAGTCTGTTATAGAAGATATAAAGTGTAGTTTGGGAACATTACGTTTGATTTGCTGTTGAGTGTGATTGCCAGATTCTGTCTCAGTTTGTTATCAGTCTGCCTAAATTCTCCTTGCTCTTTCCACTGTATCCTACCGCTGACTTCTTGTTTTCTTCCCTGCAAGTTTTAAATGTTGTTAAGAGAGCAAGTTTCCAACCCTGCCTGTTATAACTATTCTCCAGCTGGGATATGCTGTGATTTAACAAAGCAATCATATAGAAAGACTAGTCAAAGCCCTTTGGATTCTATCAACTTTTAAAATGTTAATGAACGTATGACTTTTTTTTCCTATTTAATGACAAGAGACAAATGTGTGGGATTGTGGAGGAGAGAAAAATAATACCCAGAAAATTTGATTTTCAGGATTGTGCGAGTCTGAAACTTTTTTATGTAACTCATTTTCTTAGGCTGAGAAGTGGTATAGTCGGAATAACTTAGTGACTCTCAAAATAGGCATAGGAAACAGAAAAGAAAAAAAATGCTTTGTGACATGACAGTGATTTACTTATTCTGCCTTTAACCTGTCAGAAGTTAATTTTGACCAGGAGCCAAACTACCATTGTATCTTTGGCAATCAATCTGAAGGAAAAGATGCAGAAATTCTTGTGAGCAACTTGAGATTGGAATTACAGCAGGACTTAAGCCCTCATCTTCCAGAGTAGGTGCTTAAATATGAAAGATAGGACCTTAAAAAAGTTTTCTAATCCTGGAACCTTAAAAATGTTTTCTAACCCTGGTGATAGATGTTGCCTGAATGTCTAACTTTCTTCCAGGAAGCCCCACTCCCACACTGCCTAAACTTCAATCCCAAACATGACTAGAACACTATAAACTTGACAGGTCCAAGCTTCAATGAAAAAACAAGTTTTCAGCTCTCTGCCAGAAGCTTTGTAATGAAGCACTGACATTTTCCACAGAAGGTAGATGTTTTTTGTTGTTGTTTTGTTTCATTTCTTAATAGGAGCTGAGTTAGTGGCATTATCTGATATTGTGTGCTAAAATAATTGAAATGGAAATTTCTTTATTAACTGTACTTGTGTGTCAGAGCCAATGCAATATAAAGCGCAAAGTCTGGGTTTTCAGAAGATTCAGATCCGATGTTTGAGGCATCTGAGCCCAAAAGGATTTGAGTAGTTTGGATGTTTTGTGTGCTTTCTTTTCCCTTTTCTTCTTTCTCCAGAACACAGCACCAGAATTTCTTTTGAGTGTAGGACAGAAGCGAATGTGCCCTTGCCAATAATATCTTTCTTCACAGAAAAAAAATCAGAGCTGGCCTCAGCTCTGAGAGCACAGCAGTGAGGGTAGTGTTTCTTTTGCTGTCCTCAGCCCTGCACCCAAATATTCAGCATGCTGAAAAAAAAGATTGTAAATAAAACAATATATGTGAAGCCTAAGGATCCTGTGCTTTTCAGTGCTCAGTTTGTTCTCTGTCCCTTCTCCTAGCTGCAGCATAACTTTTCTTCTCTTGGATGAATCTGAATAGCAATTCTTAGCAATCACTGTTGCTGATGCATTATTTGCTCTCTGAGCAGCCAACTGAGAACTGTCCTGCTCTCTTTTTTAAGTTGTTCTTAAGATTCCCCTAGGTTCCTGCAATTACTATTCTTCCCCCATTTAGGTTTTTACCACTGCATTTAAGTAAGCATGGATCTGTACACATCTAGAACCATGCAAGGAGGGAGAATTCTGCACCTACAACCTCTTCTTCTATCCACTGCACTTTGTAGTTGACATAGATGTGTAAAATCTCTTATCAGCAGTAATTGCAGAGCATCTGCCACTGTGACTTTTTGATGGTGAGCCTGATTCTAACACAGCAAGCACTCTGTAAAGTAGCTAAATGGGAGTAGGAACCATAAAAGTTGATACCTGGTGGAAACCAAGCCAGGCAGGCATTTTCTTTCCCCTTGGTGTTGTTACATTCCTTGTGGTCAGCAGTAATAGCTCTGCTTCCTGAAGTATGGGCTGCGGGGTTTTATGCTGTGTTCAAATGGGCATCACTTGAAGCTCAAGTGTTTATGCTGTTTGAAGCACACATTCTCACTTCCTAAGTATTCGGTGCAGCAGGGATAATAGCAACCAATTATATATAGTGAAGAGTAAGTTACTGGAAGGGTGAAGGACAGAGAACAAACATGCTTGTACATCCAGTACGACAGACTTATCATGGACCTGCATATCATGTTTGTTCTTACTCACAAGATACTTTTTTGGGCAATATTTGTCTGAATCTGGCAAGAGGCTAATAAAGATAACATTAATACCCATAGTGACCAAAAGGACATTTTGCATTTCTTCGTAATGAGTGCCCGTGTTTCTATTTCTAAGTGTCTTATCATTGCTGTTATGTTCCGGGAAACCCTTTATCTCAGTCTTTCTTCAAACTTACGGAAAGAGAAGATGGCATAGGTCCCACACTACAATTGGACAGTGCTTGCTTGTTCTCTGCTACAGCTTCTATGACTTCAGGGAGCAGCCCTGTATAGGCCGATTATTATTTTTGATTCCTGCACGATATTTCACATAGGGCAAAAGGTTTTGAACTGGGAGGATGTTCTCTTCTCAGGATGTGTCAAGGTTTAGCAGATTGGAGACAAGTCACACTTAGGAAGGAATATTTTCCTTCATGACACAGGGATTGTAAAACAGTGTAGAGCACATCGTGCTTGAAGAGGAGCAAATGTGGCTCAAACTCAGTGGGACCCTGGAGTTACTACAGCTAGGCAAGGTGCCAGCTTGCCCACAAAAACCCAGGGATATCCAGATGGTACAGAGATAAAAATCTGCAGTTCCCAGCTACCCACTAATTCCTTCATCTCTTCTGCAATTTTGAGCTCTATCTTTTTATAAATTCTTGTGTTTATTAAAGTGGGGAAGTAAGCATGTGTCCTGGAAGTGGGCAGATGAAAGCAAAGGCAACGAGAGAATTCATAGTTTCTTGTGTACAGAATTTGCACAGTATTTGTGCTCTTGCCAGCAAAGTAAACCAGTAAGACTGGAAGTAGCAGCTTTAAGTCAGTATCACAAAAATAATTCTAAATGCTCATTTGAAATTCATAGTAACTTTTATCAGATGGAACAATTTTTCCTAAGGATGACACTTGCTTACAGAAGGAAAACTAAAATAAAATATAACATACCACATGTACTCAGTCAGAATAGCCTGAAATATTCATATCTAGAATGCCGAAAAAGCGTATCTGTGGTTCAACTACAGAATAAATATAAATGTAACTTTTATTAATTAAATATGATTTAAGAACACATTCTCTGGGTAGTGCATAACTTTGAATGTATTAAACTCTGCTTCCCCAAATGCTGAACATAAATTTAGGTAAAATTTAGTCTTCCATAAAAGCTTGTAAAATTACTGGTGTAATAAATCAGAACGTTGAAAATGTGTGGGAGTGTGACAATGTGTCTTCAACAGCCAGATCTCCAGGATGAGGATGTGTCAGCCCTATGAAATATTATCGAACAGTGTTTCCTTCTGGTCTGTTGACAGAAATGAAGATGTTTGAAGATTTGGAGCTTACAGTTTCAATGAAGAAAAGAAAGCATTGAAAAGAACAGGATGTAAATTTTCAATCAGAGTAGATTATGATTATGCTTTTAGTTTTGGCTTTCAGATCGAAAACATAAACAGTCTTAAATAAGGCCCTGCTAGATACTGCCAGCTTGTACTCAAGTTAGAAAGTCTTCCCAACATTGGCTATTAATCCCTGGCCCTTGGGAAGAAGTTTGTTCTATCTCTTTTAAACATGATTTCACTTAGACTTAATGTCTCCTTCTTTACCTGAATTAAACAAGGCAAAAGTTAAAAGGTTACACAAATTAAAATGAGTGTGGTTTTCTGAGATAAAATTGAGATAATGTTGCTCATAAAAATGGAATCCGGGTGCGGGTTGGGTGGTATAAAAATGGGAAACTAATTGTGACTGCTGCAAAATTTTATCACCTACTGCTAGAACCTTGTCAGAACAGCAGCCTGCTGCCTTTGAAGAGTGCTCTTCACTATCTCCAAATTTTGAAAAACAAAGCTGTTTTCCCTGTAATCCCACAGGATACATGATTTCCTGGTTTAATTAGGTTCATTTCCATGGTGTTAATTCAAGGGTAGACCGAGTCCAGCGTTTGTTAACTTATTGTTTTGATTCTCAGGAGAAAATACTGGCAAACTTTACAGAAACATCTTGCGTAATGGCTTGGAGGTCAAACAGAAAATCTAGTCTAGATGGATTATTTTGCTGTATTGCAAAAAGAGTAATATAATTTTGAGGGGGAGTAGTGGGAGAAAGTGTTTTTGTTTTGTTTTGTTTTTTTTTTTAAGATGGAACATACCCAGTGAAACAGGAAAAACTTGTATGTGTGTCTGTGGGAGGGTGCCTCTATACGTGGTAATGTATATTTATGAGCGTGCGTGGTTGTGTGCCCGGTGCCGGTGGATGTATTCTTGTGTGCACCTTCCGCTCTCCTTGCCGTGCACCCTCTGTCCCCAGCCCCGCCGCGGGGGGGCGCTGCCGGCAGGCGGGCGGGCGCTCAGCGCTGTTTCACAGCGCCACCTGGCGGCGGCAGGCGGCAGGGCTGATGCGGAGCCCTGGCTGAAAAACAGCAGCAAGAGAAGCTGGGTGCTGTAGGGACACTGCCGAACGTTGTTCCCTTCCTACCGTGAATTTTAGCTGTTTTAGATGTTGTAAACTGTTGTAAAAAAAAAAAATCAACAACAAAAAAGAACTTAAAAAAACTAAGCCCACAAAAGTCTACTGCATCCCTTCACAATATTAGAGGGTGCAGGTGATGACCTCTGTTTCTTCTCTGCTCTCATAAAGCAGATACACCCCTGCAGTAGTTCACTGAATGCAGAAGGACTGAATCCTGCTGATAGGCTGGGATATCATGATCTCTTTTAAGTGGTTGTCTTAAAAATAATCTAAAATCCATTTTTAATGGCAGATTTTTTTTAAAGGCCATAAGAGGCTATAAAAATGAGAATGCAGTCACAGAGCTAATTTTTTTCTTATCTTCAATCAAGATTGATTTATTAGAATTTCTGACTTCCTTCATGTCCAGATTTAGCAAGGCTACATCAGCAGTGCTTCTGTGTGCTCGGTATCAGTCAGGTTGTAAAAGGACATGCGTAACGTCAAAGTGCATGTGCAATCCAAGACCAGAATGTACACAGGGTGTATAATAAGAAAACAGCCATTAATTAGCTGCTTTGACTTTGTTGGAACCACTCAAAATTACACCTTTAAATACAAATACTTAGTTAAGGGAGTTTAATGAAAGTAGTGTAGGTTTCTCCAAAAGTAACGCTTTCTATTTGTTTCCATGGAAACTACAACAGATTCAAAAAGCCCAGTAGCACCACTTGATAGAACAAATTCTCAACTACAAAACGCTGCTTTTCAACATAGTCACCACCATTAGCTATGCATTTTCAACAGTGAACAAGAGCCTGCATCCCTTGCTTGTCAATGTCTGCACCAGCAGACTGATATGGGACCTGATGTTATTGAGTTGCAAGAGAAAGGTTGTCTTCTTCTCTGGCCTGATCTGGAATTTTGAGCCTTCAGCTTAGTCAGTGTTATGATGTAGTGGTTAGAGCTGATGGTTTGTCTGAGTTCCAGGAAATCCAGAAAGATCACTCCTTTCCTTTCTGAAAAGACAGTGCACATCACTTTACCTGCTGAAACTTTTTCTACTGATGGGGAGTTCCCATGTTACCCCTCCACGGACTGCTGACTAGCTTGTAATAGTGACACCATGTCTCATCACTGGTAATGATGTGATCCAGGAAACTTACCTTCAGCCTCATATTGGTTCAGTCCTGACAAACTTGCGTACAGTGTTCTTTCTGGTCCTGTGTGAACATTCATGGGACCCACTTGGTGCTATATTGCCACCATAGTTTCCACCACACTGAGGCTGATATTCAGCTCCACACACAGTTCCCTGGTCCACTGATTCGCATGGATGAGCTGAGCTGAGATGATCTTCATTTTGTGGTGTAACAGCTTTGCATGGCTATCTGGAGGAGTGTGGCTTTGTCTTTCACATTGCTGTCGTCACTGCTGAAACACACCACCCAACACCTCACGTCCACTGTTTGGTCTCCATAAATATTCAGAAAGCATTCATGAATCTCAGTCGGTACAGTTTTTTCCACATGCAGGAATTCAGTGATGCCCCCTTGCCTCATATACCCTTCCATGTCAGATGCCATTTGGTCAGACTGCCCCTCTGCTGCCATCTATCACACGACAACAAAATGTAATGTAATATTGGTGAGAAGGTTCAACCTTCACCAACGTCTGCCTCTGACAATGTAGGCCAACATAATAAAATAGTAGGCATTACTTTCAGAGAAGCCTGTCTAAAATCCAAGATGAAGTCCTCATGTTGCAGACCTATGGTGTTGGAGAATTGAGGTTTTTATTCTTGACTATGACCAAGGCTGCCATAAGAATATTTTCTTTCCTCTTTCCAGCGGAAAATGTGGCTGCAGAAAGTGAAATGTAATTCTGGGCAATACAAAAGGAACAGTTAAACAACACGCAGTCAGTTCACTACGCAAACATACAGGCACTGTGAAGTATTACAAGAAGCTTGACTGTCCCCAAATTTATAAACTGCTAAGTAGAAAAACGGCCCGTTATGACTAACTGGACAATTAGTCTTGATAACAAATGTTTAATAAGAACCATATTCGGAGATTTCATCAACTCCATTTCTGTGTACAGTGAAAATCTCATTTTAAAATAATTCCTTGGAACATGAAAGTACTTGATTTTTTTTTTTTTTTTTTGTGTTTGAGCTAGCTTCCTAGCTGATGATGTTACCATGTATGCATTTGTACCCAGATGTTTGAGTAATGCCTTTAAATAGTTAACCTATTCTTTGCTTTCACCTCTTCCCATAATCATTTCTCTGGTAATGAAACTCAGAGGTCAGCAGGGGAAAATTCTTGGATTTTATTTCTGGTGACATTGTGGTTTTTGAAATAAACTTTTAGATGTATTAATTGATAACAAATTGGAATACTGGAATGACAAGCACTAATATATGACTTTTCGCTTCAGCCTAATTAAAATGAAAGGAGAATACATAGGAAGGAAATCTAAACAGTTGCACTCTGCTGGGGAATTAAAAAAGGCAGTATTGAATTGGATTCCAGTCAGCTTCAAGTTCAAGTTATTACTTATTTTCAAAATGAAGGTAAATGAAATCTCCAATTGTTAGATTACAATGTGCAGAGTTCTGAAATATTTCTGCAAGTACAGCAAACTCCCAAGAAGGGAGCTCACCTGCACACAGGGTGATTGGAGTACTGAGCCGAGTTCTTCAATTTGGAAGTGCGGTGGGTAGCTGCCATGTTCCTATTTGGGTGAGCTGGTCATCGTTCAAGTCACTGCTGAAGCCAGCAGGTAGGGGCAAATGTGTGCTGTAATGCATATTAAGTTTGGTAGCACTCTGTTACAAGGCTGAGAAAACAAGAAGGAAAAAAGTAAAGGACTTGAGCCTTTTGCAGCCACCCTTGTAAACAGAAAATAGGCCCTCGGGTGGTAGGCTACCATTGGGCCTTTCTCTTTTAGATCTAAGGAGCAGCAGGACCCACAGAAGATCAGCCTCCTTGCTCTTTTAGTTTTATTATCAGGAGGTTCTACCTCCTCAGTTAAATACATAAGAGACTCTGTGCAAAGTACTAAGACAATTTAGAAGGAGAAGCAACCTATGCCCCAGTAATTCCCATTCCCATTCTATTTACCTTGTGGGTAAAGGAAAAGGTGATGGGGGTGATGGGCAGGGAGCTGAGTGTGAGGCCCCAGTCAGCGTGACCTGGCAGCATTGGAGGCTGACAGCATCCAGCCTCTATGGGTCCAAGCATGGCCTATAGGTCCAGGGAAGGGAGTATCCCTCTCATCACTCGTTAGACCACATGCATATACTGCATCTAGTTTTGGCCCTCCAATACGTGAAAGATACCATGTTGTGTTTTGGATACCGCATCCCTGGAGACATTCAAGACCAGGCTTGTTGGGTTCCTGGGCATTCTGATCTAGTGGCTGGAAAGCTTGCCCACAGCAGGGGTTTGAAACTAGATGATCTTTGAAGTCCCTTCCAAGACAAGCCATTCTATGATATCAGCAAACTTGAGGGACATCATGGGAGGCCCCCAAGGTGGCCAGGACTGGAACTCCTGCTCTATAAGCTGAGGTTGAGGAGTAGAGAGGGTTCACCCAAGAGAAGAGGTAGCTTCTGGATGCAGTTCTTCAGCATCTGTAGGGAGGTTACGGACAGGGCCAGGCTCTTCGTAGCAGTGCATGGTAGAACAGTGAGAGACAATGCACATAACTTGAAACAGTGGAGGTTGTAGATTGGAGCAGGTATCCAGGAGGCTGTGCAGGCTTCATCCTCTGCAGACTTGTCTGGATACAGCCCTGAGCACCTTGGTCTGAGCTTTGAGCAAGAGGTCAGACTAGAGACCTCCTGTGGTCCCTTCCAATCTGAATTCTTCTGTTGTTCTGATTAATTTGATGGTATAATATGATCACTCATATACATATTCCTTAGTTTCTTTAAGCACTTACTTCAGCTGTTCAAGTTACAGCTCTTTAAACTGCCTGGTTTAATTCTCAACTTTGTTTTTTTGAGCATGGATGCCTTTGGCAGGACATCTATGCTCAAATAGATTGTAGGAGCTTGGCTGGCTATATGGTGGGCCATCTAGAGGAGCTTCAGTTGTCTATTAAGATAACTAAGATGGAAAATGGGGTCACCCAAAATGTCTTGGTGTGTAGTTTGTATGAAGCTTGCCTTACAACATGAAGGGCTGTCCCAGTTCAAGATCTGCACTTTTATGAATAACTTTTATAAGACATTTTCCTACTTTTAAGAATTCCATCAGTTTTCTAGGTCTGTTCCAGCAGATGCCTTGGATATTTTCAAATACATCACTGTTCACTTGACAAAGAATCCCAGAATGTACTCCAACTTTTTCAAGAGTGACTCCATGTAACTCTAGCTGCCTGCATTATCAGTACTTCATTTTTTGGTTGATAGTGAAAATGCATTTTTATTGGCTTTCATGGTAAAAGGAAGAGAATATATTAAAATAAGACAACAGATAAAACACAGATGTATTTTAAGTGAAAATTACAGGAAAATCAATTAGTTTGACACTAAGCATAACTGTATAGTTAGTAGAACATTTCATGGACTTAGGAATAGAGAAGATAGCAGAAGCTATAGGGTCTGTCTTCAGGGCATGGAGACAGACTGGCTTAACTTAAGAGAAGTGGAAACTGCCTGAGATGTTGGGGTCCCTGAAGGAGATAAAGTTTTTATTTAGGAAAAGCTTAATCATGCATTTGGGTGATCTTTTTTATATCTTTACTCCTGCAAGTCTTTTTTTTTAAGTGGACTCACCTTTCTAACCTTTGTTTAATCTTGCTGATAGGGCTGGTTCTGAATGATGTGGCATGCATTTGTTTTATAGTGGGGGAACAGGGGTAATGGGATGGTCACAGCTCTTTCAGTATGCTACTGAATGGTAGTCAAACATGGCACTGTTTGTCTCTGTAGAAGCTTCTTGGGTCACTTACAGAGATGATGTTCCAAAAACTGGAGTTGAAGAAATATCTTCATCTCCAGTTGCCATCCAGAAAGCCATCATGCGGTGGGCAAACTATGACTTAGTTGCCATTATGGAAACATGGTGGGATCACTCCCATGACTGGAGTGCTGCAATGGATGGCTACAAGCTCTTCAGAAAGGATAGGCAAGGAAGGAGGGGTGGTGGCGTGGCTCTCTATGTTAGAGAGTGTTTTGATGTTATCGAGTTTGCAACTGGGGAAGATAATGTTGAATCTCCATGGGTTAGGATCAAAGGAAAGGCTGACAAGGCAGACATCCTGGTGGGGGTCTGTTATAGGCCGCCTAACCAGGATGAAGAGACAGATGAGGTGTTCTATGAACAGCTGGCAGAAGTTGCATGATTGCCAGCCCTTGTCCTCATGGGGGACTTCAACTTCCCCGATATATGCTGGGAATACAACACGGCACAGAAGAAGCAGTCTAGGAGGTTTCTAGAGTGTATGGAAGATAACTTCCTTCTGTAGCTGGTGAGAGAACCTACCAGGGGAGTTGCCCTGCTAGACCTGCTGTTCACAAACAGGGAATGTCTGGTGGGAGTTGTGGAAGTCGGGGGCTTCCTTGGACAGAGCGACCATGAAATGGTAGAGTTCTCAATTCTTGGTGGAACCAGGAGAGGGGACAGCAAAACTGCTACTTTGGACTTTCGGAGGGCAGACTTCAAATTGTTCAGGAGACTGGTAGGGAGGGTCCCTTGGGATTCGGTCTTGGAGTGTAAAGGGGCCCAGGAAGGCTGGTCACTCCTCAAGAAGGAAGTCCTGAAGGCGCAGGAACAGGTTGTCCCCCTGAGCCGCAAGATGAGCCGGCGGGGAAGGAGACCGGCGTGGATGAACAGGGAGCTTTTCCTGAGGCGCCAGGAGAAAAAGAGAATCTACCTCCTGTGGAAGAAGGGACAGGCAACTCGGGGAGAGTACAAAGAGGTTGTTATGATGTGCAGGGAGAAAATTAGAAAGGCAAAGGCCCAGTTCGAAATCAGCTTGGCTGCTGGGATAAAAGGGAACAAGAAACTCTTTTACAAATAGATTAACAGTAAGAGGAGGACCAAGGAGAATCTCCATTCTTTACTGGACGTGGCTGGGAATGTGGCCACTGAGGACAACGAAAAGGCTGAGGTTCTCAATGCCTTCTTTACATCTTTAAAATGTCTTTAAAAGTCAGGTCAGTTATCCTCAGAGTACTCTACTCTCTGACCTGGAAGTCTTGGATGGGGAGCGGAATAAACCCCCCACAATTCAGGAGGAAACAATCAGAGACCTACTACTCCACCTGGACTGCCACAAGTCCATGGGGCCGGACAAGATCCATCCAAGAGTACTGAGGGAGCTGGCGGAGGGGATAACCAAGCCGCTTTCCATCATCTGTCAGCATTCCTGGTCAACTGGAGAGGTCCCAGAAGACTGGAGACTTGCCAGTGTGACTCCCATCTACAACAAGGGTCGTAAGGAGGATCTGGGGAACTACAGGCCTGTCAGCCTGACCTCGGTGCCAAGGAAGGTTATAGAGCAGATCATCCTGAGGGAGATCACGCGGCATTTGCAGGACAACCAGGGGATCAGGCCCAGCCAGCATGGGTTTGTGAAGGGCAGGTCCTGCTTAACCAACCTGATCTCCTTCTATGATCGAGCAACCCACCTGGTGGATGAGGGAAAAAGGCTGTTGATGTGGTCTACCTATACTTTAGCAAAGCCTTTGACACTGTCTCCCACAGTATTCTCCTGGAGAAGCTGGCAGCCCGTGGCTTGGACAGGTACACTCTTTGCTGGGTAAGGAGCTGGCTGGAGGGCCAGGCCCAGAGAGTGGTGGTGAATGGAGTTATATCCAGCTGGCGACTGGTCACGAGTGGTGTTCCCCAGGGGTCGGTGCTGGGGCCTGTCCTCTTCAATATCTTTATTAATGACCTGGATGAGGGCATTGAGAGCACCCTCAGTAAGTTTGCAGACGACACCAAGCTGGCAGGAAGTGTCGATCTGCCTGGGGATGGCAAGGCCCTACAGAGAGATCTGGACAGGCTGGATCGCTGGGCTGAAGCCAATGGGATGAGGTTCAACAAGACCAAGTGCCAGGTCCTGAACTTTGCCACAACAACCCTAGGCAATGCTACAGGCTTGGGGCAGAGTGGCTGGAAGACTGTGTAGAGGAAATGGACCTGGGGGTGTTGGTCGATGCTCAGCTGAGCATGAGCCAGCAGTGTGCCCAGGTGGCCAAGAAGGCCAATGGCATCCTGGCTTGTATCAGAAATAGTGTTGCCAGTAGGAGTAGGGAGGTAATTGTCCCTCTGTACTCAGCCCTGGTGAGGCCCCACCTCGAGTACTGTGTCCAGTTTTGGGCCCCTCACTGCAAAAAAGACATTGAGGCCCTGGAGCGTGTTCAGAGGAGGGCGACGAAGCTGGTGAGGGGTCTGGAGCACAGGCCTTATGAGGAGCAGCTGAGGAAGCTGGGATTGCTCAGTCTGGAGAAGAGGAGGCTCAGGGGAGACCTTATCGTTCTCTGTAACTACATGAAGGGAGGTTGTAGTGAGCTGGGGGTCAGCCTCTTCTCTCTTGTAACTAGTGACAGGACGAGGGGGAATGGCTTCAAGTTGCGCCAGGGGAGATTTAGGCTGGACATTAGGAAACACTACTTTTCTGAAAGAGTGGTCAGGAGCTGGAATGGGCTGCCCAGGGAGGTGGTTGAGTCACCGTCCCTGGAGGTGTTCAAGAAACATTTAGATAGTGTTGAGAGACATGGTTTAGTGGGGTTATTGGTGGTAGGTGGATGGTTGGACTGGATGATCTTGTAGGTCTTTTCCAACCTAGCTAATTCTATGATTCTATGATTCTATGATCTTCCAGTGACCTGCAATAACTGAGAAAACTCTGGCATATGGCAAGTTTTGTAAAGCACTAAGTGTGAGGAGAGAATGTGACATACAGATGTTGAGCTTGTGTTGAATAGCTACAAATGAAAGCTGGACAAAAAAATGACAGTTTCTGTGAAGTTACATCCTGCAGGCAGAGCACTGCCTTTTGTTGAAGGAAATATTCTAGCAGGTATTCTGGTTGCAAGAGGAACAGAGTTAGAAGTTGTATCTGAATTTTCTTGTGTTTCATTTGTAGGCAGTAAAACATAATATCTGTACCTGCTGAAAACAAGATAAATGTTTTCATGTTACTTTAGTGATGGCCTTAATGAAGAAGAATTTTAGGAAGTAGGGAAAAATCCATATGACTTCAGCTACACTATATCCCTGGACTGGCAACATCTTCTCTGGAGAAAATGGGCAGATGGCCAACCAAACTTCAGTATGATCTCACCTTCCACTGGGACTGACCGTCCTGCTTTCCTGAAAAGCATCTGCACACAGGGCTTATTGGCAGTGTTCTTTCCTTGGTTGTGGCTTGTCCTGTTGGAGAAGAAGAGGAAGCTTGATCTGGCTTCACACCTTATTCTTTCTCCCCACATGAAGGTAGGCAAAGAGCCAGAAGGAGTGCAGTGAAATACATTTCATGCTGAAACACTTAATCTCAATGCATTTTCCCAGGGAACATGGCTTTTCCCTTTTCTTGCACAGTATTTTTGTGATGCTGAACATTGTCCATTAATCTGATATCCTTGAGAACTGTCAAAAATAGAACACTCATGCGAGTTATAGGATTTATTTACCTTACCCTAAAACACGGAAAATTCTCAAAACACAGGAAATGTATTAGAAGAATGAACCATTATACAGAGGAATTCAGTAAAAGAATGGTTACATTTTTTTTCCCCTTCTGCTCCTTCTGCAATACAGACTGTCAGGAGCAATAGCAGAGATGTATTTAAGCAAGCATGGAAAAAGCAGAGCATGAATGTGTTTATCTTTCTCTGTTGGTGGAAAGCAAATCATTTCTATGTAATTCGCAGTAGTGGAAGGGAAATTGAGAGGTGCCGTGAGGTATGGAGTACTGACCTGGAGGGTAGGCAGAATGGGCAGAAGGTGAGCAGTCAGAAATGCATTTGCTTAGGAAGCTGAACAGAATTTGATAAAAGAAAACTGTGAAGCAGCCAGATAGAGAAATGGCTTCTTATGCTCTTAGGCAGGAATTCCCTCTCAAAACAGTTCTTTGAAAACTTGTTGGCTAATAAGACCAAGACAGCCTCTCACTGATGTCATGAGAATAGGAGAGAGCCTAAAGACATCACCAGTAGGAATGTGCAAGTCGGAATAAAATAAGAATTGACTGTATTTTGGAGTGAAATAAACTACTGTGAGACACAGGCAGCATTAGCAGTGATTTCATGCTGGGTGAAGCCAGCAGTGCCTGGGAGGCATGAGATCAGGATATTTCCAGTCCAGAAAGATTCGTCTTGAACTCTGGGTGGTAAGCAGTCTGACGCTTCTCTCACTGTAGAAATTCTCTAACACAGTTTGCATTGTTGGGCGGGATAGACCTGAGACTAAGCTTTTCTTTTGGGCTCTGGATTTACTAAATCTGGAATTCCCTGTGTTTTAACAAATGTCCTTCTACTGTAGTAGCATTTTCTTTGGCATGATGAATGGGTCAGTGCAGATGGGATGTACATGACACTTAGATCTAAGAGGCTCACCAAATCCTCTATGGTGCTTCAAAAAGAGCCCCAAGCAGTTAATAAACAATGGTTTGGCCTATGTATGGGAGAGCTGCTTGACAACTTATGTAATTACTAGATGGAAAAAAAAATTAAGCTTTAAGAACCACGTGTCATGTTCTATAGGGAAGAAAGTACTCTGAGGGAATTGCATCATTATTATCCAACATATACATAGTACAGGTAATGCTAGAATGTCATAGACAATATTCTCCCCTGTGCAATTTCCTCTCTTAGTTTTACTGTGGTTTATTTACACTAAAACTTATAAAAAAAAAAAGAGAGATTTTCGGTGTTTCAGTATACTCTGTATACTGAACTTCTGTATCCAAGTCAATCTAGCCATGGCAACATAGACCACTGCATGGGCTGACCCAGAGAAAAGCTTAGCCATGCATAAGGCATGTTGTTAGTGAGTGAGCACTTGTATTGTCAGCAAATGAGCTTGTGGGAGAGAGCATTTTTCTTTCCTTTGCGAGTGGAGACCTCAGCAATAGACAGATGTTCTCTTTCTGACAGCTGTGCTGGTTACGATGTTACCATCTCCAGATGCTTGATTTTCCCATCTTGCATACATTCCTGTCTCCTGAGCTCCACCAGTGGAAAGGATCCAGTAAGCACACACCACACACTAAATGGGCTTCAGGCAAAGGCAGCTGTATAATCTCAAGCAGCTGATATAGGTGGCTTGAGATAACCTGTCTGCCTTTGCCTCAAGCTCATACAGCCCTTTTCCTTGGCAAAACTCATAGTATGGGATAGCCTCCAGTTAGCATGGATTAGATCTGGAAAGCAACCTTCAGCTGGTGGTCTTAGATCACAGATGCTGCTGGTATTCACACATACCCCTTCTGTTCTTTTGGTCAGGAATGAGGTAAATATTTTTTTAAATCATCTTTATGGTCCTTACATTTTTGAATTGAATTAACAAACCTAGTTTGGAAAACTTAAACTGGCCCAGTGCTGAGTATAGAAGATCTCATGTCAGTGATCAGACTTTGGGAAGGCTGTTTTTTCTTACTCTGTTTGATGTTATGGGGAATCAATGCTGAGAATTTCCTGTCTCTGCGGTGCATGATCCAAACTTACCTGTACTAGATTTCTGTTGGGAACATTTTGCTCAAATAGGCTTGCTCAAATATCTTTATCCTGAAAAGAGACAGAGGAGAGACTTTAGCTTTCTTTATTCAAATAAAGGGAAAATCTGCTGGGGGCATTTCTCCCCTAGGGTCTCTTAACCCGTCAAAGATCACAGCCTCTTTTTTTCTCTTTCTTCCTGCCTGTATTATCCCTCCTCCTTTCCTCATTGGATGAAGTACTTGGACGTTCCGGACTTCCTGATTTGCCTAATATATGTTCCCCCTTGTATGTGACCACACTGTGTACCATACATTGCATGTATAATTAACTCTAATTTTATGCTGCCCAAGGTGGAGAAGCTAATATTAATTAGCCTATCAGACCTGTGCAGTAAGCCCAAAGTTCATAAGTTCAAGTTGTCAATCGACCTTTGTAACTGAAGCCTTATTTAGTGAGAGTTTACAGACACCCAAGTTGAGAGGAATTTGCAAACTTCTGAACTAGTTTGTGAGCAAGGACACCTTGTTTGCAAACCTCTGCGCAATTACTTTTGTTTGCAAGGATATCTTGTTCATAAGCCTCTTTTATCTCAGTTTCCCTTGGAGTTAAATGGATAGCTGTTTACTGGAAAAGATCAACCAGAAGATTGCTACGTTCTGCTTCATTGCTGTAGGTGTTTGGAGATGCCCAGAAGAAATCTCCTGTGTACATGCAAGCAGTTTCCTAATTAAACCTACAGATTTCAGCTACCTCCATGGAGCTGTTTAATGGTCTTGCCTAATTCAGCTCCTGGGGAACAGACAGCTGAGCAAGAGAAAACAAAGGTGCAGGGTGGCATGGGGGTGGGAGGATTTGGCTGAAGGGTTGGCTTGCAGAGCAGCATGTTGCCCTGTTCCCAGCCCTCCTGTTGCTGAGACCACACTAAAGATTCCTGGGAACCCAGGGGAGAGCCCAGCAGAGATATTGCTGCATGAATTGCTGCTACTGGTGATCTCACAGGCTCAGTGCTGAACAAACAACTTCACAGCACTTTTAGTGCCACCAAGGAGGGAAAGACAACCCAGGAGAGGGGGGATTGGATCTGTGACATGAGATTTAAAAAGCAATTTAAATGTTTCTGTGGAAAACACGAATCTCTAAAGATAGGAGGGGAAAGAGAAAAGTCTAAGTGAGACAGCAAAAAGGAGAGACTTATGGCATGTAGTTGTGCTGGAAATCGTGTTGTTTGATTAATCTCCACTGGGCACTAGTATAGTCCGGTATTCCTGCTCAAATGATCATGCCCATAAATAAGTCTTTATCAAGGGAAGTGACTCCTGAGAGCTTTATGATGCATCTGTATTTCTCTGAGCCAAACTCTTGGGTCTATATATGAGAGGCAACATTTCTTCCAGGTTTGCAATAGTGAGGGCATTTGGCTTTCCAAGAGGGTATAAGGAACTTAAAGGGTTCATTAAAAATTCTCAACTAAGGGAGAGACAGCAAGGATGAATCAGAGAAGAATTTTTGCTCATGCTGAAGATTCCTAACAAGGAAGTGCCACAGAGGCTGGTTGTTCAGCAACAGCCAAATTCCCAACAGCATGTCTCAGTTCAACTCCTTACATTTTTAAATTTCAAGTTCAAATAAACATTTTCTAGGGAAGAGTTTTCTGCTGTTTTCCATCCTTTCCACTCCATTTACTTCACTTCTGTTTGTTGAATCATTCCATATAGGAACTGTCTTTAACCAATCTTGGTTGATTAGAAACACAGAGAAGTGGAAGTTACAGATTTCTTTTAGCATTACTGGTGGGAACAGGGAAAGGGAAGAACTGTGTTTTTCCTTTGAAATTTCACAACTAAAACATTTATTTCTTTATGAATATGTTAACTGTTGATTTTATGATGCTCTTACTTCTTCTAACTTTTGCTGGAGGGGGGCTTCAGTACTTATCGTCAACATATACTGTAGGCAAAAAAAAAGTTTCTTGGTTTACTGCATTTGAAAATAGTTGCAAATAACAACTCACTCGAATAGCACTCTGAAGGCCTGCTTGCAATTAAAAAAATTGACTCTGGGGAGAAAAAGTGCTTTTTCTCTCTTTCTTGTCATGATTTTGCAAATGGGACAAAATGTATGGTGCAATCTGTAAAGAATTTGCACTACAGCAGAAGAATCCGTCAGTGAGTGTCTGACATCTGTACAGTTTTTTTTTTCTCCTTCCCTCTCTCACTCTTTTAGGAACAAAGTGAATAATTACTTCAGAAAAAGATTCCATTAAAATCACTTGTGTCAAATTTAGCCTTGGTATAAGCACCTGCTATTTCACTGTTCAAATTGCCTGTATTAGAATGGCGTTTCCCTCTGTTGTGTGTGAATTTGGCCATAATGCCTCAATTGACTGCTCTGGAAAGCTCCTGTAGTCTTCTTGAGAAATCCCTGCTTTAGGAAATATCCTGTCTGAGGTCTTGCTTACACTGAGTCCATTGTATCTGTGTAAGAGTTCTGGTGCTTTTGAAAAATCTGAGTTAATTTTGTGAGCTTTACAGTAAACCTGGAAGGAGGAAATAATAATTAAAAAAAAGTAATTCAGACCTGTCTTGACATAATGAGATTATTACAGACTAGACTGATTCTCTTAGAATTTCCTATAGAAGAAAAAAAAACACACAACACAAAGCGCCAAACTTACAGAAAAAAAACAAACAAACAAAAATACCACCAAATGTAGCATTATCATGTTAGAAGTTTGTATAAAAATTTGCACATGAGGAGTCCAGAGTCTGCCTCAGATACAGTAGTTGCCTCATAGTCTACAACGATAACGTGACTGATCATCCTTCCTTGCTTCCTCTTGGAAAAGGAGGGGAAAGAGAAAGTGGTAATATATCTTCTGTTGCTAACGCTGATATGTGATCCAAAGGGATTTGAGCCAACTTGGAGAGCTCTTTGAAACCAGCAGTAAAATTAATTAAGAATGTTTGAGAGGGCCATGGATGGAGGGGATAATACAGAGAAGATTTCATTTAGCTTTGAAGAAGAGCCCTTCCTAAGCAAGTGTTTCACATTTGGGAGGAGAGCTGGGGGGAGGATGGAATTGAAAAATAATCCCTTTTTCTTTACATTTATTTGGGTTTATCCAGATTGTCTCAATGGAAAGTCTCATGAACACACACACAAATCATAGTGTTTCCAGGGAGAATGATGAATTTTTTTCTGTGTCTTCACTTAAAAGACAGTCCTCTTGCACCTCTTTCAATGTCATGGCCCATGGCAGTGAGTTGGAACTAGATCATCTAAGCCACTCCATGATTCATGGAAAGAGTAGCCAGCATTCTGAGGGATGCTCTCAGATGAATTACTCTTCATTCTTATTTTGCTTCTTCTATTTCATTTATGCCTAAAGAAGAAATCGTGTAATGCCTGAGCCAAACTCTATGCCCTACTCTGCCTCTCCTAGGCTATTTTTCTTGCTAAAGTCACCTGGAAAGCACTTGGCAGTTGGAAAGTGATGGCTGTCCTCAACCACTGAAAAACTCTGCAAAACTTTCCTTCCTTGAAAAGCACGGTAGACTTTTGAGTAGATTTGGATAGTTTTCTGCTTTGCAAAAAAACCTGATTAGTGTAGAGGAAGACAGTTTGGACTTGCAGATTACAATCTGGACGACCTTACTGCATGATTTAGAGGCCTTGGGAGAAATGGAAGTCCCCAAACAGAGAATAACCTTTTAATCTAATCTTCTCAAAATATAATCTTTTGCAAATCCTAACCAGGATTTGGCAGAGTTATGCTAACAGTTGCAAAAAATTCAAGCTTATCTTCTTTTGCAATCTGAATATTCATGAGAGAAAAAGCATTTTCTCCTAATGAAAACATAAAATTATTTTTAAAATAAAGTCCCTGTAGAGTCTTTGAACTACAAAGGAAGTGGAGCTGCCAGTCAGACTCTGTAATATTATTTAAAAAATACCAGCTTGCTGTCAGTTAAAATAACTTCTTAAAAAATTAATGTTTAATTGATTCTGAAAATTAAGTGTTCAGGAATATTAAGCATAGTCAATAACAGAAGTGCTTGTCACCAACAGAAAGAAAGAAAAGTAGAAAGTCCATAGCAATGGCTGTCCTAATATCAATTTAACTTGGAGACAGAATTGCAGAGAACTCATGCAGGCTCACTTGGCAACTCTTGCCTTTTTCAGCCCTCTTTCTATCATCCCTTGCTATTTTTAGACCCATCTGTAAAAATATGTTTTTGCCAAAGAGCAAGGGCAAGATAACTTGAAGAAAGTATGTGAGCAAATAAAGAAATCACAAAGCTTACAGGACAGTCGTATGTGCAGTTTTGTCAAGCTGCTTCCCATTCACTCCCCTCACTTTGCCTCAGTGTTGCCTATTTAGATAATAAATCTACTCAGGCAAGAACTTTGTCTTTTGGCTTTTCAGTATATGCTTAAATCTCACATCACATAGTTCATATCTGTGCAAGTACATAAATTACTCTTACAGCAGAAGATCTGCACTCCCTCACTCTGAGGAAAACTGGGAAAATTTTGTTGTGTCATTTAGCAGCAGTGCTTTTTACTTGCACCTCTAGCAGATGTGGGCATATTACCTCAGGCATGGTACTGTGCTGTGGGGCCAGGGAGGCCTGCATGCAAGCCACAGATGATGTCTCATCTCTAACCTGCTCAAAATGGGAAAAGAGGAGATTTGTCAGCAGCTTTCTGTGCATCCATACTGGTCTTACCATCACTAAAATGTCTGGGGTAATAAGCAGAGAATATTCTGAAGCATAGATAGCTGGCTGTGGAGAACAGCTGCTATTCTGGGTAGGACAGCATTTGGTTATTCAACGTGGGCATTTTATGTGGTGTTGAGTTGCCCTCATGATCTCCAATGGAAAATCCCTTATTATGTTGGGGAAGTCTTGAGTATTATGTATAGGAATTTCTTGGATATTCAAAGAGTCTCAAGTAGCGTGGGCTAGTGATGAGTATGTGACTTGTGTGTCTTTTCAGTGAGTCTTCTCAACTAGTGTGGCCCATTCATACAGTTCTAATTTGCTCTAATTGATCGTTTGCTCTAATTCTTAGATTATTTATCTTGAACTGCTAATGGCAGCCACCTTCTAAAAGCTGTGCAGACATTTCATGGTCTGGTTGTCCACAACTGTCCTTGAACAACACATTAATTTGACTTGCATTTCTTAGATATGCAATCTGAATCCACAGTGCTCCGCTGTCATGTAGAGTAAAGCCTAGGAGGTCTTCTCTGTTTGTGTGTAGTGAATAAGCCATACAGCTTCATCTACTTCATATATTAACATTACTGTGTAGTGATTAAAAGCACAGCCGTTACTGTATTAAATATATGAAAAGGAAGAATAGCATGCTAACCGTGAGATCTAAAAGGCTGGCATTTTTTCTTGAATTTCATAGAGAATTTTGCTTTGTGTTTTATTTTCTCTCTCTCTTTCTCCAGTAACATCAGGAGCTACATACAGTTCATTTGTATGGCATCTCTCGAGCAAAAACCAATTCACAGAGGTGGAGTAGTCAGATGGAAAGTTCCTGGAGGGGAAGTGAAAGCCTTCCTCATCCCATAAGGAACAGGGCATGGAAACCAGCAGCTCTGTGTGTCTAATCAAACCTAACACGTGTAGCACCAGTGACATGCTAATAAAACTGTCAGGCCTTGGGATTAGTAATTTACACCCGTGTTTTTAGATTCTCTGTAAGAAAAAAGAAACTCTTCTTGTGGATGAAAAATGATGTGTGAATCTGTAAGGCTGGGCTGAAAAGAAGCAGATGCTGACATTTCTAGAGTTAATATTTTTGCCTTAAAAACACATCTGTCATCAGCCTCCACTTATAAGAGCAGAAGAGCACTTATCTAAATAAACATGGCAGCTGTTTTATATGATGGGTCTGTTTTTTAAATAGTTAAAATCATTGTATCATTCTGAAAGGTGTAGCTTCCATTAGTGTTAACTTAAAATATTAGGTTGGAGTGTATAGTTGTTCTCTGCTTTAAAATAATTTCCAATGACACTTTCTCACATTATCAAAAAACTTTCCTGAAAGGCCAGAATGAGCAGAGTGAAAGTTAGTAACTGAAAGCGTATGAAGCTGAGAACGCTGCAAATACTGAAAACTTGTTGAGGAGAAGGCTGTGGATTCAAGAGTGTGTTAAAAAAACGAAGAGCAGGGAAAAAAAGGCAAGGATGTTTGGGGAAGTAAATTGTCAAAGTCCTCTGCTTGTGGAATAAGGGTTACAATAGAAATAATTTACAATTTTTGAAATGTCTTGGTTTGCTAATTAATTCCTTTACTGTAGTTCAACAAGTCCAGTGCATAACAATGTATGATACTTTTTCCTATGGAAATCTTTAATAAGCTACTTTAAATGATTTTAAGACCATTTTATATCATCAGACAAGTACAAAGGAGACTTACCAGTAACAAGGACAGACATACACTTGCAACCCAAACCAAATTTTATTTACTTTCTTATTATCTCTGTTAGTCATTACTAATGGCTTTTGATGAGGAGGCAGCATGTGAAATACAAGTATGTGTTGTAATTCACATTTGCAATTGCATGTGCTGTGACCCCCATTCTTATATTTAAAAAGACCTTCCTCTGTGAGAAGTCCCATTGTTATTGTGCTGTGCCCTAGACATAGTCCACATGGCCTTGTGAAGCAGTTAGATATGAGACCATTCAGTCTATGAATGGCACATGAGCTCAGAGGTTAGGTCCAGGCTGCTTGGCTTGTCATACTTGTGTTGATCCAGAGCAAGAACAGCAGCAGACCTTCAGGCAGGCGCAAGAACTGTCCTGGCCAAACTAACCAGCTTTAGAGTGCTTGGTGCCTAAATAGTTGAACGTTTATTTGTGTGGGTTCTATATCCTCGAGAAACATATGTTCTTCATAGATCTGGACATCAGCCTTTTAGAGACACATTGCTGCCAATGAGAAGTCAGTAGTTAGCAACAAGATCCCACCCATAAATTAACAGTAGTATCTGGATGTGAACTTTGTTGGGAAAAAAACTGGAAGATGGAGGAGACCTGAGCTTATGACGTGGTCCATGCATGTGTGTAAAGGAGAAAAAGAACTTCTTACGGTTGCATCCACTCTCTCCCTGTGTGTGTGCAGACGGTTTGCAAGCTAGGAAGGAGGGAAGAACTGTGATTCCCCTACCAGTCTTGCTAACGAGGACTGGAAAGTGTCAGGATTTGCTACTGATGCTTCTGTAAATCATTACCCCAGGATAAAGGAGGAAGTGGTAGAAGAACTGTGACTTGTGATTCCTTATCAAAGTGCTTCCCAAGGCTTTTCCTGGAGACCTGCAGATTCCTCAGCAACCCTTGCTAAGGCTTGTGTTTAATACCAAAATGTGTGATTTTCCCTTGATCACAGGCCAGAGTGTACTCTGCACTGGTGTAAAGCCAAGCCATGTCTCTGGGGAAGGGCATCTCTAGTTTAGTACAAAATAGTGGAATTGAGCACAGTGATAATAGAAATGCTTCCATAGATGAGTCCCACTGACCTATGGTGGGCCTAATTCCACACCACCTCAGGTAGACTGAAGCTATTCCTGTTACTGTTTCAATGGTTTCATAACCCACTGGTTTCATAAAAGTGGCACAGTTTTCTTAAAATTATATTTCTAAGAAACTCTCTGACTGGGCTGTGGTTTAACACTTTCTCCTGTTGAAATCTCTGTAACAGTTAAAGTGTATTTTTAACTCTCTTTGCTAAGTGCTTGGGACAAACAGAATCTCCTGTTAATAAAAACCTTTGATGGATGTGTTAAGGAAGCTGTGCATATGTAATCCTATATTTCCCAAGTTTACCTCAGCAGTACACATAGAGCACAACATTTAAGGAGTGTGCATGCATATATGAAGGTCTTGTAAAACACCAGAAGTAGTGTCATTACTATTACTATTAGGGCTACTCTGAAAGTAACGTCTCCTATTTTATTACGTTGGCCCACGAGGTCAGAGGCAGATGCTGGTGGTGTAGGAGCAGAGGTTGAACCTTCCCACTAATATTCCATTACATTTTGTTGCCATGTGATAGATGGCAGCAGAGGGGCAGTCTGACAAAATGACATCTGACATGGAAGTGTATATGAAGCCAAGGGGTGTCATTGAATTCCTGCATGCGGAAAAAATTGTACCCATTGACATTCATGAATGCTTGCTGAATGTTTATGGAGACCAAACAGTGGATGTGAGCGCAGTGAGGTGGTGGGTGGTGTGTTTCAGCAGTGATGACAGCGATGTGAAAGACAAGCCATGTTCTGGATGGCTATTCATAGCTGTCACACCATGAAATGAAGTGCATCTTGATAAGCTCATCTGCATGAATCAGTGGATTACAACCAAGGAACTGTGTGCAGAGATGAATATCGGCTTCAATGCACTGGAAATGATGGCTCCAGCATTAGAATACTGCAAAGTTTGCTGCAGGCAGTCCCACGAATGTTCACACAGGACCAGAAAAGGTAACGTATACAAGTTTGTCAGGACCTATTGAACCAATACAAGGCTGAAGGTAAGTTTCCTGACAAGATGTGTCAAAACAACAGTCCACGTAGTGGTTACATGTGAGTTTCTCACTGAAGGAAAGGTTCAATACTCAGCAGTTAAAAGTGATGTGCACTGTCTTTTGGGATAGGATAGGATAGGAGTGCTCCTTCTGGATTTTGTGGAACCCAGATAAACCATCAACTCTGACTTCTGCCGACTAAGCTGAAGGCTCAAACTTCCAGAGTCAGGCCACAGAAGAAGACAGTGCCAGGCCCCACATCAGTTTAAAAACTGTGGAGCACGTTACCAGTCTTGGCTGGACTGTCCTACCACACTCACTGCATAGTCTGGATTTGATGCCTTCTAACTTCCCTCTGTTTGGGTCAATGAAAGATGGACTGAATGGGCAACGTTTTCCTAATAACAATGCCATCACAGCAGCTGTGAAACTGTGTGTCATCCTTGTTTCAGATTTTCACAAGCGTGGCATGCAGGCTCTTGTTCATTGCTGGCGAAAATTTATCACTAATGGTGACGACTGTGTTGAAAAACAGTGTTTGGTAGTTGAGAGTTTGCACTATCAAATGGTGCAACTCTGCTTTTTGTATCTGTTGTCATTTTCATGGAAATAAATAAGAGGCATTACTTTTGGAGTGATCTACATACAACAGGATGATTTATTTTACCACAGATGTCCTACAGATATCAGTGTGTTTTATCATGAAGCCTTCAGGTTCCATAAATTGTAGAAACAGCCAGTGAAGGATCAAGTCTCATCCTCTCAAGTATCTCATTGCCCTCGATCACTGAAGTAGATTTGTTCTCTTTGCATGAAACAGCAACTTGGTGTGAATTATTCTGGCAGTTTTTTCTTAGTAACAACATTTCCAAATTCAGGTGTGTAGGCATCATCTTTTAAATTGTACACACTTTTCCTCTTCCAAGAACAACCTTAGCTGGTTTTATTCATGACCTTATTTAGACATTTACACCTCCAAAAATGAAGCTTGAAATCATGCAACGAAAGGAACTTCATATTGTCTACAAAAAATTATCCACACTGCTAAAAATAAAGCCTTTATTTTTCTGTCAAAATGTCATATGTCAAAACTTGGGCATTTTGCAATTTAATTCACTCTAATCTTGCAATTTAGTTCTGGAGATAACTGAAGGTAACTTGCTTAAAACTAATGCTCTAAGGCAAAGCAGTATGGATACATCTGTAGAGTTTCTTGTAGTGACCAAGTATTTAAAAGAATGATGATGAAGTGAGAGTCAGAGTTGTCACCTTTCTCAGGACCACAATGATACTAATATTCTGTGTGTGCAAGAAACACGCCTGGGACACTGCAGGGATTTAATAACTGCATATCTCTGCAAACAGATTGTGCTGAAAGAAGAACTGTTCTCAGAGTCGGGGCCAGTGCTGTGCTGAAATGTGGGAACTGGAATTGGGGTGAAGGCAGCAGTGATATCTGCCAAAGTGTGAGGCTTATAAAGGCACCTTTTTCTTTAGGACATAGCAAGGAAAGCTTGTAGGGCAGTATCTCAAAACTTACTCTGCATACACAGACAGACAAAAATTTTGTGCAAATTCATCTTAGGAAAAGCAAGTGCTATTTATTTAAATGCATTGTGTCAGTGGATATCATTTTGCAAGCATCAGGATTGGACTCTGAAACATCATGCAAATACACTGATGGTGTATATACAACTGCATACCCACTGAACTGTGCTTCATGTGTTCTTAGTGCCAATGAAAGCTAAGCAGCCTCCAAATGATTAAGGGGAAATGTCATGGCTGCTAGAAGCCAGGACCTGATTTAGAAAGCTACCGCTCTGCTTCAAATAACTGAAGTTAGGAAAGTCCCCTGGATTTAACCCTAACTTTCTTATTATCTGGGATGGGAGGTGAATAAGCTGAAGAACTGTGTTAGTGGTTTTAATAGTTTTTCTGTCCACAAACAGTTTCCAGAATAGCATGTTTTTTTTTCATACGAACAGTAATTTTCAGAAGAGTGAATCACGCTCACAGCAAAGATTCTGTTATTCACTGGAGATCTCTGGTGTAACAGCTGAATTAATCACGAATAGCTGAACTCTCTCCTGCAGTGGCATGCCAGAATTGTTTCCCTGCCAATGCCTTTGCTTCCCTTCTACTGTCCCCACAAAGCTGCTGCTCTCTGCCCCTTCCTGCAGCATGGGGTGCCCCCTGCCCAGTCCCACCAACGTGGTTGTCTTGGCTCATTTTTCAGCATTGTCCTGTCCAACTTCAGGTCTTTTGCTCCAAGCCTTGTCCTCTGAAGCAGACTGACAATCAGTGGGAAGAATCCCACTGTTTTTTATGACCTTTGATACCATCCTTGCCTATGTTCCACCTCGAAATCCACCTCTTGCACTGTGTGTGCTCATCTAACTTCCTGCACTATAAAAAGGCATGCTGCTGTAGGGTGTGCTGTGCAGAGTGATATCCCTAGCTCCATTTTCTCTAGCAGCATTCAGAAAGATGACTTTGTACTATCTGAGTGTGTCCTGGGCAGCAACTGGAGGGAATCTAGGGGGCAAAGCACAGCCTATGGAAGGAAGTATGGTTCACAGAAAACACCAAGACATTGGTGTATATAGTCAAGATACAAGACCAAGACATGTTGGAAGGGCGTGTAAAGCTGTACCCATAGTTATGGCATGTATTTTAAGTCACTCTCTTAATGAAGAGCAAGTTTCAATTTCACAGGCCTGAAGACTTTTGATACTACTATTCAGCATGGGATATATAAGGTGCAGTGACAGCTATCAGTTCAATGAGATCTGCAGCAAAGGAAGAGAGTTTGATTAGTGTGTGAAATGACAGGATGTAATGGAGGTGGTATGAAAGGATTTGGACTAGAGAAAAGCTGGATTTCAGATGCTGGCCAAACTTCTCCTTGCTGG
This sequence comes from Numida meleagris, assembly GCF_002078875.1. Taxonomy (NCBI): domain Eukaryota; kingdom Metazoa; phylum Chordata; class Aves; order Galliformes; family Numididae; genus Numida; species Numida meleagris. The sequence goes on along the minus strand of NC_034410.1, from coordinate 47,719,736 downwards.
AAACAAAGACTGACCTGGTAGGTAGCATTAGCATTATGGTAAGACTTGAGGAAAGGATGATAGCTTTGTAGATACTCTCTCACTGGGAAAAAAGTTCTGAGAAGTAAGTTTTAGCTGTTATTGGAAATAATGTCCAGGATAACTAAACAGCCCACAAAAGTATTTGAGGTGTGCTGTGAATCCAGACATCTCTGAGCTGTAGAGAGATAGTGAGTTGATTCTTTTAACTCACTATCAAGTAGCAGAAGAAGGAACAGACATTTATACTACAGACTTGCAAGCTCTGGCTTCTGCATTTAACTTTAGAGACATTAGAATACCTAATGAAATACAGAATCATTTGTGGGACACATTATTTCAGCCTGCAGGAGAGATTTGTGGAGAGAAACAGATCTACCCCTGGAAAAAGACTGTTGAGCCACTGAGGATAATGATCAATAAAAAACAGATCCCAAAGCAGAACAAGTATATGGGCTCCAGCTGGAAGAATCCACCACTATGTTGCAGGCCAGTCTGGAACACAAGTATCATGAATCTGTGTAGGTACTGGGGAAAAAAAAAGAGGAAAGTCAGGAAAAAAAAATGCCACACTTCATGGGAATGGTGCAGCCAGGTATCGGATACAGACCTGCCTCATGTCTCATTGCCCCTGCTAATCTAAAAATAGAGATGTTGTCCCAGGAGCTGAAGTAATTAAGGTCTGACTCCATAGATGGGCTCCCTCTGTAGCCCTTGCTCCTCTGTCTGCCCCAGTTATAATCATCCGAGCTCTCTTCCAGCCCCTCCATGACTTGAGCACCAAGCAAAAGGCATTGGGTCTGGGAGACACTGCCAGACGGCCAGCTGCTGCCTAACACTGAGGCTGCTTTCTTGTGTCCCTTCTGGAAAGCAACTAGGTTTCTGTACTCTCTGTTGCCATCTGTTTTTAACAAAACATGTAGAAACTTAATGTCCTTGAGATTTTAATATCTCTTGAGATTTTTGTTACTTTATCTCTGTACCTTTTTCAGTGGAGTCCCTTGGTCGTTTGTGGTTGGAGCTGATCGGGGACTCACAAGCTACAGGTGTGCTTGGTTTGTGCCTGCATAAACCTTCTTTCTTTAGGAAATCAGCCTGAAAGGAAAAGAGAACACACTATGATTAAACTTTTCATGGCTTCCAAGTGAAGAGGGGCTATTTACAACATTACTTTAAACAGAGCCAAAAGCCCTCAAATTGTAAACCCTGGAGGGGAGAGGGCTGCTGGCTGCTCAGCTGCTGGACTCTGCAGCCACGCTGTTGGGTCAGCGAGTGATTAGATTTCAGATGGACTGTGAAGCCAGATGCAGTATAATCCAAGCAACACTTCTGCACAGCGCTATTAGACCAGAGAAATATGACCACGTGCTGGCTGCGCTGAGCCCCCGGCTGAGGGCAGGGCTCTGCCTGACTCTCCCTGAGGAGCCCTTCAGTGGTTCCAGGAAGTGTGAAATTTTAGAAGCACTGTCTCTGGCTGTGTATACTGTAAGAGAGCTACTGTGCAAAGCTTGATTTCATTCTCCGGAATGTTCCTTTTCACCCAGGGCAGTAGATACCTTGGTCCTCCACCTCCTCAAGCAGGAGAGTCAAATTGTGTTTTGAAACCTGAACGCCTGATTTCTAAGTGGAGAACCATACCACAGAATTGCATATTTTACCCTGCAAGAGGATGCTGTGATATTCAAAATATGCATTTGCAAATAAACACAGCATACCACTTCCCTCTGAAAAAGAGGGAGATTTTTTTTTCCATCTAAGCAATCCCAGGAAATGTGGCTGTCGAGTAGATGGCAAGACTCGGTTGACTTGGCGCTTACATTAGTCACTTTGTACACATGCTATTAGTTGATGGAAAGAATGACTATTTCAGAGGCTTCATCCTGCCCTGAACTACTAAATAATGAATAATTTAGATAATTCATCAGCAGCTGGATACAACCACATACTGATTAATTTCCAGAAGAGGAAGGCCTTTGAGTTGCTGGTTTTAGGTCAAGATGTTGCAAATATGTGACCCTTTGCAACCTCACTTGCAATTCTCTAGATGCTTGGGTAAGTGAATTCATATTAGTTGGTGACAGCTAATTGAACTGTGTAATTAATACAGCTTGTTGATTATACAAGCAGTACATCTAAGTACTTGTATCGTAAGGCTGCACATAAAGGGAGAGGTGGTACAGATTGATGGAGTTCTCTGGGTTTCTCTTGACTAAGACAAGGAATGTCTATGCATCAGATTCAAAGAAAACAGAGAAATAGTAGTTTAAGAATTGTATATTTACTTTGTCAAGAAGTTACTCTAGCAATTTATTCACAGGAATCTTTCAGTTTGTCATTTCTAATCTTTATGGATTTTAGCTAATGTTCAAGATGTGTAAGACAATATTTTATATCCATACTCATTTGCATGATCTGATACTAAAATGAAGAAGAGCTGCACATGCCAATTCTTAGGACACCACCTTAAGCTGTCACTATAACCTTCTTCTAAAGCCTATCTATAGCAACAGTACCACAGAAAACAGGGTTTTAACATCTGGATCCGGAGTATAAAAATGAAGTGCACACAAGGCAGTTTAAATACCTTTTGTGCTGAACTAAAGTTCAAGATCTCCTTATTCTGAATTTTATCCAACACTTTCTAAAGAGACATTTTTAAAATCCTTGTCTAGACAATATATCAAGCTGCAGTGATGTGGGAAGATCTGGCTTGTCTGCCTGCCTGTTTGTTGTGCTGATTGATATGCCATTTACTTTTGTGCTGAGAACTGTTTTGCTGCTTTGTTCACTTCCCCCTCCAGTGACCTTTCCAGGGATTTGTCACTATGCACAGTGTGGCTTTTGCAGAGACCTTCAAATACTGTGCAAGGATGAAGGTATTCCCAGAGGCTGTCTACCACACCAGAGTTCATATAAGAACAGGATTGTCATTTGACTTGGGAGATAACATCTATTTTATTTCCAAATAAAAGCTACACCCCAATTATGATATCCTCTCACTTCTGTGTGTGAAGGCTACCTCCAACACAAATCAAGGACTGTAGACCTGACTGTAAACCCAAGGCATGAGTTTACAAGTGTGTGATTCAAAGGGCCTTTTGAAGATGTTTGCATAATACATGTTGCTGACTAGTTTTATGTATTTAGTGCATGTTTGGAAGGTTGGAAGTCTTTACTATCACATAGTAATTAATACATCAGATGTAGCTCCTGGTGACCCATAATTGTATACAAGCCACTATATTATCCAATTCATATAGGAGGTGTCATACACGTTAGCAAATATAGCATAATGAAATAGGAGTACTGGCATACTGGTATGTCTTCTTACGGTGGCTGTTCATGGTGGCTATAGTCACAAACAAAATGCTAGAATAGTTGAAGGCAAACAGTCATCCAATTATGTATTTATTTGTTTTTTCTTCCCAATAGCATGGGCAGACTTGCTCAGTGGTTGGTGGTCCCGCAGAACTTTCAAGGATATTTTTCATGCTAGTAGTCTTTATTCAAAGCTGCAGACGATCTTGAATAGCTGTCCTAGATCTTATGGCAACCCTTGTTAAGACATCACGCTTTGCTCTAAATATCTGAAATATGTGTCCTGGAGTTGATAGAAATGTAATTTTGCTATTTCTGTGTAAATTATTTATTTTATTGGATAAGGATATCCTCATTTGGCAAGTGAAACCATTCACTCTTCTAAAAGGAAAGTGAGGAATAACTTAGAATCCAATTTGGGCTGAATCCTAGTCCCAGCACATAGACATGGTCTTCTGCAAAACTGATGGAAATTTTAGTTCTGTTGGAGAATTTGCAGTCTTTCAAGCATGAGGTCAACACAGGGCAAAACTAGGGAGGAATCATTTTTAGATGGTTTACAGTTTCACTGTTACACAGAGATAAAGCCTGAAAGTGAAATGGAAAATTATATGCTCACAAGAAACATGGCTCTTGATAATACTAAAGTTAACATTTAATATTATCATTTTTATTTTATCATTCATAATTTTATAGTTTATATTATTTAATCCTTATTATCAGTAACAGACAAATTGATAGTTCTCACAACCTCTGTAATGAGAAATCCTAGAATCAAAGAATGGCCTGGGTTGAAAAGGACCTCAAAGATCACTGAGTTTCAACCTCCCTGCCATGGGCAGGGTTGCCAACCACTAGACCAGGCTGCCCAGAGCCACGTCCAGCCTGGCCTTGAATGCCACCAGGGATGGGGCACCCACAACCTCATTGGGCAACCTGTCCCAGTGCATCACCACCGTCTGTGGGAAAAACTTCCTCCTAATATCTAACCTAAATCTCCCCGTCTCAGTTTAAAACCATTCCCCATTGTCCTATCACTTTTCACCCATGTAAACAGTTGTACCCCCTCCTGTTTATATGCTCCCTTCAAGTATTGGAAGGCCACAATAAGGTCTCCCCGGAGCCTTCTCTTCTCCAAACTAAACAAGTCCAGTTCCCTCAACCTTTCTTCATAGGAGAGGTGCTCCAGCCCTCTGATCATCTTGGTGGCCCTCCTCTGGACCCGTTCCAAGAGCTCCACGTCTTTCTTGTGCTGGAGGCCCCAGGCCTGGACGCAGTACTCCAGATGGGGCCTCACAAGAGCTGAGTAGAGGGGGAAAGCCTCTGTCTTTCTGATATTTCATGAGTGCTTTCAAAATCTGGTTATGACAAGGGCAGCTCTGCTAACAACAGAATAACCCAGTTCGGAAGGGACTCGCAAGGGTAGTTGAGGCCAACTCCTGGCTCCACGCAGGGCTACTTAAACTAAATGTCTGAGAGTGTTGTTCAGTGTGATGGTCACTGTTCTTGCTCTCATGGTACATGAAGACCAAGGTTTTTTGAGATTAAAGGCAGCATCTCTTCAGCCTCCAAGAGTTTTTGGACAGATAGTTTTTATTTGCAGACATGCTTCCCTCCATCAGTCCTAGCACACAGGCTACATACACACCATACACTAGGCATGTGTGTGTAGCCTGTCCCGAAACTACACCCTCTCTGTCATACCACGTTCCCACCAAAGGCTGACACAGCCTGGCTGTGTGCATCTGATCTCCACTGAGTTTCTTGTGTCCCTGTTGAACAGCGAAGTATCATAGTCAAAGTCAGGGTCGGAAGCGGATAGAAGGACAGCTGAATAGCTCCATGATTTTTTTAGGAAAGACTAAGGCAGTTGTCCTTCTCAAAGAGGGGCATCTTATGGGAGAGTTAGAAAGTGCTGGTCCATCTATGCCTCATTCCCATGTCTGTAAGACAGCTGCTGAGACATGACAATACCTCAGTCCATATTGCCCTCCGAGCCAATTCCAGAGGTCCTCTTGCTTTGTTTTGCAGGTACGAGATGGCAGCAGGGATTATAGAGTTATTGTTTGCTTCCACCTTGGAAAGTGAACCTCTGCACTCTAGACCTCAGATTTCTTATGAAATCCATTACCTCCAGAGGACTGTGGACTGCGGCAGCATCCTGATTAAGGCTTCATGTAACTATCACTCAAGAATTTATTTGCCTTGCTCTTGAATAGTATTTCTCACAGGAAGCAGATGTCACTTTTACTTTATTGGCCTGCACTGGCTTCCAATTCAGGTTTGATTTTACTGGAAAGTGTTGCTTCAGACCTGGAATATTCTGGCTGCCTGGGAGATGTTACACTTAACAGGGAAATGTGAGCTAAAAGTTGTGGATGTAGTTGGGAGGTGAAGGAGGCAAGGTGTTAACTGTGCAATTCTCATCCTGGTTTCTGTTGTCTGGAGCCAATCTTTTTGCTCTCAGGATTTATCTTTTCCCTCACATTTTTAATAAACTTTTGTTATACTGTGTTTTCTGTACCATTCTATTTCATGCTGTATAAAGAACTGCCAATGTTAGGTAATCCTGCTTTGTGAACTAGTATTCTGAATTTTTTACTTTGTGAGTATTGAATGTTGATGACTAAAGCTATAAACTTTTAAGAAAATTTTAAGAAAAAGAGGCTGATAGAAATATTGTGTAAATTTTGACATTTCTTCATAGCGTTCAAAGAGCTGTTAGGGCAAGTAGGATTATTTTTATCTATTGGGCATTTTTCGAATATTAGTCTCAAATTTTCATCGAGAGATGAAACAGGGCTTAGACAAAAGTTCTGTGCAGAGGAGGCACTGGTTCAATTACCACTGCGGTAATAAAAGGGAGCTGTAAACAAAAGGCAGAAATGAAGAAATATTTCGTATTTTTCACTCACTAGTTATCCAGGGCGTTTCATATATTTTTTTTAAAAGTCTGTGCAATAGACTGCATGGCAATGTCTCAATATTTTGTAAGGCTGAGATTTGATTCCATCTGTCAGAGAAGGAAGACTCTAGAACATTTCTGTAGAGGCATGGGATATGTGACTCTCAAATACAGAAGCAAGGTTGCAAGAGCAGATCTGTGATCACCATGTTCTGGAGCATTGCTATATCTTCTGTGGTTGTATTCCTGATCCTGGCACCAAGCTGACTGAGGCATCTTTGCCTTCCTTTGCAATTCATTGAGTTATCGCCAAAGTCTGAACTTTGTCTTCTTTTAGCCTTTATCCCTGAGCAGAATGACAGGAGAGACCTCCTTTGATATTTATTCTCTCATCCTGCACCTGTGTCTCTTCTCACAGAGCTATTCCCAGAGCATCATAACTTCAGTGAGGAATTCATTTCATTTTGTCAAGTTTCTGGTCTGACCCTTAATTTAGAGCAGTCATTTCAGTCTACAATAACCTCTGTGTTTCTGCATGCAGCAGTGAAAGAATTACGAGCAGTCCTTAGCCATGTGCATTCAGGATGCTTTGGTAGCCCCATGGGACAGGTAGACTCCAGTGCCTGAAAACTTATTATAGAACGGGGGTACAGTCAGTATGTTGTTTTCTATGTAATAGTGTATATGTGGATTTACCTGTATGTAAAAGCTTTTACGTGATTCACTGAGGCCATTAGGAGTGTAATGGCATATCATTTCAGGCACACAGCTCTTCAAAATGAACAGGTTTTTCCATCTTTCCCTAGGGAGCCACAGGACGCATCCAGCATGTACGTGGGAGGGGACAGTTCATAAGCTTTCCATCTCAGCATTCAGGAACACAAAGGTTATTGTTAGGATAAGCGCAGCTCTGAGTGATAAATAAGGCAGGGTAGCTGGATGAAAAAGACTGTCAAATCTTGCTGAGGCAAATGTGAGCTGATTTTTGTAGTGCAATAAGCTGCACATCTCTTAAGAGCATATGAACCACATTTTGATTGAGAGTCCTGAGTTAAATGTGATATTCTCTGAGCATGGTGAAGCATTTACAGAACAGAGCAGAATGATTACAAAGATCTCTTTTAACTAACTGCAGTTAATCTTATAGAGATATACTGTGCTTTTGTCTTTGCTGTTCTTTTTGTCTCCCTTTTCCTTGAAATTAATTGGCTTATGAAGATATATCTAGTCTGAGTTATTTATTGTTATTTTTTTGCAACACTAATTCTGAAAATTTCATATACTCTCTTGATTTTCAGTCCTCTGAAGAAAACAGGCCTTCTGGGTTTGCATAGTTGGATTGAGAGGCTAACAAAAATATGCTTTTTTAAATTACTTTGGCTTATTTGGCTTCTGAGACAGGGACATAGTGGAAGAACACCTGCTATCATCTTCCTTCATTACTTAATCCCCATTCCAGACAAGCTTATAAGGGTGTGGCACAGAAGGGGAAAAATAAAAATTACTCAGTAACTTTGCTGAACATCCGGAAAGGTTCATGGATGGCGATTTTACTCTGTTGTTTCTTTTTTTCACATCCAAACCAAGAAATTGATAGAAATACACTATTTTTTCAACTGCTATATTCATTTCTTGAGAGAAAGTAGAAATACAAACAATCCAAGGTCTCTGCAAGTGATGTAGAAAGTGTTGAAGGACAGTTGTACGCATTCCACGCGTGTGTGATGCAAGAAGAAATTTCTTTTGGCAAAAACTGCTTCAGCTAAGGCTGTTCAAGCCTTGTTACCAGTCTGTGTGGGTGTGTGCGTGTCTTCTTGACATTTTGCTTTTTCCTAAATGAGCCTGTTTTCCTTCAGGGTGGCAGGACACAGTGCATCAGAGAAGTCTGCCCCATTCTCTCGTGTCCCCAGCACCTCAGTCACATTCCTGCAGGACAGTGCTGCCCCAAATGCATAGGTGAGTGTTTACCTTCCTGGCAATTTTGTAATTGATGTAATTGGTTTCTGCACAGCATATGATATGTTGGTAATACTGGTAAATCTTAATACTGGTGAATTCTGAGAGATGGAAGAAACAAGAGTTGTTCAAATATACAGGCTTCAATATGTACTCAGGGTCTGTGTGTAGAGTTGTGATGGATGGCACTCAGCAAGCAGCTGCAGAAGAGCATTTGAGTATATGCCAGTTGGCTTGCTTAGAGAGACAGACAGAGATGTTTCCCACCTTCATTACACATGGTTTGTGAAGGAGGTTGAGGCGAGAGGAAATGTTTCATTGGAACGTACCATAAAAGGAAAGGCCTCTCCCTCTCAGATTTTTGGTTAAGTGTGCATTTGCATTCTTGGCTTTGCAGAAATGCAGGTCAAAGAAAACTTTTGGGCTGAAATTGCATTCTTAGAAGTTGTTGTCAGAGAGGCCAGGACCCAGGAGTTTGCCTCATTGTTGCCTTCTTAAGGTGGAGTCACAGTTTCTGCCAGGACTATTTTCTATTACATCTTTCCAACACATTTCGAAGGAGTAAGTCAGAGGCCTCTGAGAAGGTTTAGTTCTTCTAAATCATGGCAAGAAGTGCAGAGACTTTTGAGAGCCCTTATTTTGCTTGTGCCATTTCATCTGATAAGCAGGTTAACATTCCTCAGCATGTGACCCTCTATTTCATAAACAAGGTTCACCATAAACAAGGATCTTACCATGTAAATTAGATTTAATTTGGTCTGTGAGGTTATGAGTAAGTTTTTACAAATTTTCAGGACTGGTAATCGCCAGTTCTTCAACAGAAACTTCTTGATATTTTTGCCAAATACTTACTACTGTCTCTGGTCTGTTTCTAGGGTTGGAATAAGGGTACAGAGAGCACTGGCCTTGAAGGCAGTGAGCAATAGAAAGTTCCAGTTTCTCAGAATAATTAACATTTTTGACTACTTGAAATAAGACTGAATTTGCTTATTTATTTACTAGTTCAGAAATGCTATAAATAAATACCTGCCCAGAACGTTTAACCACAGTACCAGAGAGAAATAGAGTAAGGAATGAAATAGAGAGGAGAACAGTTCAAATAGTGAGCTTCTTGAGCTGCTATTTTGGCTGAGGACGTTTTTCATTCTGCAAACTGCCCTTGTCCTCTCCACCTCATGCTTTTCTCAGCCGAACCTTCCCCAATTTGATCTGAGTGCTCAAAATCCAGCTTTGATATTTGACTATTTCATAGGGATTTTTGTTCAGATTTTTTTTTCACTTAGAAATGTCTGTGAGTTCGCCAGTAAAAATGATTTCCATTTTATGCAGTCATTGCATAAAAGTATGTTGGTTACCTGTGAATAGGTAATGTCTATTCACAGTGAAATGTTGAATGTTCTGGAGACACGGTAGAGCCAAGAGATGTATAGCAAAGGGCACAGCAGTAGGAAAAAATAAACATTTTCAGGGATGCCAAGGCATGGTTTTTAAAGTATCATGTGCAAGACCTCCCTGCAATTGGATTTCTGATACTCAGCGTAAATATGTTAGAAGAATGCAGCTGACTCCACTGAGACTTGAATTATTAGTTCAACTGGTGGTTATGAGCCAGCAAAGCTGACCATTAAGCCAATATCTCCACCACCACATCTTTTTAAGGGATAAGCCCTTTGTCACTGTATTTTTACCAACTGTTTGAACTGAGTTGGCCACCCAGAACTGTGTTGGGTGGTTTGCAAGGCATGGCAAGACAGCATGAGAGAGAGCTTGACTTCTGTTCACTTGCTGATGTAAGTTATGTGATGGAAGTCCTGGCCCCACATAGAGATTCAGATGTGTTATTACAGATGGGGGTATGTCTTGGCTTTGCCTGTAAGTGGTGCGTGGATGTGGAACAGTTCCTTTTAGGGCTACTGTGCATCCTCAACTGATTTCATACGTCAGTCGTGCAAGAGAAATTAAGCCTTTGCTGAAGTATGCATATTCAGTAAAAGGGAGGTTGGTTGTGCAAGCACAGATTAGTCCAAGGTACCTAATGTGCAAGACAGATACATTGCAATTGTGTCTAACTGAACTATGGCAATTATTTCTTAGCTTTTTAAAAAAATAGGTTTTTGCATATAAAGATTTGTAAAAGCTTAAGGCTAATCCAATGGGTTCTGCTGTGTGCTTATCCTTCTGTTCACTTATTTCTTGGAGGAAAGTGGAAGCTTTTTAAGCTGTTCTGCTTTTATCAAGACTTACTGGAAAAGGAAGGAATTACAAATTGGAGCACAGGGACAAACTTCAGCTATCCCAGCTGCCAAGACTTGGCAGTTCGGGAGCTAAACTACTGGGCTAGTACTTTGTGACTTATATTTACTTGTAGAGCCCATGTACTACCTTGGAACTGAGGCCTGTTTAAAATCAGACCTCAGATATGATAACCTGGGAGACTGGCAGCCACTTCTAAAAGAACTTTTTAGTTAGCTGCCACCAAAAGTAATCAGGGGAAGGTATTCTAAACCAGAAAAATAAGTATAGTGATCTCAGAGATTTTGTAAAGACTCCATGCTTATGTATCATAATGGTCACTTAGTAACTTACTTGGAAAGAAGGTAAGGAATAAGAGAGACTTGTAGAATCATGGACTGTGTTCCAAGTTTGAACTCAAAGTGCTTATAGATTTGTAGGACTTCAGGAAGGATTTGGTATTGATTCTATCTTCCTTGTATAGTGCTCTAAACAGTGCCTCGCTCTCATGCAACCAATGTTTTTAAATTTGTTCAAGAAAGTAAATATTTTTATGCATCATTTTTCTTGTAAACTATGCAAATACCTGTATTTATTGCAACAATGTCTGAACATGGTACACCAGGGTATTTTAATGAGACTGGGCAATACATATGATTTTTTTGCATCAGTGTCACTGAATTGGTTTAGTTTGGCTGCTGTGAATCCCTGAGGCAGATATGCTAAAACCAGTTTAGGCTGCTTTATTTGATAAGTTATTACATTAAGTTAAAGACTGTTTAAACTAGTTTAAATGTACAAACCCTAAGAGTTTGCAGTGCTTACTTTTTATTCATGTAGCTGCACTGTGCACTTTATGATGAAGAAAGATTTTTCCAATATAAACATGACATAAATCATATTAATATTCCCTCCCACGGTAAAATTGTATAGATGAATATGTGCTAGAAGAACAGAGAACTGTTATAAGTACATATTTTTTCACACCAAAATGGAAACACACAGCAAATGACATATTGTAGATGAATTTGGTCGAGTGACAATAAGCCCTACTATTTTTGTAGTCAATATGGCATCTTTTCAACCACATTCTGTTTCTATTATTGTTTATTTATATTCAGGACAGAGGAAAGTGTTTGACCTCCCATTTGGAAGCTGTCTCTTTCACAGCAATGTGTATGATAATGGATCCTCATTTATTTATGACAACTGTACAATGTGTACGTGCAAGGTAAGTCCATAGTGCTTTGGTATTGTGTGCCGATTGTCTGACTTGGCAGTAATTTGTCCGGCTGTGGAACTGTAAGCCCTGATAGGGTTCTGCTTTGGCATCTTGTGTGGTCCTTGAGAGTCGGGTCTGAAGAGCTCTTGCAGTTGTGCTAGCAAAGTTTAAAAAGCTACTGAGTGCCTCAGTTAAGGCATGATGCCTATCAGTGTGTTGCAAAATAAAGTTACTCAGATTATATGACCCTCTTTGAGTTTGCATTACACTAGAAGAAGAGTGAACTCACTATATGGTGAGCTAACACATTGCTGCTAAAGGGAAGTGATTATTTTATGTAGTTGATCTAGCATGACTGATTATATGCACTTTTGCACCTAGTCAGAGACAAAGTAAAGTGTCACCAGATCAGAGTCAAGATTTTGCAGGTAAACAGAGTGCTTTACAGACTCTGAAAGATTACATTAATTCAGTAAATTATTTTTGTTTTCTATGAGCTTTCCTATCCAAAGCAATTGGGCTCTTAGCTTGCTTGGATGCAATGGCTGAGCAAGCAGAAATGTTTTGATAAGGATGCACAGGAGCAGAAACACCTAGGTGATGGTTTAATGATTTCCTGTTGTCCTTTTACCCAGGATTCAACAGTGATATGTAAGAAGAGGTGCTTGCTTCCTGGAGAATGCGATAAAAACCAAGACCACTGCTGCAAGGAATGTGTCTCCTACATCGATCCTGAAGAAGTGAAAGTGTGCAAGTTTGGCAATAAGATATTCCAGGTACAGTTTCAGGTGTGGTTCAAGAATAGATGCTGAAACAACACAGGCTTACTGTAAATTAGTGTTGTGACTTGCTTTTTAGCAGAATTCTTACCATCAATTTAGATAATGGACCAGCTCAGAGGCAAAATACAGCAAAATTTGCCAGCTGCTATTTTTTTTTTCTGAGTCTCTGCAGATTCTGCTGATACACAGCAATTAAGACTGGTTCCTCCTTGATGTGATGTGGTGTCTCTCCAAGCTTCTGTTTAAAGACAAGTAATGCATTTTTAGTACAAGATTTTTATGCTCTGCTTTCCCAAGCAAATGCTGATACTTAGGGGTAAGTTATTTTTGAGAGGTGTGTAGGCTTTATCTGCTGAGGCAGTCTCTTCCAGAACTGAGCAATAGGAGCTGTGCAAAGTTCATCTTGACTGAAAGTTACTCATTGAGATTTCACAGCTCTGCTGAGGACAGCACCTCTGACATTTCATATTGGGATAGCCATATAATAGCAGTTACCTGCTGCGCTCTCACTCAATGTTTTCAAATCACAGGGGATACTCTGCAAAACACTTCTCTTGTCACTGAGACCCTGTATGTTTTTCCAAGTGGTGCAGTTTTTTTAACGCTGTGTCAGAAAAAGATTTTGTCACCTTATGGGCCATCTGTGAATCAAGAGCCTCTTGAATCAGATCAAATGTTAAATCCCATGTGAATACTTCGTTTGCTTAGCCAGAATTGCTTCCCATTTTTTCCATCTTTTGTGTACATAGCTGAAGTGTTTATTCTGGAAACTACATGTGAACCTACTGTACACTGAGACTATAGTGGATCTGATTGGAACCTTCACACTGGTACTATTGTGCTTCAAGAACAAGTGCCTGCTTCTTAGGCACCCAGATAAAACAATCTGCTTCTCGTGAAGATTTTATTATATTACTAAGCATTGTATAGAGTAAGAAAAAAATAAAGAGGCAGAACATCAGTTCCTTGCCCTGTGTGAGAAAAGATAAATCTGGTGTACCTCTGTTGAAGTTAATGGCCTAACACTAGAAGAATGGGCACAGGTTCACTGGGAGACTGGGCAGTCAGAGCTGTGTTCCCTCCTGTGAAAACTCCGAAACAAAAATCAGGGTAGCTGTGTGCAGTTAGTTGTGAAATATTCTGATACCGTAGCAGATGCTTGGGAGAGTGGTCATTAGAAGTGCACTAGAATGCATGCTGCCTCAGAAAGATGAGATGGCAGGGACATACAGGATAGTGGAGAGACAGCCTTTAGCTGTGCATGTTGCACTGAATAAGTTAGACTCCTTGGCATTTTGGATATCATCTATTTTTCTCTCTGGTCAAAATGTCATGCTGATGTGGGCACGTAATTGTTCACAGCTGTTTGGTTGGACTGCCTGTTCTCTGTTCCTGTCAGGTCTATCCTCACCCTTCCTTCACAGAGGTCCAGCAAACAGAAAACATGCACATTTTGGCTCTGAGCAGAGTAGCACAAGACTGTAAGTGGGTGAGACAGAATGTTTTAGGAATCACACTTGGCAAATGAAGCACTATGGAGAAATGAGCCAGGGCAGTTGAACGAACAGTCTTTCCCAAGTAAGTGAGGATAAGACCATATTTTGCTCTGCACCTAATACTTCAAGAGCCATAGACTCTCTTACCTGCTATGCATGTGAGGAGTTCAGCACTGTATCTCTTCTAAACATTTTCAGATGTTTAGCAGATCAAGTGTCTATGAAATTGCTGTAAGTAATCTAAATTAGAATTCATTATTCAACCATTCCTGCCCTAAGCCAAAATGATGCTGCATCTGGGAATAAATTCACTATATTCTGACATCTTAATCAAATGCTTTCACGTGCAACAACTTAAAGGCATCACTCAACCAAATGAATCAGGTTTTTCTAATTATGTCAGTGTAATTGAAAATTTGTGATAGGTGTGATCACATCTTAGACAGATACTGAAATGTGTCTAAACACAAATAAACAGTGCAAATGATCAGGACACTGATGGAAAGCGCAAATATGATTTGGTTAGCTTTGGAAAAATAAATTTTTGATCTGGAGGGCTGAAGGGAAGAACACCCCTCTGAATTTGATCTTTGTCTTTAATACAACCGGATGTGGGCAGACACCTCAAAATAATTTAGAATAAAGAATGACACAATGCCAACGGGGAAAGTTATCCCTTCTTGTGCAATGATACATTGCTGAAATAGCTTCCTGTTGCCACCCCAACTGATACTAGATCATGTTCCCTCTTGCAGGATGGAGAGATGTGGTCCTCTGTGAACTGCACCATCTGTGCTTGTGTGAAAGGCAAGACAGAGTGTCGCAAGAAGCAGTGCATTCCAGTCAGCAGCTGTCCTCATGTGAGTTTTTTTAAAAGAGCATGGCTTTCTTCTCTACTTTTCACCACCATTATGTTTGTCAGTGTTTCTTGGAAGTGTGTGCTTAGCATTGGGGCACATAGATTGGAAAGTAGAGATTCTTTGGTGTATTAATTTAGGCTGCTGTTTTCCAAGTGTGCTATTGCTACTCTGAATAAGGGCTTCTCATCTCTGTCTTTGCTCTGCAGGCTGTGTTCCTTTTCTCCTCCTTTCTTTTTCTCTGTCTCAAGTGTCTGGAATAGAACATCTCTTTCACATATATTAGGTAGCTTTGTAGGGTGGTGAGATGACAATGTAAACATACGTTTAGCATGCAGGTGTTAAGGCAAGCGTCAAAAGGTTGTGCTTGCTTTTCTCAGTGTGTATGAAGCTTGAAACTTGGTTGGACAGGTAAATTAGATTCAATCAAACTATGCCACTTTCTCTGAGGTTTCAGCCTCAAAAAAATTATTTGAGTGTCTGAAGTGAGCCCACAGCATAGTGTAATTATGCGTTACTTAATTGCTTCAAAAAATAGCATTATATGAAACCTTGAGGTAAAATCAGCCTTTGTTTCTTGGATTGCTGTCACTGACAAATTACTTCGTTTTAATGGCCCAAGCTTTCAGAAGAGGGAGCTCTAAATAGCACCTCATGTAAGGTCAGATCTTTGAACAGAGCTGCAGAAGTGAGAGCCAAGTGGTTAGCATTATACCTTCTCAGTGTTTCCTTCTCCGTCCTGGAAGCCAGTCGGGAAAATATGAGTCACAGACACCTAGGTATAAAATTTTAAATGACAAACTCTAGTTTGTAAAATTTTGTATGTGTGAACTTTTGACAGCCAGAAGCTGTGGTAGAATAAAAAGCCTATACCACGGTGCTCTTGTTTCTGCTGTGCCAGCGAGCTGCAGGAATGATGTTTGTATCCTCAGACAAGGGAACTGTCTTTTCCTGTCACTCTGGCGTTCACTGCACAGGGCAGTTCTGTTAATAGGCCTCATACAAGATACTGCACACAAGAAGTAGGAGAAAAAGGAGCTCTTCTTCTGGGAGCCAGATGAGGCCCATGGTGATCAGGCTTCCTTGCTGTTCACAGCAAAAGCAGGAGGTGAGAGCTTGGGCCCTTCAAGTCTCCTCAAATTCTTTGTTGTTGAACCTGGCACATACTGCATCTCATTTATATTTTCCCCATGCTGGTGCATTTCAAACATTCAAGATGCTTCTGAGATCAAATAACTAGTTTGACGTAATATAATTCTTAAGTGAAATAAACCACTTCAGCAGTACCCATATATATGAATTATAGCATTGAGATAATCAACTAAAGTGGCTTCTGAGAATGAATTCACTGTTCATGGACAGTTAGTGAAAACAGTACTGGGTAAAAATTCATCATCTGCAGTCCTGTGGGACCATAACTGACTGATATACAAAGTGACTGGTGTACCAACTGGCTGTTACATGAACTGCTCCAAGGTTAATGCAAACTCCTTAACTGCATTAAACCTCTGAGTTGATTCTTCAGACAAGGTTCAGCTCCTCAGGGCTAAAATGATCAGATTATGTTATCCTGCAGAACCTTGCCCTATAGCATCTAACCAGTCACCCTGTTCCCTCTCTTAAAATGGAGCCCATACCAAGCCGCATGTGAAACCACCCTCCTCCACAGATACAAGCTATGTTTCTGCTCTTTCAGTCTAAGTTGGAAGGACAAGCAAGAGAAGGAATGTAAACTCTAGAGTGAGATTTATTTTCCTATTCCAAGTGGGTACCACCTCGAGTAATTTTAAAGCAAATAATGTATGCTAATGGATTTAAATCTTTCACTTTTCACCTGTGCTGCACTCTCCTTGATGAGATATTCTGTCACAAATCTATAAACATTAATTAAACACACCACATTATTCAAGATAAAGATATATTAGTGATTCTGATACTGGAGGTCTGGATATCATGAATAGAGTTATGCCGCCTTCTCTGAAAACTGTAGGGGTGTGTCTTCCCAACATTTCTGGTAGTAAGCAGTCTCTGTTGGCTGTTGAAAACTGCTGTGGTTGAAAATGATGTTTACTGCCCCTTAGGGTGTCAGTCCCCATAGAGTTATCTCATTAATTTGTGTTAGGATACACACAACTGAGTGTGAAAGGATTCAAGATTCACGAGCAACTGACAACATTGTTCCTTGACTTAAATGTTTTTTTTGTTTCTTAGTTTTTGTGATGGAATATTATTTTTCAACATAGATTTTAGTCAATTATTTCTTGAAAGGATAAGTTTCAAAGTGACATTTCAGCAGAAATTTCTAATACTGTGCAACCATTTGTATTATTTATTCTATTGGTGGCAGGCTGCCGTATTTTCAGAGACTGTTTCTGCCATTTCTTTAATTTTCTTCATAGAGCCAGGCACATTTTTCCATTCCTTTTATTCTTCTCTTTTTGGAGTGTTTAATTCTGCATCAGTAACTACAGGAAGTGTTTTTCTTAGCTTCTTTTATCTGCAGCAGGGGCAATATATATCTTGCAAATTCAATTGCTCCTGTCATAGCTATAGTAAAATCAGTCCTTCTTGGGCTTCTAGTGAGCCCTGTGGCTTGTGGTTCCTTTTTCTGGCTTTCTGACAGTTGATTTTATGTTGACATTTCCTCTCAGTTACCTGGAGCGTCAGCCTGCAAGGTGCGGTGCATGCTAGACCCCATCCAACACTATTAAGCATGTGTCTAGTCTTGCTGAAGGTCCTCTATGTCTGCTAAAACACACGCTTAAATGCCATATAGAAATGGAGTAATCTTAACACTTGGCAAGAATGAATTTCAGACATCCGTTAGACCTTTTGTTACCTAATTTGCTATTCACTTGCCTTAGCCCTGCTCCAGCCTCCTGCTTTCCTTGTGCCATCTTCCTTCTAATTATCCATCATTATCTATTTCCTCCTTGCCTCTTCTCCTTATGGCTTTGCATTCCCCACTAATAATGCCAGCCTATGGAAATGGTCACCGGTCATGGATGTCTCTTTCTGTACTTATGGAGGAGAGTCTGTTGAATTTTACAGCACACAACCTTTTCTGATCTCCAGAGCTCAAAAGTTAATAGAATTAAATTCATGGCATGTGAAGATATTTTCAGAGTTTTATTTTGAGGGTAAATTTTGAACCCATGAACTTGAAGTGAGTTGAAAATTTATTCAGAACATGTTCTCCCATCTTTAACAGAGACAGCATTTAATGTTATACACATCTGTTATTATTACAAACAAAATGTTGCTGTTTTTACTGTAGTGCCAAACGAGGCACAAAAAAACAACAGCTGTTGCTATTGCACAACCAAACAACCCCCCCAATTAGTTCTGCCTTAGAAAAAAACCAAAAACCTCAGACATAAAATTGAAAACCTCATAAAAAGAAGAAAAATCCCAGAAAATAAATAGACTCAAATGTGGTCTGCTTATAAATATTCATAGGGAAAAATGGGATCACATCACTTAGCCCACTCCTAAGGGAACCCTCAATGCTAACGAACTCTTGCAGCACATGTTAGCAATAATGGGTTTCCTTATTCTACAAGACAAAAACAGGATCTCAGGCCAACATGGTGGCTCAAGTAACCAGCCTCAGCAGGCTGCCTTGGAGATTCTAATTTCACTTGAATTCTTGCCACTTCCAGCTTGGCTGATGATTTCAACTCTTTTATTGAAACAGAGGTAAGGCTATGGTGTGCAGTGTGTGGCATTCAGCTGCATGTCTTCCTTTTGTACAAATAAATGCTGCCCAGCTCTGTACTTCTGTGCAGTTTACTGGGTCTTTCCTGAACAGATTTTGTGCTAGCAGGTGCTTGATAAGTCTTTTATTGCAGCCTGGTCCTCAGTAGTTTTCTTTGTTCTGGGGCCTGGTGGTCACACAAATGTCTAAGCATTGCCTACATGCTAGTGAAACTCAAATCCATCTCATTTCTCAAAGACCAGACATGCCTGAAATCCATTCTCTCCATGTGCAGTCACACATTCATGAACAAGCTTACACTGAACTTTTATGCCCTCATGATGATGAGCTCAAGCACACCCATCACCTGAAGCTCATTTCTCCCCATGCACAGTGTCAAAGCTTGGCAGTGTTTTGGCAGAAAGCAATGTAGATAGCAATATGGCTTGCAGTCTAGACCTTCTTCCCCTGCCTCCGCATGGACCTGCCACCCCTTTGTTGTTTGTCTTCATGAACATTTCTCCACTGCTGAGTGTGTTTGGAGCAAACAGTATCGCAGCTCTGTTTGCTCCCTCTTACTGGCCACTCCTTGACTGCCAGCTTGGTGGGGAACAGGACCAGTGGTCACACAAAGGGGACTTTCTATGTTCAACTACAATTCTACTATTGGACTGACGTGTTGGTGCCGGGGAACAGCACAGATCCATATGCCTCTTCCTTCCCCTTATGAGAATGTGGGTGAGCTCCAATATCACCATTAGTTCTGTTACAACCCCTGCCAGTTTTTGCTTGGAAAAACATGTCATTCAGTCTGAAATTTTCCAGGCCTATCCTCTGACTTGATGGTAAGCTTTTGGGAATTTAAGTAAAATCAGAGAGAACATCTTTTAATTTGAGGATGACTGAAAAAGAGCATGAATTTATGTACAAAGAAGCATGTTTCCTTCTTCTAGCCAGCCTTGTATAAGACACAACTATAAATAAAACTGGCATGGGCAAAGTGGCGAGTAAATACTTGAGACTTTCATCCATGATCCTGTGATTAGACCAAATTTTTTACTTTTAGATGTTGCACGTCTTTGGATATATGCCCATTTACTTCATCAGGCAACTTGGTCTGAGATTGGTAATATGATCTGGTAAGAGGTACCACAGGATTTAGCCATGAAAGAAAACTGGCCAAACTAGATATCTACCAGTGCCTCCTTCCTTCCTTCACTTCTGTAGGAAAATGAATGATCTAGGGGCACGGGAGAGCGTTGGGGTGTGGAGGGCTGCAGATTGCATAGGTGTGCGTAAGTCTAAGTACACATTAGGAAATATATGTGTTTTGGGAGGTGGGAAAAGGTGGTGATCTTGGTAACTAAATGACTAGTCTGCTTTTAGATATCTGAGAATACATGAGTCCAAAGTTCTCTCACACTCTCTAAAGAGAAAACTAGTAACAGAGAAGTCTTTTAGTATTACATTTCTAATAAGACTGCCAGGAAGCTTTTTGAATAGTTCTGTCTGTTTTTAGCACCTGATATTTGAAGCTGTAACCAGGGCATTGAGTTCAAACACAATTTAAACTATTTTCAAAAGCTTATCCAGCCTTACAAAATAACACAGTCATTGCTCCAAAAACTCTTTCATTAAATCAGCCTGTCTTTCTCCCAATTAGGGTAAAATCCTGAACAGAAAAGGATGCTGTCCTATTTGCACTGAAAGTAAGTTCTTTCTTCACATTTTTAAAATTCTTTTCTATTATTTGATATAAAATAAATATAGTAGAAATATGTTTGCTTTCTGCTTTCTTTTTATAGATCACTAAAGGGCAGGTGACTCTTTCTGGCTACAGTTAGTTTCCTATAAGCCTATGAATTTTAAATAAAATGCCAGAAAAAAAGGAATTTATTTCTTTTTTTTTTTTTCCCCGAGTGACACTATTTGTGCTAAATCTGAGGTGTTCCTCTTTGAAGGATATACTTGGCCTGTGAAATTTGTAGGTAATGAGATAAGCAATGTATATAGAGTTGTACCTTTTAGGACTGGGTGACTTTTATACCTGTAAATAACAACCCTGCTGTGCAAGAGGGGAAACAATCAAAGCGTATATATAATTCAATAGTTTTGCAGAACAGCAATGGAAAGTACAATAGGATATTGTGTGATATTTAACTAAACCATCACCTCTTTATTCCTTTACTTTTCACTTCAGGAATGGCCATCTTCCGATATCACTTGCAATCTTTCCTAGTCAGCAAATCCTACTTGCACAAATACTTAACCCTTAAGATTGTCCTATTTAAATGAACATGGAGACCTATCCTCACTGAAGTTATCAGGATACAATTATGTATTTCCTTCAGGATGTGTTTAAGTATTTTACCAAATAGGAACAGAATGTTGAAGTGGGGCTTTTTGATTTAGGAATAGTTTTTTAAAGAGAATGTTACCTATCCTTTTGTCTGAAGCCTAATTGTTTTCACTGATCTACTTATTTCTGGATAGACTTGGATTGCACAAATACTGTATACTAACTCTTTTTTCTTCCGCTCTGTTCATCAATTGCTTCTGAATATGTAGCTTGTAATAAATCTAGTTTTGAATTCTTCAGTATCAAAATGAAGTGAAATGCAAATGTCAGACCCAAAAAGGCTTGAAATAAAGAATACCAAGAAGAGGGAGAAATGAAAGGTTGAACTGACTAGCAGCTGAATTTATGTATGCTGTTTCAAGGGTGAAAACATTTCCCTATCACTCTGCTTGAACATGACATGTTATTAGTATCATGAATTTATTGATTGCTGTCTTGCCTCTGCTCTTACATTTGAGTCTCATTTACCCTTTCGGATGTGCTTTTTTATAACATGAGCAGTTTACTGTTAGAGGGAGGTAAATAGTGGGGCCATCCACTCCCTCAGTGCTGAAGATCCTCTGTTGTAAGTGGTTATGAAGAAGGCATTTCCTTCAGAAATCCTGCTAGAGAATGATAACTTGTGACAACTGTTTCATGGGGGAAGCAAGCAAAAAATATGTTTGTTTAAAGTAAAAATACCTCATATAGGAGCCAGGTGACCTTAGAGTCAGAACTTCTTGATGATATAGGAGAATGGACATAACTTTAAGACGTGAAATTAAGGGGAGAGTATCAGCAGCCAGCAGAATATGTTAAATTTGCGTTCCTGTTATGAATGAAGTGGCAGATGTTTGATCTTACTTAAAAAGCAGTCATTTTTTTCCAGAAACAAGTGTGCAGAGAGAAGAATTCTAGGGATACCCTGGGAATTTGGGCTTTGATTCAGTAGCCGTTAGAGCATCTCCCCCAGTTCAAATGCATGGGTCCACTGTGTGAGGAAGCAGTAAACCTTCCTGACATCTGGAAAATCTCTAGTACAGAGAAATTGACATGTCCAGTTCTTTTGTGGATTCTTGACAGTTGGAGGTCTGCAGCCAGCCTCCTTCTCAAAAAAGTTTCAGTACAGGACTGAAAATATGATGTTTAGCTGGCGGTTTCGAACTACCAGGAATTGAGATGCCACAACCCCTCTGGGTAGCCTTCTCTAAAGTTTGACCATCTCATGGTAAAATTTTATTCTTTATATCCAGTTGGAATCTCCCTTATTCCAAATTATGCCCATTGTTTCTTGTCCTGCTGTGCATCTCTATTAAGAGCTTGGCTCCCTCTCTTCAGTAACCTACTTGCAGGTATGGTCAGATTGCTCTTGGTTCTCCCAAAGCTTTCAGGCTAAACAACCCTGTTCTCTTAGCCTCTCCTTATGGGTCTACATTGCACTGGGTCTGTGTATGACTGGGAGGCACACTAAATTGTCCTGTAGTGGTGTGTTCCTCTGTTGCACATGAAATGGATCCTTTTTTGGAGAGATGTCTCACTATGGACACATTTAGCATCTGGAGGAGGACTAATGTTGATCTGATTCTAAGACTTTATGATTAAAAGTAATTCCACGCTTTTATCAGGTAATGTAATCAAAGACTTTAAATACCTACTCTCACACAGCAACAGTGGCCAGTAGCATTCTAACAGCTGCCATTGCAAGGAACTAATTCCACCTTTGTGCCAGAAGTGCTGTAAATCTCATCACAACATTTTGACAGGTAAAATCATAAGTGTTTTAGTGATGACCACAATCTCAGTCCAGTTGTTAGAAACTTTGCCAACTGAAGCTATTTCTGATAAAGATGCACGTGCATAGCCCTTTCCCTCACCCACCCACTCATACTGATCCACTCTCCACATATTAACACACCAGACATTTTGTTGGTCCAGAAGATATTAATTTTCCAAAGTAAAAACAACATAGGAGGTACAAGAACATACTGTACACAGGAGAGCTCTGAGTACAGTTTAAATGCAGCCAATTTCTGTGAAGTGGGTCAGAAACAGTCACGTTGTTAAAGGAGACATTTTAAACTGAAAAAAAAATAAAAATCAAAGGATTATTTTTCAAAGTAGTTTGTTGCAGAGAGAAAAAGTACCTTGTCTCCTAACGGACTAGGGAGTCCCTTTTGTCTACTGTTGCTGAAGTTAACTATGGTTAGTTTTGGCATGTTGCTGTTCAAGCTCCATGGCTGGTGTACAGTTATCACTAATTAAACACAGTGGTCATACCAGTGGAAAATTCAACAGTTTAGTTTATTCTGCTGTAAAAATGTAATGAAATGTACTCTTTTGGGCTTGATTTAGAAAAATCACCACTGACGTCAATTCCATAAATTAGTAATCCTGTGTTAGACCAAGGTCATTTTCATATTAGAAAAAGAAAACACTAGACTTGAATTCAAATAATATTAACAGACTGCTCTCAGACCAAGCTGGGAATTTGCAGTGGAGACTAAATCTTTGTTCTTGACATTGAAGAATTGATAGCCTTTGCTGAAATTACAGCATGCAGTAATGCTTCCTACTGTGACTGTGCAGATATATTTTAATCATTATCAATACCCCTAACACAGTCATATCTAAGTCAGTGTTATGTCTTGCGGAGAAAGATTTTTTCAAAGTGTATTGCAGTCATCTAGGTTTAGCAAGACGTGATTAATTTTGTAGTAAAGACCTTTTTTGGCTGGAGGGCAGAAACTTTTGTTCACCAATCATTCAGCAGCTTTTTAATTGACATATAGCACTAAACCAAACTCAAGGCATTTGGATGCAGCCAACCAGCTGTAGGATTAAAAGGTTGGTACTTTCACCTGCTCCTGTATGCAGATCCCTTTTATTTGTATTTATAGAAATACTAAAAAATTGATGACTCTTCAAAACAACAACAAAAGATTTAAAAAAAAAAAAAGATAATGTTATGCTTTGCAGATACCTATGAAAGCAGGAAACAGGACTAAAAGATCACAAAGAACTCTGCTGGTCCTGTTTCTTGTGTTATTTCCTTGCCATGGAGAAATACATCAACAAAAAGACTGCAGTTGTTTATTCATACTGGAATGCTGTTCATGATCAGTCATTTCAGCTGTGATGGCCTACTGTATAAATATGTATTTGGACAAATTGGAATAGATACTTTATTTATGAAATAGACCACAAGGACCCCTGTGGAGTTTTTGACACCACACCTTGTAATGTGTATTATATCAAGCTGCACTATGCAACAGTTATGAGGAAAGTACTCTATGGCTATGCATTTTTTAAAGAAAAGCTAATGAAATTCTATTATGTGTGTTCTGTAGCTAACTTTCAAAAGTTAATAATGTGTTCTGTTTGATTTAGGGCTTAATTCAGCATATGGGCTAATTGCATTCAAAGTTTCATTTTATTTTTAAAAAGCTGGGATCTTTTTGAATTATAGATGTGCAACCAGAACACTCTCAACTGGTAAACTTCTATTTTTTCCTCCCTCTCTGTACTTAGAAAGTGTCCAAAACAATTTTAGTTATAATTTAAAGTGTATTTTTCTTGGCCACTCCTAACTAGCTACAAGCCCAGAAGAGTGTGACCAGACATCTGGACATCTTGGACTTCAGTTGACTGCTCTGATGTCCTGAAAAAATAAAACAAGCTATTCCATGAGCACCAGAGCTAACAGCCTGGTTTCCTATGGATTTGTGTCCCATTTCCTTTATACCCTAACAAATAATAAACCCAGCTAGAGACAATATATTCTGTGGCTGCTCTGGAGCTAAAAATGCACTAATTGGCCAGCCAATATGCTCATGCTCTTTGGCCGGTCAGGATGTGTGTGCTGACTGTCTGTCTGGCCTCAGCTAAACAGTCTATATATAATTTAGCCTTTTCATAAAGGCCATATACCATCTTGGGGGTAGGGGCATTAGCCTGAAGGCATAAAGGTACTTTTTGGCAACCTGTTATTTCAGTAAGTGATTCTTACCTTTACTCAGCATACTACATACTTGAACTTGAACATCTCTCTGTTAAATTTGTTTCAAATAGGCCCAAACAGGTTGTGATTTCATGAACTTACTTTCCTCTTTGAGAGAGTATGTTAAACATTGAGGAATGCTAAAATGTTCCTTTCCTTGCTGTTTCTTTTTCAGCTTCCTTTTTTTTTTTGTACAGATAAATGTGTTTTCAAACCCTGTGCTCCTTGCCTACAATTACCTTCCCAGTTAGTTACCTTTCCTAATGAAATTCAGTATTTCATTTGAATTGGGTGCATGATTTGTAACATGCAAGGAGAGCTGGCCAAGAGTTCCACAGTATTCACTTTAGCACCTAAATACTATTATTATGAGTTTGCAAGAAAGCTATAGATCCTTAGGTGGGAACCAGGCAAACTGCATGAGTCACATGTGAAGACCCATCAAATGTAAGAGCGTGAAGTCCATATTTTGTTGTTTTAAAAATACAAATGTGAAAACTGCCTTGTTCCCAGAAGTTTATACAAATGCCAGGAGTTCTGAAAATTGATTTGGGCACCTAAATGTGGGATTTCCAAAAGACATTTACAGGTGTTTGCAGCCAGCTTCTAATTATATTTAATCAGAGTTGAGTGCCTTAACTGCCTAAGGTGCCTGGGAAATCACAGTCCTTTGTACATAGCTCTATGGTGCTTTTAAAAATCCGTGTCTTTCAGGGAAAGAAAGGGAACATGGGTGTATTTGCCTTCATATAAATGTGCATGTGTAGATGAGCAGAAGACGCTGAAGCTGAGAAATGCCAGGTTTAAAACAAGCAAGAGACAGTAGTTTTTGAGGCACTGTGCCCAAGGATGTTATGGATGCTAAAAATGTTTCTGGGTCAAAAAGAGACTGGACAAATTCACGGAAAGGAAGTCTATCAAAGGTTACTAAATAAAGACAAACCATGTCTAGCTCAGAAAGTCCAAAAGCTGGAAATAGCTGGAGGCTGGCAGAGTCTTATGGGGAGCATCATATATAACGGCCCTTGTCTAACTCTGCCCTAGACAACTCATAGAGACAAAGAGTATCTGCAATAAGCTGGCATGAATTTACTGTAGGGAAGGAGATCTGCATCCACAACTCTCTGCTTCATTAGCACAACTCACACTCCTGGCACAACTCACACTCCCGTGTTGAGAAGCATAGATTTGGCAATGCAGTGATACCCTCCATCCACTACATCTCAGCAGAGGAGCAAGTCACACATGACACTAACTAGAGAACAAGTGTTTCCAATAGATTTCAAAAACAGCCAGGCAAAAAAGGCCTTTTTTATTTCCAAAAGAAAAAAAAAGAAATAAAAAACAGAAACAAACAAATCATAAAACATGATGTGATTGAAACCCTCTCAAAAGGCAAACAACAAAAAAACTAAGAATGGCTGGAACACTTTTTATGTTGCCTGCTTTTGCAGTCTTGTTACACCCTGTACTTAAGGTTTCTTTTGAAACCAGACAGTTCTTACTGGCAGTGCCTGACTTATCACACACACTCTTGCAGGGTGTGGGTTCATTTTTTAAGAAACCCAGAATTTTAGTAAACCTTTCAAGAATGTTTTATACAGTGATATCAGAGAATCAATGATTTGGGCTTTTTTTAGGTAGATTTTCCTTCCCCCATTTCCTTGGTTATTAAAGAAAACAGCAATGTTTGGATCAGGCATTCGGCTATCCAATCCAAAATACATTCTTTTTTATTTTAACTGCACTGTATCAAGTTGACATATGACGTGACACGATGTAACATAACATAAAACAACATTACTCTGCATAACACATTAGAAATTAAAAATAAATATTTCCTTTGGATCCCACTGGTACTGTCAATTTTACTTGCACATCTCTGAATTATGTTTGTTCCTTTCTCATTCTTGCCTTTTAACTAATTTCATAGGTGAAGAACTGCCCTCCCTCTCCCATCATGTGGGATAGTAACGTGTATAATATCTCTAAATTTTTGGCCTCTAAAAATGCAAACAAAAAACAGTTCTCATCTCTGAAGTCTTCACTAGTGCTTGGGCTCATTTTTTGTTGATAGTTTCCTTGTTTTTAGAAAGGTTTGCATTATGTTTAAAGAAAAATTAAAACCTGAAAAAATGAAATAGAATCTGAGCAGGTAATAAAATGTATCTTAATATTCATCATGCAGCATAATTGCATGAATACATAAGGAAATCAGAAACTTACGTGTATGCTTTAGTGGCAGTAAAGTCAGATGGTCTGTGTATAAAACCAGGAGATTTTTTCCTCTTGGTGAAAATTGCTCTGGTGATTAAAAACTCTATTGTTCCTTTCATTTGAAGTCTGCAAAAAAAAAAAAAAAATTATGGATAAATATCAATCAGTTACTTTATGGACTTTGGAAAGCAGTCATTGATATCCTTATTGTTAGCGAAGGGAAAAGGAGATTCACAAAAGTGCTTGTTTTTAAAAGCACACTCAGGCATCTTGTTTTTCTGGCACTGCTTAAAGTCCTTAGGCCCTGACTTCCATAGGTGTTGATCAAACATGATTCATCAGTGACCTGGATGAGGGGATAGAGTGCATCCCCAGCAAGTCTGCTGATGGTATGAAGCTGGGAGGAGTGGCTGATGCACCGGAAGGCTGTGCTGCCATTCAGTGAGACCTACACAGGCTGAAGAGTTGGGCAGAGAGAAACCTTAGGATGTTCAACGAGGCCAAGTGTGGAGTCCTACACTTGGGGAGGAATAACTGCATTCATCAGTACAGGTTAGGGGCTGACCTGCTGGAAAGAAGCTTTGCAGAGAAGGACCTGGGTGTCCTGGTGGACAACAAGTTGGCCATGAGCCAGCAGTGTGCACTTGTGGCCAAGAAGACCAGTGGCATCCTGGGGTGTATTAAAAAAAGAGTGGCCAGGGGGTCGAGAGAGGTTATCCTCCCTCTCTACTCTGCTTGGTGGGGCCATATCTGGAGGATAGGCTGAGAGAGCTGGGACTGTTCAGCCTGGAGAAGTGAAGACTGAGGGGAGATCTTACCAATGCTTATAAGTATCTAAAGGCCGGGAGCCAAGTGGGGGCAGGCTCTTTTCAGTGGTGCGAGTGACAGGACAAGAGGCAATGGGCACAAACTGGAACAGAGGAAATTCCATATGAATATGAGGAAAACCTTTACTGCGTGGGTGACAGAACACTAGAACAAGCTGCCTAGAGAGGTTGTGGAGTCTCCTTCTGTGGAGATATTCAAAACCCACCTCAACACTTTCCTGTGCAATCTACTCTAGGGAACCTCCTTTAGCAGGGGGTTTGGACTTGATCTCCAGAGGTCCCTTCCAACCACTGTTTTTCTGTGATTTTGAATTCAAGTGGACCTGTCAACATGATGTTCTTGAGAAATCACAACTTCTGATCCCTAGTTGGAAACATAGTAAAGAGGCATACTAATGATGCCAAGAATAGTTGTTGGCTTAACTGAAGACTTAATGACAAAGAATGGATGTGGCAAGTCAGGAGTCAATTACAAATCTACCCAGGTACCTCTTCTATGATGGTACTGCACTATGCAGTGAGGAGGACTGGGGATAGACTTTTAAGACCTTACAGTAAGGGTCACTAAGAGCTGCAGGAGGTAGTGGTGGAATTTATGTTACTACTGCTCTATTAAAATGGGACATATGTATATCAGAAATGATGTAGGTATAGGTGATACTGCATTACAGCTGGAAAAAGGAAAGGTAACATTGCCTGGGGACCCCTTCATCCACATCTTCTATACATATCCCTGGACGGCCTTTAATTGAAGCTAGTGAAAACATCAGAAACAATACAGCTGCTTTAGCACAGCACTGTGCCTAGGCTAAATAGCCTGACTGAGAAAGGTATATTGCTTAGTCAGAACTACATTACACTCCATCATAGAAATTCTGTGTCTCTTCTCCATAACATCCATGCCTCCTTCTTTCTTTGTAGGCTTGAATTTTCCCTTTTTGTTTTAGCTGCCTTTTCAGAGAATACATTGTATGATAATTTTTTCAGCTAAGAAACTGTATTCTCTGTTATTCTCCATTCCTCTAGGCTGTTGGCTTTTGTTCTGTTTTGTTTTTTTGATTGATGTTGTTCTCAGCTCTCTGATTACTGAGTCAAATTTTCTTACTGTATCAAGCTGTCCCCCTAAAACAGGCATCATCTTTCAATAGCAGCCTAAGCCCATGGGTATCCAGCTGGCAGCAGCAGTGTACATTTCTCTGTCCTGAGTTTCCTTCTTCCAGGAACAGCAGCAATGAGATGTGGTTAGGACCTATTGTTATACTCAAAGGCTGAAATGCAAATTGCAGCTCTCCTCAACTGCTAAGCAATTCAATCAATTTCTGGGTAACTGTGGGGTAACTCAGAATTGTTGACATGAGTGTGGACAAGTTCTGCCTTTGAGAACTGTGGCTTCTCTGACCAGCATAGAGCTGCAAGCATCAATAAGACATCTCCCTCTAATTGTAAAAACGCAAATAACTAGCAGAGATACTATGCCCTTAGATAGTCATTGCATCATGCTATTCATGTACTACTGGCTTTTGTTGTGAGAACAATAACCACTAAAAGTCAGTTTTGTATAAATAACATGTGGCAGTTTGTAGTATTGAAAAAGTATGTGTGTAGTAAATGGTGATCACATTTCCTCAGTGATAGTTTTCAGCAATGTAATGGTGGTACTACAGAAGATTTTGAAAAAATATAAACATACCTATTTTTTATATGTACAATATTTATACATGCACCTATGTTAAATATGGACAGAACTAGGTCCTGCTGAAGTGGCTTGATGGCTTTTAACTTTGAGGAATCTCTCTTGCCTAATCTGGGACATTCAAACTAAACCTCAAAATGTACAGGTGATATTTTGAATTCTACTTCTGTGATTGGATTAGGCTTTGCTCCCACAACAAAACTTAAGGGTGAAAGTTCGTTCTGGGTGAATTTGACTGTCTGAGAGGAATGCCTCCAGTTAAGCTCTCAGAGCAGGTAGCAGAAAGAGACAGGCTCCTTCAGAGATCAACTTCCCATATATTAAAAGAGATGTCTAAAATAGCAAGATGAAAGACTTTATCTGGTTGTGTTTGTTTTTCTCTGTCAGTGAGAAGGACACTGGATGATTTGGTCAGAGTAGACACTTCATGCTTGGAAAGCTGGAGTGAAGTTGGAAGGCTCCCATCACGCATGTCCAGAGATACAAGGACTCTGCAAGGCCCAGGGCTCTGCCTGCTCTGATATCATGAATGAGGCTTGCATTTTTTGTAAATGAAATTGACCAGTCTCACAGGCATTGTAACAACCTCAGCTGTTCAGATGGCACATTATGTTTAAGGGACTAACTCATAGGTAGAAGATTGGTCCTTGGTTTCTAGCTAAAGGTTAACCTTCTCATGTTGACCCAAGGATTGATTGGCATTTAGTTTTCACTTGCTTTGGGAAAGATTTCTGCTAAAACCACGAGGTTTATGCTTTTCAGACAAACGTATTCTTAGAGGTCCTCGGAAAAATCTGCCCTGTAGGACAGAAAGATTAGTTGAGAGCAGCATCCTTTAAGTTCTTATCAACTGCTTTTTTCAAGCTTTGATTGATCCTGATATAGCACTTTTGTTTCTCACTCACCTGCAGAGCCTGGAGTTTGCACTGTGTTTGGAGACCCTCACTACAACACTTTTGATGGACGGACATTTAACTTTCAGGGAACATGTCAGTACGTTTTGACAAAAGACTGCTCCTCCTCTGCCTCGCCCTTCCAGGTGCTGGTGAAAAACGATGCCCGTCGGACCCGTTCTTTCTCCTGGACAAAGTCAGTGGACCTTGTGTTGGGCAGAAGCACCATCAGCCTCCAGCAGCACCTCACAGTGAAGTGGAATGGGACCCGTATCTCACTACCCTGCGAGACACCACAATTTCAGATCGATTTGGATGGTTATTTGCTGAAAGTGACAACCAAAGCAGGTAGGGCAAGTGTATGTATGTCTTCTTCTAGAAGAACTTCTCAAGTGCAACAAGAACAGCAGTTGTTATAAAACCATGACAGTGACAATAAATATATTTCATAATTCATTAGAGATCTGAATAACGCAAGTACCCGATAACTCTTTCAAAACTCTTTCAGCATACAAGCAGACAGAAATCCAGCTGAGTGAAGCCTTTGCAGAACACTTCCTAGACTATATTTCATTCTGCAGTTGACAGTTAACTACCTGTGTAGAGAAATGTGCTATGATTTTCACTTCCAGTAACTAGAGTGTTTTGTTCAGTGTCATCATTTAAAGAAGAGTTGGAGACAGGACTTGAAGTTATACTATGTAATTTTGTGGATATCACTAAGTTAGGAGGAGCTGTTGAATCCCTCAAGAGCAGAGAGGCCTTGCTGAGGTATCTTGACAAATGTGAGGGCTGGGCCGTCACCAAGTACATGACATTGTACAAGAGTTAGAGCCAAATTCTGCACCTGGGGTGGGTCAGCCCAGGACATATGTACAGATTTGGGGACAAGAGGCAGGAGAGCTACCCCATGGAAAGGGATCTGGGGGTTCTGGCTGATGGCAAGTTGAATCTGAGCCAGCAGTGTGCCCCGGCAGCCCAAAGGGCCAACCATACCCAGGGGTGGAGTGTCAGGCCCACTCTGCCAGCCCAGCTAGGTCAGGGGTTGTACCACTGTGCTCTGCGCCGTGCAGCCTCATCTTGAGCACTGCATGTAGTTTGAGCACAGTCTAAGAACATAAAACTGTTAGAGAGCATCCAAAGGGGGGGCTATGAAGATGGGGAAGGGTCTAGAGGGAAAGGTGTGTGAGAAAAGTGGCTGAGGTCCCTTGAATTGTTCGGCTCAGAACAGAGGAGCTGAGGAGGAGGCCTCATGGCAGCTGCAGCTCCACACAGAGAGAGGAGGGGCAGTGCGAGCTCTGCTCTCTGTGGCAGCGACCGGGCCCGAGGGAATGGCATGGAGCTGTGTGAGGGGAGGGGCAGGTGGGAGTTACGAAAAGGTTCTTGTAGCACCAGGCTGCTGGAGTTGGACTCAGTGATCCTTGTGGGTCTCTCCTAACTCTGTGATACTCTGTGATTCTGTGTTTTTCTACTACTTACAGCTAAGAACAGAGATGTAATCAGTTGTTTAACATTCATTTTTTTTTCTACAGTTGCAGCAACATACCTTGCAGTCTAAGTGGGAAATATGTATAAAATCATAATTATTAATGGTTGGAATAGGTTTAAGTTGTCAAATTACGGAAACATTTCACTGAGGCTACCCACTAAAATGGACATCCTCGTTTGAAAACCAAGGCTTAATTTGCTGTTTAATGCCATTGTTTTGTGCTTGCTTTGTGTATGGGTAGGAGTCTCTCCATGTGGAACAAACTTCACAGCATCAGAAGCAAAAGGAAATGAGAAACTTCAGAGAATCTGGCACTTTTTTTTTTTTTTTTAGAAAAAGGAGGGAAGATAGCAGATTCTCAAGTCTTTAGAGACCTGAAGAATACATTTATTGTCAAAATTCTAAACCAGTGGACTAACATTTGTTTTGATAAACAATTTGAGACTATAGTACGCTCGCATAGATAAATACTGAGTGGAAGCTAAGAATTTCCTCATTAGCATGTGTTAGGTAGCGCTGTAGTCCTGGGAGATTTCACTTAAACAGTGAAGTACTGTTTCAGTGAGAATACTATTTACTGTTAATTCAATTAAATGCCATGTGCAAACAGTGAAACCAGTCTTTCTTATGGAGTGGTATGGTCACAAGCATGAAGCATAGTCATACTCATTATCTAGAGTCTTTTTTTTTCAAGGGGTACACTGGCACCCACTGTTGAACTGAGAATTTAGACACCTGTTCATATATCCCCTCGAAATGTAAGTCTGTATAATGTGGATCCCAACTCTGGGTTCATTCCTAAAAGTGGCAATGTAGATTTTTGTGGCTGTCTGTAAAATGCACACAAGTTGACCATTATTCACAACTTCTAATTAAAAGCATCTTGAGGGTTTCTCTTTGCAGCCGGCTGAACACTATGAATACTGGCGATGTGGATTTCATTAGCCAACCACAGGCCACGGAAGGGTTTTCAGTTGAAGATGAATGACAGCTAATCCCGCTGCTATTCCATTTGTCTCTGGTGCAAGCCTAATAAATGACTGCACACATCCTTGTCCATGTGTTGGCAGAGGGAGTGCAAACATGGCATATGACAACATACCAAACACTGTGTAATCACTGCAAATTATAGTCTAAATAATTCCTCCCCTTAACAGAGAAGGATTAGGTTTCTCTTACTGAAGGCAGCACGGCAGGCAGGCCAAGTCCTCCTTCCCTCAGTGCAGAAGACATGGAAATAGGCAGAGAACAACATGACTCCATTTTGCTGGGAGAGGATAAGCAGCAGAGAGGCTGTAGAGAGGAGGAATGTGCTGAGTGGAACTGTTTTAAAGACAAAATTTCTGTTCCACAAGAAATTCCAAATGCCAAGGGAAAAAAAATGGGAATTTTCTATTTCAGAATGGAACATGGATTTTTTTTAAATTTATGCTTTCTCAGCATAGTGCGGGAAAAGAGGCAAGGAAGGAGATAATGAAAAATAAGCAAAGCCACTGAACTAGAAGAAAAATTGAAAGTAAAATTGGTCTGGAAGGTGCAGAGTGTGGTGCTTACAGCTCAGTCAGCATTCCCATGGCTTTTGGTTTTCCCTTTGCAGAGCTGGGAGCTGAGCCCTGGATAAAACAGGGGAGTCCAATGCTTCAGGAAGCCTTGTGGTCCCGGGCTACAAGGCAATCTGCATGGCAGGGCTGCCCTGGAGTTACATATCCTGAGAGTCTGGGCTTCTAGACAGCCCACCAGGCGAGCTGGCATGAAACCAGCTTGGAGCCATGCCTGGGTTCTGTTGGAAGTTCATTGAGTCTGATATGCCTCCCTGATGCATTTCATTTCTGATGAATTGGCATTTTCCTGTGAAAACCTGTTTTGTTGCTGAATTCCTCACCAGCTGTATCCCTGGATGCCACAGCAGCAATTCTGGCACCCTGAACTTGCAGGTACTCCTGGTACTGTCTGATGTGGAGTCCTTGTCTACAATGCGTATATTAATATATTAAGAAGTCAAGAGAGTTGATGGTCACAGGGTTGATGTTATTTCATCTGTCCCTCCAGTGTAGGAGGGTTTTTTTTGTTGTTGTTGTTGATCTTCTGTGTGGATCTTTTTCACATATCTGCTTTGCTGAGGTTTTCTGTACTACGTTGGCCCTAAATCTTTAGGGAGGAATGATCTGCCAGTTCTTGAGGATGCCTTTACCATGAAAAATCATGCAGAACAATTGATGGGAGTTCCCAGCATGTGAAACTCAGTGTGTGATGAGCATAAATCCAGAAGAATTTCTTTTAAATGCAGTAGAGCACATAGTGTGCCAAGTTGAGAAATCAAGTAACAAGTTGGTTAACTGTCCTTCAAAGAAAGAGGAAAATTGGAATACACTAAAAAGTAAGTCCGAGAATGTTCCTTTTCTGCACATCTCCAGATGGGACAGATGCTGCATCCTTTGGCTTCCAGTCTCACCACTTACTTGGATTCCGATTCTTGTCCAAGCGAATGGGAAACTCATCGATTGGGAGGGAAAGAGAGGGGGTTATAGGCACCAGGAAACTCTTCCAAACAATTTCTGTCTGCCAAGGAGAACATTTTAAATGTTGCTCCATAAGACAACCTAGCATGATGAATTTACTGTGCTATGCTTGCATCTAAGCAATTACAGCAAATATAATATAATTACATTATATCTAACTAGAGAAAGTATGTCCATTGCTGGTAGTTAAACTGTATCTCTCTTGAATCAAATCTCATAATCAAAGCAGGGATCTCTAGATTTAAAAGTGTGCATTTTTATATGTTGAGGTTAAAAATCAGAATTTGCTGTTATTCATGTCTGCATATCTAGAGTTCACAGGACAATGCGTGACAAGATGCCAGTGTCTCACAAAGGACACACAAATATTCAGGGTAATTTTAGAGTCAGCCTTCTGTAATAGGTGATTTCACTGAAAGTCAGTAAGTCACAACTTGAGAAAAAACATTATAAAAGGAAAATTATGGTTAAATCATTAACCTGAGGTTTAATTAAAATGATTAAATGATTAAAATGAGCTTCTGAGGGAGCTCATTTGGGGAACAAGCTGAAAACTACCTTAAAAAATGGAGTTATTTTCTGAAGAGAGCTGTCTGAGGACTTGGATCTGGATACTTCAAACTTTGAGAAAGTTTACATGACTCTCAAGTCTGAAATAATCTTAGTTTATACGTTAATGGCAAGTTTTTTCTAAATGCCAGCACAGCAGTATTAATCTGGTGTCTGCAAATCAAGCTGTGTTTTGTTTTGTTCAATGTTGTCAGAAGCAAAGACAGCTGGAATTTGAATTTGTCCAGCAATGATAATGTATGAAGCAGCTTGTAAAGGCAGCGTTCCTCCTTGCCACTGTGCTGGCCTCATTAACGAATGTAGTCTTGCACAATTTCTTAGTTGGTTCAGTGTAAAATGCCTCTGGAGGAGAAAATGGCCCTATCCATTCTGGGATTATGAGGGAATTTGAAGGTACTATCACGCAAAGTGATAGTATGTATTAGTAGTATCATTGCATATCTATAACAATAAGAAAACATGATGAAATAGTCTGTGGTGACTGACTGATGCAGAATCATCTGCAAACCTTGCTGGGTAAATCCTCTCCAAAACACTTGGTGATAGGTATAAATCACATAGGTACGGGATAGTCCGTACTGATGGCAAAGCACCCCTTCTACGGCCATCGAGGGGCTCTCACAGTTAATGTATGGACTAGATGATCTTAACGGTCCTTTCTAATCTTAATGATTCTGTGATTCTGTGATCATTGCCCATTAGGCCTTGCCCTGATCCTCTGTGGCATGGGTAGGAATTGTCATAGGAGTCTATGGGATGTGTTGTTAAACGAAGGGTTCCATCTTTGAACTGAATCTCTGGTATGTTAATTACTTGCATGAGCATGGAGAAGGATTTGGATTGCAAAGTGACAAGTGCTGATTTACAAGAGGAAAGGGTGGTGCTAAGCCAGCCCACACAGCAAATGTAGAAATCTGGAGCAAATCCCTGGTCCTGCACTGCAGAGCGGTGCTGTTTGGTATTCTTGGCCAGACACAGAGGAGAGTGAAATCTGGATTATCCTGTTTGAAAGCAGGTTCCTTTGTTTATCCTTAAATAACTGCCACACATGGATACTTTATGGGAATAAATTAGCATCAGCAAAGTGGTTTGTGGTCTTCAGATGTAGGGCGCTGCAGAGATGCAAAGTATTAGCATTCATCAGACGTTGGAAAGGCCATTTTAAGATGGAAGTGATACTTGGTGTTGTTTTTATCACATGCAATACCAAAATTGCATTCCTTTATGAGATACATATTTACTGCTCGGAGGATAGAATTCACTTCATATAAATTCACTCAGATTAAAATTATCATTTTAGCCTCCACCTGCTTTCTGGACCATCTGTAATGCCACTGGAAACAGAAGGGCATTCGGAAGGTAGTTTATTCCCTCTGTATTAGACACCTTTGTTGTGATCCCTGAGCTACCTGTTTCTCTCCATTACAGAGAGAACACAGATAGGTGACTTAAGCTAGACATTTAGTTTTTAGATGGGTATAGATATAAAATAGATTTCACCCGCAGAAAGCAGTTTTGATTTTGATGCACTGGAAGTATGAAACCTTACTGTAAAATATTGTACCACGGCACTTATATCCTAGCCTCTAGATGAATGTTCCATGTCTACCATCATTCCATAATGTTGCTGACTTGTCAAGGCAGCTTCAAAAGGTTGGTAATTAACATCTTTTGAATGACCCATCTGAATCCATTTCATAATGCTTTGTTACAGCAGTTTTACTCATCTGACTTCTTTTTGCTGTCACCTTTTAATCTCTTTTTATCCACACAAAGAACTGATTTTGGAATGGTTGTCTTTACCCAAATGAGTATCAGATCTTTAGACAAGAAAAGAAGAATGTTTTCAAGGAAGTATTCACTGTCAGAGTCCCATAGGGCATAGCCACCTTTGTACACCCATGACCTGTGCGATGGGTGACAGTGGCTGAAATTCTGGCCCTCCTGAAATCCAGTAGAAATTTGCCTTAGAAAATTCAAGTTACTGAATATCACAACAGCCATCTTTCAGTGTTGAGAGCAGTTCTGCCTTGGATCCAGTTTTTTTAGGATGACCCCATTCAATAGCAAGGAGGAATAAAAGTAAACGCAGAGAGGAAAAAGTATATTGTAATCAGCAGTGATCTAAGAAACACTGCTCTTGCCAGAGGTGCTTACTGGGAGGTATATAGAAATCTAACAGTATTATCAGGAGGAAACCAATAGCTTTGTTTAGATTCCCCTGAACACTATTTCACATATGTAAGGTACAGTTTATTAACCTCAATTTCTTCTTCTTTTTTTTTTTTTCTCTTTTGAAACTATGTGTTTTTGTCTCATCTCTTTCTTTGTTAGGCCTGGAAATCTCGTGGGATGGAGACAGTTTCGTGGAAGTCATGGCCGCACCACATCTGAAAGGCAAACTCTGTGGCCTGTGTGGTAACTACAACGGGCACAAGCGAGATGACCTGATTGGGGGGGATGGAAATTTTAAGTTTGATGTGGACGACTTTGCTGAGTCCTGGCGTGTGGAGTCTAATGAGTTCTGCAGTCGCCCGCAGAGGAAACCTGTGCCTGAGCTCTGCCATGGGACTGTCAGGGTGAAACTCCGGGCTCACCGGGAATGCCAGAAGCTCAAAGCCTGGGATTTTCAGAGCTGTCATTCAACGGTAGATTACACAACCTTTTACCGGTAAGTGTGGCTTACTGAGGAGGGGGTTGGAAAAAATTGCTGTGTGAGGAAAAAAAACCACACAACATTTGCCCAATTTCAGTAATTCCAGTGCATGTTTTGAGCTGTTTTTGTGAAGAACTAGTAAACAGGCTTGCACTTAATGCTTGCAGTCATGTTTTGAAACAATTTTCTGACACAGAGATCAGAAAATGACAGTCCAAAGCTAATACAGACCTGAGCAGCTAAGAGGGAGAAATGCAGATTTGTGACCACTTAGAGAAAAAAAAATACTTTTGTAGACCGAGAAAAGGGGGAAAGTAACAAAAGACTTCACGACGTTTTGGTAAGCACCTTCTAATTTCAAAGTCAGCTGTAAAGCTTAGGCTGATTAATTGCTATTGCTCGTGGTCCAGAGAATTCTTCCTGAAAAGATTTTGAAAATGGCTTAATTAAAGCAGAGACATGAAGTACTACTTCTTCCTCTTGCATGGTGTAGTTTGTGGGCATGAAAATTTGAAAGGACAGAGTAAACAAAATGTTCAGTCCATGCCCATCTTGCCCTACAAGCAAACAAAGACAGAAGAGGATCTAGAAGCCTTGTCTGTGTGAACTATTAAAGAGTTTTTATTTTTAAAATGTTTCCAGTCTAAACCACAGATACATCATTTCTGTTCTTTAATTGGCATGAGTTTATTTGCCCCTCACTCAGTAAATAAAATTGGCTTTTCATTTGATTGCTTGACATAAAAGATAAAAGCAAGCCGAGTCACAGTTGTGTGATGACGGATGGAGCTGCCTGCTCTCTGAGCTCCCAGCTTTCCCCACTCGCACACATCTGCTCAGCTATTGAGCTTATTAGGAAAAGCTTTCTAAAATGATTCCATTTCCCTCATGAATTGCCTTTCCTCTTCTTTTATTACAAGGCAGAAAGACTTTTATCTACCCTAGCAGAATACTGCTGAGTACTAGGAAATGCTAAAAGAAATCACACGGCTTGTCTCTGTGTTTCTGCATTTAGCTTCCTATAGAGTATCCCAGCTTAGCAGCCCAGCAAAAAGTAATAATTATACTGTGGGCAGGCTGTAATACTTTGTCTTTTCCAATGGCTGGGGACACAGCAGAGACCGCTAGAGATGCTAACACATGCACACAGAGTCTGTTGGATGCATTTCAGCAGCATTCCCATCTCACTTCCATCGTTCTCTGAAGGTAAGTGATGACAGTACAAATGGAAAACAGGCATGCAGAGATTTGTTTCATTTTGCAGTTGATTTTTTTTGTCCGTTTTTAAAAGTAGTTTGTGATTGATTTACTGCAATACACTTCCTGACACTACAGTGGAAAATGATTTATATTTTGGCTAGAGCAGACAAAAAATCTTGCATACGAGAATTACCATTAAGCATTTCTGTTCCCTTACAATATTGTCTCCTGTCCTGGAAAGACAATGACATCAAGCAAGTATTTAATTAGATTATGACCTTTTGGAGAAAAGTTTATTTTTCTCTTAGGAGAATTTACATTGAAAGGACCATCATATGCTATCAGAAGTGGCTGTTCATTTGCTTCTATTTAGATATCTCCAGTTGTTAGAATGTTCAGATCCAAATATGGCAGTCACAGATAAAATATAAGTGCAAAATAAATGAAGAGATTTAGTAGTATGCTGCTGTTTGTTAGAAACTGACAAAGTTGTAAGAAATAATTTATTCAACAATCACGGCCGTTTTTCATACTAGGAAATTACTCCAAGCAGGTTGACATGCATTTGAGAAAGCTCTTGAAAACTTCTTATTTGAAATACTTACACATATACATATAAATATGTGTATACATAGAAAATATGAGTACTTATGGGAGCTACATTTTTCCCGCATGTTTTTCAGAGACACCACTGTTGGTTTAACTAAATTTTCCAATTATTTTTTTCATTACGAACAAGCTTCTAGTAGCAAAGGCAGTGAAAAAGTAGAATGTTGGGGTCAGTTTTTTTTAGTTTTCTCTTTTTCTCCTCTCTGATTTGGATAACTTCTCAGTTTTTACTCTCTGACATATTATGGATTTTTTTCATTTTAAATCCTGCATTCTCAAAGAGTTATTTTTTCTTGGTAATTCTTGCCTATATTATCAACATTGCCTCATTTTCACCATCCTGCTCTTCCAGTGACCTGCTGCTAATAAGAATTCTCAGAAACAGAAATAAACTCAGCAGGAACCTTACAAACTAGGGTGTGTTTTCTCCAAATACCAAAAAAGGCAGTGAACAATGCATTGCAAACATTTGTCTGACACTGTGTTACTGATGAGATTTCTGTGAAGACATCTCAAATTCATTTGAAGTCTCATTCTTTTTACAGCTGTAGTTTTTCCTTTTGTTAGCCATCCAAAAAACATATACAGCAAAATTGCCTCGATTGTTAGGTGAAAAGGATATGGTTAATGTTTGAAAGTGTAAAGATCTTGCTGCATGGTTATGGGGTGAAGAACAGCTAAGTGCTGAGTTTGACCTTGATAGATCTTTGACACCTTATGAGAAATGGTTCTGCACCTTGCCCTTCACCTTTTTTTGATGTTGTAACTTTGGTGAGTTGCGTCTCTGCAAAGTGCCTGGAAAAATAAAGCACAATGTAAGGCTAAAAGAAAGGATTTTGAAATAGTCCAGACTCCAAACTAACAATTTTGGCATCTAATTTTATACCACTCTTTTAATTCTTCGTATTGTAACTAGACACATTTTATGGGCTTCTAATTTTGTTTTGTTTTGTTTGAGATTGGTATTTTTTGTTTTTAATGCATTGCTAGTTGTTCAGTATTCTTGAGCAATGCTCTAAAAATAACTCTTAGTGTTGAACTTTACGGAGGCAAGTTTAAGTAGGGAAACAATTTTGAAGATTTTGGTAAAGGAAATTTTAGTAAGTTCTGTGTGAAGAAGAGATTAAGCAGTGATAGTCATCACCATTACCTCTGATCTATTTTTATAAATATGGATAAGAATCCTGGATTACGTTTTGCCAAAAAAAAAAAAAAGAATTTTTTTAGAGGGGAATATTTTGATCATGAGTGCAATAAAGCTTGCATTCAGACTCCTGAAGCTGCCCTTTAGTGTAAGCGGCACTAATAATAAGTGATGATATCATCTTGTGCGGCTGTTAACGCAAAAAACTCATCACATTATCAAGAATTATCATGGTACCGTTTAAGCTCTTGGATAAGGATTTAGGGGCTTGGGGATTTGAGGAAGGAGAAGAGATCTTTCAGTGCTCAGTGAGCCCTTCCCCATGGCTAATCTGATTATGCATAATCAAGCTGCATAGGAGCAGGGTCATAGAGGTGACTCCAGCCCCAGTGAGGCCAGGCAGCCGTGTGGTGTTGGGGGCAGGTCCATGGCGTGGCCCATGCCTCCTTTGCTCAACCACGGCCAGTGCCTCTTGGAAGCCTCTCTGGGAGACACAGGAGTAGGCAGCACCCAGCAGAGGGTGTAGAGATGGGAGCGATGGAGGCACAGCAGCACTGCTCTGTACAGGAACCAGTTGGCCCACGGGAAACAGTGTGAAAGGAGTCACAGGGCTAATAACCCCTAGTAATATCTGCCCTCATAAGCAGGTTTTTTAATAGTTTAGTATCACTGATAGAATTGGAATATGGCATCAACATGATATTAGCGTATCACCCATCTGTAATAGGTGCATATGGCAGCTGAATTCATGAACGACTAGCCAGACATTGCTTAAAGCTCCTACTTCTGACATAAAATTAGGAAAATATTTAATATCTTGCTTTTGCCATGTAGTAGATTTCTCTATTTGAGACTGGAAAAACTGTGCTCAAGACAAGTCTTCTTACTATTATTACTCTTACTGTTATAATTAATTTTTTGTTGTTGGTGGTGTTATTATTGCATTTTTAACTGTCAGTAGCATACAAAAAAATTATTCTTTTTCTCTTTTGTAACTGCTGTGAGAGGTGTGTTTTTTGTCTTGAACACCTAAATTTAATCATATTCAATGTTTTATGATGAGCAGTAATTAACATAATAATAGCTTCATGATACGACAAGAGGAAATGGTTTCCAACTAAAAGAGGGTAGATTTAGGTTGGATACAAGGAATAAGTATTTTACAAGGGCAGTGAAGCACTGGCACAGGTTGCCCAGAGAGGTGGTGGATGTCCCATCCCTGGAGACATTCAAGATCAGAGTGGACAGGGCTCTGAGCAACCTGATGGAGCTGAAGGTGTCCCTCTTCATTGCAGGGAAGTTGGAATAGATGGCCTTTAAGGCTCCCTTCCAACTCAAACGATTCTATGATTCTGTAATTCATTTACTTGAAACACTTAATCAAAGACACTTGGGAATTGCAAATCTACTGTGCAGTTCTTGTCTTAAATATTCCTTGTGAGTGCGCTGATTTTATTCCAGCTTAATTCAGTGAGTTTCTTTTTCAGTTAATCAATTAACCTTGCGTAGTTAACTTTTCAGATCCTTAATTTTCCTCAGACTTTCTGTTTAACTAGAGAAAATGTTATTGTCTAGCATCAGCGCATAAATTGCAATGTTGTGTAGTACACTGGCTCCCTCTTACTAGGTTTGACAGATGTGCTGTGAATGGCTGCAGAGAACATGTGAGTTGCAGCATTGCTAAGTTAATTACAAGCTCAATTTAAAAGATGAAGACCAAGAGTTTGAAGCAGAAGTTTTTAGGGCTTTTTTTCCCGTTAACAATGGTGTCCTACAGCTGTAAAATTCATGTGGTTATGCCTCTATGTTCACTCAGTGGGATAGTGCGAAAGAAATGGCGGCTGAAGAATGACTTCAGAAAGGCCCACTTCGTGTTCAAGGAGTGGTTGGAATTAGGATCTCTGTAGCCTTCTGTTTTCTGCCAAGGGTGCATATTGCAAAATCCTCCCTGCAAGGTTTTCTGCTCCTGGCTGTGCATGTGGGCACAGCAGTCTCCTGCACTGCTCCAGCTGAGGCCAGGCAGCTCTGGGGCTCATGTGGTGCAATCAAAGGGTGTCTGCAGCCCTGAATGCTGTCTGGAGCAGCTCCTGCCCCTGCCCCAGCCTCAACAGCTGTATTTCCACCTCCTGACGGCACAGCTGGCCTGTGCTCACTTCAAGTCAGGGTAGTAGTGTTGCCTCAAAAAACGTAATGGTAGTATGAAGCCGTGGATGGTGCCCATGTGGGCATCTCTTGCTCCTGCTCGCCTTTGTAATGAGATAATAATGCTCCTGCTCCTGTCTTACCTCCTTTTCTGAATCTGACCCTAATTCTGGGTACTAACAGCAGTGTAACCACAGAAGAGAGTTGTTCAGGTTGAAACAATTTACTCAGCTTCTCGGGCAAATTGTCACTGAGCAGCTGTGCGGCCCAGGGAGCTTCTGGTTTGGAAGGAATTTAAAAATATTTGAAATTATAATCATATTTTTTTAAGCTAATCTTCACCAGGACTTGTGTTTCCCATGAGCTAGATGCTCCCCTTCTCAGTTTGCTTTGTTCAGTGTCATTGAGACTTTTATCTATTTGAAGTGATCCCACATTTTAGCTGCTTGCATTATTAAATGCTTAATAATTCAAGCTTTCTTTTCAGAAATACTCTGCTTTAGGTCATTCAACTTACACAAGGTGATCTTTTGCAGATCAGTACTGGAGAAATGTGCAAAGAACTAAGCCTGAACGTGTAGGTAACAGGAGAGCTGGTGTTTCCAAGCCTTACAAAAGTACAGCTGCTTGGGAATACATTCTCCACACCTATCTGGCTGGGCTCCTTTGACTTTGTGCCCTTACAGGAATTGACATTACTCCCCAAACCACTTCTAAATGTCTGCCATTGAGTCACACTTGTGAATCTTGGGTAATGCCATGATGAACTCACTGACACACAGGTAAGAGGCACCATGACTGAGTGCTGGTACCTGACAGCACTAACAAATGGGAGAAAACAAACTTTGTGGTGT
Source organism: Numida meleagris (assembly GCF_002078875.1). Classification (NCBI taxonomy): domain Eukaryota; kingdom Metazoa; phylum Chordata; class Aves; order Galliformes; family Numididae; genus Numida; species Numida meleagris. The sequence continues at coordinate 47,676,105 of NC_034410.1, read as the reverse complement.
CTGATGAACTTTGCGATTCCTAGCAGCAAGTATCAAACTTTGCTACCTACATACTGATGATAAAGAGTACTGTAAAAATAACACCATGTATATATATAAATCTATGGATCACCACTGTTCTAAGCCTCTTCCTGTAGTATTTTTCATCTGAATTAGCCAAGAGTTAGTGCAAGCTGCCAGAAAAGTACTGCTTAGTTTTAAGGATTAAAAGCTTGGATTTGGACAAATAGGTTGAATGGTCGGGAAAGATAAATCTGAACTCAAGCTGAGCTCAGTTATCTGTGGATCATGATTCCTCTTCATCTTTCTCCCATACCCCTGCCCCTGGTGAGGTATTTTTCATGTAACCAAGCCCCATCCACTTGTGTCTGTTTAGAAAAAATACCTCAGGAATTTGGGGCTAGAAAACATTCTTCTCTTTGTATCAGTGGTTATTACAGCTGTAAAACATTGAAGCAGTGCCAGAGGATTCACAGATGTCTCCTTTCCTGTTGAGGTATTGGGAATGAGCGGGGGGGAGGATGAGGGTGGAGAGGGCTCCAAAATCTGACAAGCCTGTGGTGTTGGACAGAGACCATTCACCTGGGACCATCCATGGCTTACTTCCAGCCAAAAAACGCACACTTCCCCAGTGACCCACTTTGAGCTTCCCTATATGGAAAGTTAATTTTTTTTTTTTTTAACAAGGAAATATTTTTATAGGAAGACCAGATGAAGCAACATACTATTCTGTGATAAAAACTCAGAGAATTTTCCTTTGCTTGAAAGGATGGCATGTCTGGAATGTGTCTGTTTTTCTTACCTAATTACACAATCACAACTCTACCTGATGCTGTCTCTTCACACTGAATGAGATGTTATTTTCTACTTACACTTGCAAGTGTAATATGAGGCTTTTTTCTGCTCTTTGCCAGGAAAGAGCTCCATTTGTGATTATCATGCATGCAGATATATACAGGCTTATTACAAAAACCTGCTTCTGCCTAGTAAAACTTCATTTGTCTTTGGTTTATTACCCGTCTCAATGAAATTCAAGTCAGGTGTTTCATAACAAAATATTGTCTTCTACTTTGCCCTCTGTCTGACAGATGTGAGACTCTGTGAAAATGTAAGGTCAATTTGACTATGACAGAAGTGATTGTAAAGTATAGTAGGGAAGGCAGGAGAGGGGTACAGAACAGAACAAGTAGAGGGCCATAAATGCACTTCTTATTTGCCAATATGGAAAGCATTTGCAGAAATGGTTGTTCTTGGGTTGCTTTTAAAAGATGTTAGACCTTTTTTTTTTTTTTTTTTTTAATATATTTTAATTTAATTTGTTTGGTTCATTGGTTTTGGTCCACAGTGCCCTGGAGTTGTGGGATAAAATCCTGGTTCATTGAAGACCATGGGAACTTTGCTTTATTTGAAGGAAGTGATTTCATCATTGTGGTTGTCCCTGTCCCGTAGTACACAGATCTGTGCATTAGTAGTCCTGGAGTAGTCTTTCTGCTGTCTTCTGTACAAAGATTAAGCTGGTTTAGAGACAGAGGATTCTTTCATTACTGAAGTAGACAAAAGTGAAATGCACCCAGACTGGGGTTCCCAGATCCTGTCTGCCCACCACTTTTTAGCTGAGTGAAATCTAAGAGGTGGCTTTGTGAAGCAGACAACATAATTTGGCTGGCCACATGCAACTCAGAGGTCACTTCTGTTTCTCACTAATTTGAGGTCACTCGTATTTCTTTCTTCTCAATTCTGAGGTGTTCATAGAAGTACCCTGCAACTCTTGGTACTGCTATCCCTCACATTTTTCAAAGCTTACCCGATAGGTTTTTAAACAGATCCCAGGCATAGCTTCTATAATACAGAGTTGCCTACCCCCAAAGTCCTTGTTAAAACTGCAGTCTTAAAGTGCCACTATATCGCAGTATGCATGAGTGTGCACTACGACTGTTTCTTTTTGGCAAAACACAAGCACATCCCTATCACTTAAATGTTTTTTGAAAGGGCCCTTTCACCTTTTGGAAAATATCCCTGATGTCTCAGTAATATAATACAATGCATAATTTTTAAAAAGAAGAGAAGAGCAGGTGTGGGGAGGAGCTACTAGAAAAGCAGAGTGGTATCCTCCCTTGTGAAACTGTTTTAAAAGACTCCACCTGTCAGTTAGTGCAACTTGATCCACTCCCAAAGTAAAAATACTTGCTACTCTGGAGTATTCTTTTTAACAGCAAAAATAAATCCTGTTTTTGGAGGGATGCTATTCAGAAAAGCTGTCAGCATCATTAGAGTATATTCTGTGCCTTTCTCGGATACTGTAGAATTTTAACTGCAGCTGCTACAGAGTCCAAGACCCCTGTTCGATCTCATTTTAATTAGCTTCTAAGACATGTTCCCAGCAAGGCTTTCTTTGCTAGTTGTTTTTTATTTAATTTTAGCTTTTTATGTTTTAATTTATTGCAGTATTGATTTTAAATAAAATCAAAAGATGCTATTTCCGTGAATAAATAATTCAGGAAACCAACCCATCACATCTCATATTCTGCCTTGAGCTGAAGCTAATAATTGTTGCAAGGAAGAGGAAACCCATCCATACTGTAGCTGGCCAACTGTGCCATGTCATATATGGTGGAGAAATCCCTTTCAGGCCCCTGAGATGATCAGTTTACAGCTCATAGCATGAAATTTTAATTACCTTTCTTTTAACATGCATAACTGCAAAGCTACTATATTTCAGCTCCTATTTTAAGCCACCTGCAGTATATCCTGCCTAATTAGACACACAGAAAAGATGAACGAGGGTGTTTATAAGCAGGCAAATGAGATGAATTTGTGGGAAACATTTTAAAAATAAGCTTAACCTAATCCTCCTGTTATTCTTATGAGTTCATTTATGCTTCTGGCAGGATAACCAGACAAAGCAGGACGTGAGCTGTGACCAGCACAAAAAAACTTTTCTGCAGAAAGTTTGCCTTAGGAAGGTTTTTGACAGCCCAGAACAGCTTATCCCGTCTGCTTTTGCTGTGGTGGAAAACTGACTTGCCACTTGTAAGGGAATTGTTCTAGAGACTTTCTGGGGGCTAGAGTGAAATGCAAGCTTTCTGGTGGTTGTTTTTAGCTGAGAAATCTGTTCCCAATCTTAGAGTTCTTACATTTTGTGAGATTTTTGGTAGCCATCTATTGCAAAAACAATTTGTAGTGACAGTCTCTCTGTCCCTCCCCGTAAGGGCTCAGTATCACAGAACAGTTGAGGTGGGAAGGGACCTCTGTGTCCATCTGGTTCAGTCTGGGCTCCAGCAGAGACACCCGCAGCAGGGTGTCCAGGCCCACGTCCAGGTGCTTTTGGAGATCTCCAAGGAGGAGACTCCGCAGCCTCCAGGCAACCTATGCCAGTGCTGTATCATCGACACGGCACAGATATACTTCATTCCTAGTGTTCATGTATTCCAGTTCGTGCCCATTGCCTCTTTAATTGTCTTGCACAGCTCAAGGTCTTTCAGAAGGCCCTTGCTGCTGCCATTCTACCTGCAAAATGTTAGCTCCCTTGACAGCAAAGCACCAAGAGCAAATGCAGATGAGGGCCAGGCACTGGAGCATGATAACCAGACACAGCCCGTTTTACTGCAGGCACATAACCGTTGCTGATGAGGTCTTGGAATGCTCAGATCTTAACACCAGAGGATTATTGTACTGAAGAACATCTCAGCAGTGCAGTGAAGAGAAGACTTGTAGGAAATAAAGCAAGAATGGGTGGAGACACTTGTGCTTATGCAGGAATATGTATTTACTCATCTCCAGTATTTACCATTAGAATAACTGATATTCTAATTAGCTACATAGTGCAAACTGCATGCACATGCGTTTGTTTCAGGTTCACTTACCTTTTTAACTATTGAGATGCCACTTAGAAATGTGCATGCACAGCTCAGCTGTAATTATCTGTGCTTCTGGTGGACTCATCAGAGCAGGCAGAGCAGACTTTGGCTAACATGGGGAGAGGGCTCACGACTGGAGCTTGCCTGTGGCGTCTTGGAGCAGGGGAGGAACTAAAGTTCTGAAATACATAGCAAATGACCCCCTCCTCATGCAAAAGGAGCAAGAGGGATCTGTTTGTATCCAAATGAAGGGCTCTGCGTATGTGAGAGCAGGTGCAGTGATTTCACATCTTCATCATGATATAAAGGGGATGAAAGCTTTTAAGTCTCTCTCCAACTCCCCCATTTAAGCCAGTTGAAATTAAAATTGGTGGGGAATGTGCTGTGGATACTGAAGGGAGTTGGAGCCATATGTTTTCTTGCATTCCTGGGTACTCTTATAACTAACATTCTGTTTATAAAATATTCCTAAAGCATAAAAGCTAAAATAAATTCAGTATGTGAAAATTAATAACAAGTCATTTCTCCTGTGATCAGTCCAGAGGAAGCTCTCGTAAGCGTTAAGGTATTCAGACAGCTGATTTTTGTACATCAGTTCTGAAGTGAGGTATGTAGTTTACAGAAAGTGAGTGCTTAAGGTTATGTACTCTGTGAGTACATGAAATAAGAGGCTGTTGAGGATGGTGGATACCATGGAAGCAAGGAAGAAGTTTACAAAGTTCATTTCCTAAGTGCTCCTTCTTAGCACTTTATATTTTCAAATTGCAGTGTAAACATTTAATTCTCACTGCACCTTGGTTTAAAGTTGTTGAAATGAAGAGAGTCCTTTGCTATACAGGAAGCCAAGAGCAGATTTGAGATTAAAATCTGAAAGTGCCTGGTTCTATGCCTAAAGCTCAAGTCGTTCTGATGGTATTCAAGAGTTTTCACATGCACAAAAAGCGTATTGTCATATTCTGGTTGAAGTGCACATTCTTCTAAAACTTTCAGAAGAAAGCATTGCTACTCTTGAAGGAACTAGATCTCTGCTCTTTTGAGGCTAAACAACACCCTGCTAGCACTCCATCCAGTGATGTGTCTATGGCAAGTAAAAACCTAATAAAAAGTCAAAACTTAATAATGGACTGAGGCATGGACTATAGAAGGCTTGCTTGTTGAACAGAAAGTGTCAATATACAAGAAAAAAAAACCACCCTGTTCTCTGAAATCAATGTCCATGCTGAGGTTTGAAAACCCATTTTGTTTTTCTGCTCATCTGTCTGCCTCCATGGTTCTTTGTTGTACTGATGACAGTTTGCTGACAGTACGGGGAAGGATCACAAAGATATCATCAGTTGAAGGGTTTGAAGGTCATATGGTAATCGGAGAAAAATTACAAAGATCCGACAAACAGGTGATTATTTTGTCCGCCATTGGTTTTGTAAACCTGCCTTCAGATCCTATGTATTAATTAGACTGTATTTTGTCAACATTTGAAATATGCAGTTCCTACCATTTGCATAATGATTCTTCAGTTTACAGAAGGCCGGTTCTTCACTGCTAACATAGCAGCAAATCTCTAATTTAAAACAAACAAACAAACAAAACACCCACAAGCACTAAATTGAAACATAGTACAGAAGCTTTTCAGCCCATTAATAATGAGCCATTTGGTTCATCTTCCAGCTCTCATTTCACTCACCTGCACTGATCTCTGGATGGTTTATTTCTCTGGTCGCTTAAATCTCTACAAAGTCTTTTTAAACTGGTGTTCCATCCACTCCCCGCACATGGGGAAATCAGATAGCAGTCACCTGTGAAAAGCATACTTTGCATGACTTGTCTAGATCACACAAAACACAATGGCACAGAGGCAGTGAGAGGACGACCTTCTCTGGCAGGGTATCATCCTATAAGGCCATTCTCTCTCCCAAGATTTCTAGACTGCCATCTGAGCTGACGTAATCTATTCCATAATTGCAGCCTGTGTTACAAGGTAGCCAGGCTGTGTCTCTGGCCAGGATTCCCATCTGGTTTTTGAGGCTAGGAATTCACTTTACGTGTTTCTCTTATCAGCTGCATACAAACTGCGCTGTCTCATAGTCCGAAGATTTTCCTTCACCTGTCTCTTTTGTCTCTCACTGCTATACATATGCTTTCTTTCCAAATGATAAAGTACTTGGCCAGGAGTGCTTTCTAGTTATGGAATAGCACAGAGATTTCTCTTGATATCCCCTGTATTTGGAAGCTGCTGTTTTGTATGAGCACAAGAAATTTAACAATGAGACTGGAATTAATAACTCTTGCAACATAAAAAGATGCTATTTATTATCTTCACTGTCCTCGCTATCCTTGGAGCAGATGCAGACACTGGGTTCAAAGTCGTACCCAAAGCTAAAGATCCTGTGTACATGCTCAAAGCGTTGTTGGTGGAATATATTTTAGTTCCATAACCGTGATGAGCCTGATAGACAGTGGTCTATGCAGAATGCTTAAAAGCTTTTCCATATGACTAGGAAGTCAGGAGTTGACAAATTTCCTCAGTGTTTATAATTAAAACCCAGAAGAAGATCTTAAACAGTTACCGGTTTCTGTTGTGGTCAATATTATGATTTACTGACTTGAGAACCAATACTGACTGAGAAGAAACTAAGCTTGATTTTTCCCCTAAGGCCTAGTAAGTCTGGATGCTGACTGAAAACAGAAGTTTGCTTGGTATAGACATCCTACAGCAACCTTTTACAAGGATAGGAACTTGTTTCTCTGTCTTTCAAACTTTATAACTAACTTTGTTATAATGCTTGTAATAATACTTTATGGAATATATCATTCCAGTCTTGCTTTAAAGAGCCTTTTAATTGTGGCTATACCCCTTTGAAACAGAATTGGTGGGGTTATGAAGAGGGCATAAAAATGTTAGATTGGTAGCCAAAGGGAGGAAGTGTTGAGTGGGTACAATATGAACAGCAGTAATTGGAGCATCTTATGGTACCCTAGTGTTATGTTTCTATCTCAGGCTGTGACAGCACAGTTTTCTGAAGTTCACAGTTGGTATGATCCTCATATATATATATATGGTCCTTGACTTTGTTTCTGCAAACAATCTGGGCACTTCTGTGACACAGACTCCTCCATGCTTGAAAGCAAGAAAACACAGCTAAATCCATTCCAGGACACAACTGCTCTTCCTTTTGTGTTAGAATTTTTATCGTTTAAAACATCAGGTGTCTGAACACTAGAGAGTTTGAGCCAAGAAAGTCAGAGATCAGAGCCTGATCACATAAACCAACATATTGCGTGACTATCATTCCTACATATGCAGCATATGTATTTTTGCCTGCTTCTGACTGTTGTCTGAATTATATATATTACTAAACATCTGAACACTGCTATTTTTTCAGTCTCCATGAAATTAATCTCCTGCAGATGCTGGTTTGAGGCTGGCAGCATCGCATCCTTCATTTTTAAGCTTAAGGTACTAATAACATTCTGAAGTCCACTTTACATTCAGATGTGAGAAAGACCCCCAGTTTGACACCAGCTAGCCCTTTGATCCATCTTTTGTCAAGTGGTGAGAGTAAAGTTGGTTCAGCTCTCAGAGCTCTAGACAGAATTGTGTTCCGTGGAGTAGCCCATAACTCATTCAATAGTTAGAGCAGGAACAGTAGTTTACCCAGGAGTTTTTGACACCTCCCTTCCTTGGCAGCCTGGAGCCTGTCAAATTACATGGTCAGACTGAATTCAGGCTTCTTGGTGGATCAGCAAAAGGATTGTGTTGTGAGCCAAGGATGAAATGACCAGGAGAGGATTATTTTCCATATGTGCAATAGGAACAGAAATAATTTTTTTTTTTTGTGATATTGAGTGTCAACTGCAAGAGAACCAGCTTTAGCTGAAGAGTGATGGTATTGCTGAAAGCTTGCAAAGAAATTCATGGTTTAATTTTCAAGGTTTGTGTTGGTTTGTCCTCCTCTCTTGTAACATCCACAGTCTGCTTTGAATGTGAATGTTCTGCAAGAGCAGTGATGTTTTACTTCTCCTTTTGGCTGAAGAAAACACATTATGCCCTGATACCTAGTGTTTCCAGAAAAAAAAATTAATAACTTCTTACAGTCTTCCAGAAGCCAGTTGCCTCAACTTTAAAATTTCTTAATGTTCTCCAAAATATCTTGTAAATATGAATGTTGTCTCTCTGCTCCAGATCATCAAACTGTGCAGTAACTCAAATGAAGGTGCGAAAGAATATCTTATTTTCCTTTGATTCTTTGTTCTCCCCTTTTGCAGTACAGGTGTGACAGTGATGGAGGAACATATTTACAGGTCTGTGGGGCTGCTGGAAAATGTAGTCCCTCCCAGGGCTTTTCACAAAGTGAATCATTATCCTGACTGTAACAATAAATACCACTACAGAGAATATGCAAGGATTTATCCAAAGGTCATTTTCACCCAGAAGATTTCTTTGTTGAAAGAAGCATGCAGCTGTGTTAAGATTAAAGAGTGTCAGAGAACCATGGAGTGTGTGGTTTTTTCACTCAAAGTAAAATATGAGCTGTTTGTCTAACAACCCCAGCTGAGGGACGCTAGTGTCAGACGGCCTTGGGGCTGTCATATATATTTCCAGTGGGCTTTTAGAATTCAGGAATAATCTCCTCTTTGATGCATTTATCTGACACATCCTAAGCTCCTGCTATGCCTAGGAGGAGATCTTCCTCCCGCCTTTGTGAGAAGTTTGATAGTCAGTCAGAAAAGGGATCAGCTCAGACGAATGGCTGAGGTCAAATTCATGTCCCAAAAATGAAAACAGCCCAGACAAATCACTCATGTTCTCACTGCAGTGTGCTTAGCGTACAGTGAGCCAGACTGCAATGTGATGAGCATTTTATCTGCAGCAACTGGAAGCCACTTGGCTGAATACTTGCTGACTGGCTTCAGTGAAAACCCTTGTGTGAGTTTTTGTGCATGCCTGTAAGGTCACAGTCATGTAGTTCAGTGTTGGTATGGAACATTTTGATGGCTAATCTGTAAACCTGCTGTTCCTCCCATTGATAATATTTTTAGATCAGAATAGCATAATGAGTTTAATACTGATTTGAACAGGGATGCAAAAGTTTTGTCCTTGGTAGCCTAGAGTGCTTTGTAGCCCATGGTTGCATGATGTGTCTCTTGTTTTTTTTTTCTGGTAGGCAACATGTATTTTTTTCTCCCATATTGTTAGCAGGCCTGGTTCTCAAGGCCCAGGAAGGACGTCTCAGGCTTTCAGAGCTGCATGCTGGTGTTCTCAGCTGTGACAATCCCCAGGGGATGCCATGGAAAAATGCTGTGGTGGTAGAGGGGGACCTTCAGTGGCGCTGCACTGAATGTTCCTTGGGAAGCAATTGTGGTTACCATTACATCTGTGCATAGTAAACATATTAATCTTCTGACGTTCGTGTTGCAGAAAACACCAAAGAAAGGCAATGATAAAGTTTAATATAATATTAATTATCTTTTGTCATTTCCTACCCACAAGCCATTTATTTAATTCTTCATCAGAGGACTCCACATTGGTGTTGCCCACCTGGTGGGCACGAAGGAAAGAAGATGTGCTGTCTCCTCATGGGTTTCCACTGTGGTGTGTTGATTTTTTCTCAACATGTTCAGTCATGTGTTTTTGCTCTGTGCTTTAGAGAAGTTTCAAGTGATCACCTCATGAGAAGTATAAGCCGAGGCAGCGTCCACAGCAGATTGTAGGTAAATATTTTGTCAGCCCAGCAAGAACTCCTTAGTGACCAGTTAGCAGGTTATGTGTGTACAGCCAGTAGGATTACAGGTGACCTTTAGACTGACAGCTCTCTCAGCAGTGTAGCTGTGATGGTTGCATTATCTCTGAACTTGTGTTCTGTCATTGTGATTCCAGGCAGTAGTTATGTGGGCTTGATCCAGATAGCACATAGATGATTATGGGTTGTTGTAAGAGATGAGTTTCCATGTGGGATGATAGCCTTCAAATATAGAAAGCTGCCACGAAACACAGCATGAGGATAGAGGAAAACAACTGGGGCTGAACTGGTGTCGTATTTCTATTTTACTTCCGAAAAACCTAAGTCTACATCCAAATTGCTCAAGAAAAATGACTTTAATCTGCTGTCTTAGCATGTGCAGAGCTCCTAGAGGACCTTAGTCAAAGCAGAACGCACAGCTTCTGGCAGAAAACCCAGGGCTGTCTTTTTATTTTGCTTAATACAAAGGTGAAAATCTTAATGAAGGAGAAAAGTACCCACTTCAAAGTAATGCTTCTCTGTGTTGTTATGACAACAAATAGAAAACCTGCAAGCAGTGCTGTCATATACCCAGCTGTATCCCAGGTAGAGACAGGAGGGGACAAAAGTCTCATTGCAAAGAAGCAATCCCCTGTCTCCAGGTTGCCAGAACTTAATTTTTGAATCTCCAAAGCTTTTTATGAAAGATATATATATTTTTTACAAGACCTTCATGAGGTCTTTTGGACATGGATGCACGAGTATGTCTGAGGCTTGGTCCCAGATCTGCTTTGTATCACGTATAGAGTATCCCCTGAGTGACTCCTCAGTCAAAGCCTTAAAATGTGAGCATGCAAGATAAAGTCTCCAAATTCAGAGTGAACGCTCTGAATGGTTGTCGGGCAGCTCCAGATTGTCAGTCCAGCTCTTCCAACCTTGCAATGCAAGTGGGTTATCAACTGTGCCGAACATGGGGAGACACTTAAGCTACTTTAATGCCCAACATTGTAGAGTTTTTCAGACGCACAAATTGTACCAAAGGCTGAAAATATGTGCCTGAACCACCCAGGCAAAAAGTACTTCAAAATTTATTTTGGATGTCTTTTATACATCCACCCTTCTTCTCTGTCTGTCTCTGGTGCTCTAGCTCTATTGAGGCATGCATGCAAAAGGAAAACCATAACAAAATCTCTCTTTAGAAATAGATTCTGAAGTGGTGACCTTCTTCTGAACTTTACATCATGGTTTCCGTTGGCCGACATGCTTGGAGCAGTTTGAAATTTCCTGGCGGCTTATCCATTGGCTCGGCACTGGGGTTTTTACTTTGTCCTTGTTGCCCAGTTAGTGGGCAGAAAGTAGAAACGTGGTTGTGGAGGGGCTTGCTATCCTGGGTTTAGGTCTCCAAAGAAACCAACAGCTTTACTAATGTCAGTATTCTCTAGTGAACTCATGGCAGCATTGCTGGGGAGCATGTTTTAAGGAAGGGAAGCTGGAGACGCAGGCTGTAGAAGTTAAAACTGGCACATTTTTTCAGTTTGATGGGTGCAGCATTGAGGTCACGCCAGATTTCAGAGTCTCTGTGAGAGGCTAATGCTGAGGACAACAGCTGGGTGCTTGATCTGCACATCACAAGTGAGAGACATTTCCACTTAGATGATCTCTGGTGTCTGCGTTTTCTGACTTGCATGCTGTGAGATTCCTTGATGGCTGGAAACAGTAATAAAAGTGGATTTAGAATGAAAAGGTTCAGTTCCACCATGTGGTCTTTCAGAGTGCCATGAGTTTTCCTATGTAGGTTTCTGGGAAAAGGGCTGCTCCAGGGACCAGAAGTGTTTCCCTAATGTGGTAGGATTTGCACTCCAACCAGAATAAAAAGAGGCTGGAAATTCCCTGGAGATAAGATAGCAAGTGTGACTGACAATGCAATGGGATATCTCGATGGAGAAATTTGTTTTAACTGTTGCTGTTTAAGTAGAGCTCTTAATAGAGACTGTCCATTTGTGTTACAGGACGTGAGGACAGAGCAAGGATCACAGTGCCAGTTGTTACTGGCACAAGGGAGTGAAAGAAGGGCTTTCTTTTCATGCTCTCAGTTCAAGCCTGTGGCCTGGCAATTTCTATAGCTCTCAACCCCTTTATGTTAGCTCAGGGTCAGACTGTAACGGCACGATTTTCATCCATCTCACTGCAGTTGAGATGGTTTGTTTGAGGCCCCCCCAGGAAACTGTATGTGCAGGTTCACATGTCATTTTAGCATTAATAGAGAAGCATATTTTGAGCCTAGCCTAGAGTGCTGTACAACTGCATGCAATGAATCACAGGGCCTGCAACTTCTGCTGTGCAAAACAATACAGCTATTTCTTTTGATGATAAAACATCAATAACAATAATCATAGATAATTATAACAGTGGAGAAGAGTTGCTCCTAGCCAAGCTCTTCTTTTCAGCCTTTAACCTCACATTTCCCCATTTGTATAATGAATGGAAAAACCTCTCTGGGTCTCTTGATAGCACAGAAAACAGGAAAAAGAAAATACGTGCTGGGATTGTCATCATGACCGATGGTGCCTAGTTAGTTTAACAGATTTTTACAAAGTTATTGGAAAACTGCTGCTGTGTTATTTCAGGTTATAGTATGGGGGAGCACTTGTTTCTTCTGTTGTCATGACAAACTCTCCATTTTGAATATTACCCCTAATTAACCCATTTTTGACCTGGATAGCTCAGCCCTGATTAATCCGAAATGATATAGCCAGGACATTAGGCCAGGACAACGTGTATCTACAGAGTCTGGAAAATACCAGACAAATAATCCACTGATAGTGACCAGGCAGGGACATCTTCCCCAGCTGGATATATTCCCCGCTTCTCTTGGAAGTCATATGCAGGAGGCTGTGCGCTGGGCGTGCCCTTGCGGAGGGCTCAGATTTGGAGAGGCCGGATAGCATATGTCTGCGGTGCTCCAGGCAGCATCAGAGGAAACCCTAGGAAGCATGTGCATCCCAGAAACATGATTTAGATATCACCCTGTGGTCACAGGGTGTGATCTGTACATTTTGTTCATCCTCAGGAATGCATTCCAAGTAAAAATAAAAAATAAGAGAGGCTCTGCCTATCACACAGAGATGATCTGAAGTGAATGCTCCTGTAGTGATGAAGTGCCTGGCGACAGAAGGCAGGAAGATGGTGGCAGAGCCAATTCTCCTGCTGAAGAAGTGACTTGGGAGAAATCACTTCCCCATGTCATCATTATTTCTGTGCCTCCCCATAACCGGTTCCTGAAGGGAAGGTAGGGCTTCCTTAGTTAGAGCTGCCAATTGTCTTCACATTTTGAAGAAGAAATTAGGGCTTCGCCTCATTTCTCTCTTCTGTCCCCACAGATGTGAGTTTTAACCACCAATCCAACTAATTTTACAACTGCCCCTGGTTTGAATCGAGCCTGCTGCGGAAAGCTGTTTCTATTCAGTGAGCAGTATGCAAGTTGCATTAACTGAAATGGTGATTTCCCTCTGTTATTAGATATTTACATAAATAATTAGCAACTTACCAAGCAGCATCCTCAGAAGAAGCAACGTACAGATGCTAGGAGTCTTTCCCCACCTCTACAGTGGGATTATTGTTAACACTCTGTGGCAAATACATTACTTCATTTCTTGTGAAATAGGAGATTTTAATGCCAAGATTCTTAACCTGCAAGTGCTTCGTAAATATGGTATTTATGGTATTTCACAATTTAAAACACACACAAACTGGACAAGCTTAGCAGGAAACATGTAGGATAAAACGGCATTTCAAACTACTCTGACTTTAAAAAAACATTAATGTATTAGCACATGAAGGTAGTTATGTTTTGGGGCTATAAATTTTTTTACACTGCATTGACTTGTACTATACATTGACTTTTGGGCTCCAAATTGCCCATGTACTTGAATGTGAAATGAAGTTGGAAAATGTAATGCTTCTGAAGCTCGTGTGCTCATATCAGGCAACCAGGGCTGCTCGCTATCACTGCAGCTTCTGATTAACATTAAAAACACCAAGTGTGTTGGCTATTACCCTCAAATAGTTCATGGTGCAAAACAGATGTGGGTGACCCCTCCTTGCATCACAATTTGCAGTCTTTGGAGCATGTTAGCATTGTATTTCTGTTTTTCTTAAATTTCAGATTCTATTTGAATGGAAAGAGAGGGGAGAAGACCATTTTCTGAGCCCAGATAGCAAGGAACTGAGTCTGGTCATGAGGTCAGGCAAACTCATGGCCTCCAATGTCTCTAGAGCAGAGGCTCTGCCTTGCTGACCTTCCCAGCAATTCTTGTTCTTCTTGCTACTGTATTTCTAAAAAAGAGGGTTCAAAGCAGAATTAGGAAAATAACATGTTTTTCATGCTATTTCTGAAGAAAGATGCAAGCTTTGTGAAGGACCAGATGTAGGAGGTTTAAGGGAAACATCTCATAAATTGTCCCTGGTGAGACTATGAACGTATGTGATATTATTCCACTGCTGAAAATAAATATAATGTTTTACCACAGAGCCAGATTTGGGGCTAGGAAAGCTGGGTAGAGATCCTTGCCTGGAGCTCTCTTTGAATCTCTGTTCTTTCTAGTGAAACTGAACTGATTTATGGTCGTGTCTGGAATCTAGCAGTGGCCCAACATGGATCCAGATCCAAAGGCAAATGTCCTTAAAATTGAGTGTTCCATTGTGCGTATGTGTGGATATGCTTATGGGGGATGGAGAATGAGTTTAGTTTGTTACTAAATTGGAACAGATGTAGGGTCTGGAATTGAAGATTTTAGTTCTCCTTGTCTTGTGGAAACAATGCAATGCTATCATTTCAACTGGTGAGTGTATGGCTTAGGTCTCAGCTTTGTTACCATTTCTGCTCTGAGTTTTATCCAAACTGAAACACAAAATAAAATTCAAATTTTATGGTCTCAGAAAATAAAATGGAATAGATGTCAGTAAGAGATGTTAATATTCCAATGGACAGAAATCTTTCAAAGTCTCTAGCACTTTCATATACTGTTGGCATGAGTTTGGTGAGGCTGTAGGCAGGTTGAGATCAATGTATCAAAAAAGTAGATGGCTGCTTATGCTGCATATCATAGAACTGAAAAGGATATCTTTTCTTTTTAAGACTTAATCTTCCAATTCACTATTTTGAAATCTGGCTAAGGAAAATCGTATATGAAACAAACATACAAAACCAGCATACAAGAGAGAAAACTAATGAAGGCATATACTGAAAGGGAACGTTTAATTCTCCCCAAGTAATTCATGCCATTTTATGGTTTATTTGAAATGAAGTAGTCAGTCCTGGCGGGATAGTAAGTAACTTGGCACAGGTGTTCAGTTGCATCCATGGAGAAAAGAAACAGCTCTTTTTGGAGAAAAATCAGTATGTAAGTATGAGAGAACGTTTTCAGAGCTAGTCGTGTAGGATGAGACGTCAAAAGCAGCTGGTGCTGGCCAACCTTACCTGGCATTGCAGACAAAAAATTTCACCCTGGGCTTCAACAGGACAGAGTTATACCAACACTGAGTGTTATTGGAAAATCTTAACCATGAAAGAGCCTTCTTTTCTCAAGCCAGGCAGTGTCCTTCTATAACCAGCTTCTCAGAAGAAGGGAGAAGTTGGTCTGAGGTTAACCACATGCCCAGATTGAACCAGCTTGGACATGATCATTATAGATATTTATAAAATATACTCTTTAGATGAAGCTAGAGCTTTTTGCTTAATATCCAAATACCCTTAACAATGTCTTAAAAATACAGTTATCTGTAGTAGGCATGTTACTGAGTACTCGGGCTGTAACGCTGAAGGTCCTTCCTCATATGCTTGCTATTGGTTCACCTACTTTACTTGAACCCGTGTCGTAAGAAGGAGAGGCTGTCCTTCTTTGTTTTCATAACAAGGTGTACAACAACTCCGTGTATGGCCTTTCGGAAGAGAGTGGCCAGAGCGGGATATTCAATATGATTGGCCAGGGGCCTGCGTGAGCTTCTGGAACAGTCTAGTAAAAGATAAGATATACTATATAGTTTTGTAGCTTTTAACAATAAACGCCATTTTGCCGCTCATCATACTGATGTGTAAATGCGACGAGGTGACCGGGGACAGAAAGTAGTCCTTGCGGGCAGGGTGACAAGTTCTGAACGGAATATCATATGTGGTGGTCTTCACTACAGTTATCCATTTGCAAATCCAAGCTATTTTTCAAATTGAACATTACAGTAAAAAGCCTTCCTTGGAGGTGGAGAACCTAGGATGCTAGTGTCTAGCACAGACAAGAAGCTCTCTTTACGTTTTAAAGATGTATATTTCTTTAACTTGGAAGAATTTTGATGGCTTCTCTGATACAGTTTTAGACATTGTTCTGCCAGTACAGAACTTAATTTGAACTAATCTGTTTTGCTGCTGTAACATGCTCATCAAACTGCTTACTCCACTAACATGTCAATGAGATCGAAAAGTGGACGTATTAAGCAGAGAGGAAAACATAACAGGGTGTCTGTAATATTTCCTATCTGCAAGTAACATGTTCTCTAGCCCTTCTCCTCGCTCTTGAGAAATGTGCAGTCAAATCCTGCAAATCCAGCAGTGTCAGGATAGAACTGCTTACACAGGGTACCCTATGGGGCTGAAAGCACACACAGCAAGAAATTTGTTTTAGAACTTACAAGATGGCATGCTGCCTTGGAAGGCAGTGCTCTAATATAACCACCAAGATGTCTTATAAAAACAGATCTGAAGGAGTACAAAGGAAAACTATTTGCAATGCACAGCAATACATTTTATTGAGTGTACACAACCAAGAAAGGTATGCTCTGTAGTTCTGAGCACATCTGTAGACACCCCTGGAAGTATATATTCAAGGAATTCTTCTCTTCCCAATGTGAAATAAAGAGTGAAGAGTAAGAGCATGTGGACATAAAAAATTAATGTTACATTTTGCATAAAAAGTAAAGGGGGATAATACCCTGTATTAATTTCTAAGCATTTAATTCTGACTACCTTAAGTCTTCCTGCACTTTAACTTAACTTACAGACTTTTTGTCACTTCTCATCATGAAAATTGTTCATTTCTGTGAGATGATAAACAGGTGTTACTTTTCATTCTGGCGGCAATAGCATTTTGGTGCAGGATGAAATAATCCTACCATTAAATAAGAAGCTCGCAGTGGTGTTGTGAAGCTTAATTTGTTTGGAAAATGCTTTGCAGTATTCAGATGAAAGGCGCTCTGGATATTCAAAGTATTATTACTGCACAGCTGGTGGTCTACACGCTGCAGATGTTTCTTCCATGCTGTTGCATGGTTACTTAAGAGGCTTCTCTGTGCAGATGTTCACAAGTGAGCATGCACAACCTCCTCCGTCTATGTTTTTTGACACGGATTTTATTGCTGCTTGACTTTTGATCTTAAAAAGAATATTCCTCCACCAGAGAGGCTGCTTTTTTCCATTTTCTTCCAAGGCTAGTAGGTGCTATATGAGTGTGCGACTACATCCTTGTTGGTTCAGCCCGCATTTCAAAAGACAGCATCTGCAGATATTTACTGGGCCTTTCTCTTTAGCCTCCATTTCCTTCTGTGGCTTTTACTAATTCCCACAGTGTTTGACTCTGGGGACTCTGCCTCTTCTGTTAATATTCCATCACCATCACTCTCTTCACACAGACGTGATGATTCCCTTTGTACTCCTCGCCCAGATGGGATCGAGAACTATGTTGCCTCCCGATTCTTTCTTTCCATGGCTGCTGCTACCATTACATAAAGGGACCTCTAAGAACCACTGGGTTTGACATTCACAATAACATAATCTCCCTAAGAAGATGTTAAGATATGAAGAAACTCTAAATGCATATATGGTGCTATTCTTTACTTGCAGACGTGTGGTCTGACAACAGTTGACATCCATCCACATTGAGTGTGCTGAAGATGCACAAACCTCCATGGAAGTGCTATATGATTTCAACAGCCTATTTGGCAAGGAAACCATTGTAAAATTTATGATCCTCTTGTTGTGCTGTTATTTTAGCTAATGAAAAATATAAAATGCAATACAAGAAGGGCAACTGAGTAAACATGACTGTCTAACCTGAAGTGCAATGCACAGATTAGTATATTACTGACCTAGAAACAGAAAAGGATCAAATCTATATATACATACACAAAGTCGCACACACGTACACTGAAGTGTTTCTTCTGCACTATTTTGAAGAGTAGATCTCTCTAGACAACATGTTCAAGAACCACCACGCTGCAGCTCAGAGGAGTGAGTCCTGGCCATATATCTCTGGGAGAAAATGTGATAAAGCAGCGGTTCAAAGCTGACTACATCCAGAGAAATAACTTCAGAGAAACCACATCACTATCTGTAGCCCTTTCTGAAGAATTTATCAGGAATCAAATCAGAAGGCACAGTCTGTACTAAAGAAAGTTAAGTCTGGAGATGAGACACCTTGAGAAGATGGGACTCTGGCTGCATTGTGAGTTGAACTGTACATTAAAGACATGGTCATTTTCCCTGATTTTTAAGTGTGTAGCAATTTGTCAGTGCTCATTAAATCTTCTAAACGCAACCCTAGAGACCACAGCTACTTATCATACACAGAGCTGATGTGACACGTAGAGATATATACAGGTTTCTTTAGACACGTATGGTCCTGCTGGTTTCTTTTTGGTAGGTGTAGATTTCCTTCTGCCTCCCTAATGTATCTGAACTGTAAGAATTCCTATTGATGTGCATAATAGCACTTTCCACAACCTTGCATGCTCCCCTGTGACAGACTTACGGCACTGCCTCTCATCTGGTTTTCCAGCTTGTTTTCTCCATGACTGCCTTCCCCTTCTTTCAGCACAGATATTCCTAATAATCAGATAGCCTACATCACTGAAATGGGAGAGGAAAGGAAGGGAGGAAGGGAAGAGCTTCTAGTGTTCTCTAACTACTCAGTTCATCTCCCTTGACTCATGATCAACACCTCCTCCGCTCTTCTGATATATTCCTTTGCTCATTCTGGTTAGGTATCCCAGCTGAAATCTGTCAGTTATACAAGTAACATTTGGGTGTGTATCCTCTCATTCATTGTGATGTGATCCCTTCTGGTTTACTTATTGCTTGGTAATAAACATTTCCTCTACATGTGATAAAAAATGTGTTAAATTACTGGCCCTAAAATAGAGGCTGAAAATCAGTCAGGAGGGGCTTTTACTCCTGCCACCTTGGCTTGAGATTGAAATGTTTCATACAGTAGCTCTGCTAGGAATAAGCTAGGCTTCCTTACTAATGTAATAAAATGCAGACCATCCTGAGGGGATGAGGGAGTTGCATTCCAAAACTTGCACTGCAAGCAACTGAAGTTTAATGGAAAACTTTGAAAAGATTCTATTAAAAAACAATTTTCCTTCTATATATCATACACTCTGTTTTATGTTTTCCCTGCTCCCTCCTTTTTTTCCCTTACTGGCACAAAACCAGGATCTTTGTTTTGACAGAGCTAATCCGCTCGTGCTTTCATACGGGCCCTCAGGCTTCTCACCTGTAGAAAGATCCATGGGAGCAGCAAACTACTGAGTGGATGCCACATGCTCACCTCAGAGGGAAGAAATCTGTGGCCTCCCAGAGGTATGGACTCCAAACATTGTGGTTCCTGAGGACTCAGGGAGAGCATGAGCTATGAAGCCTGTGTAACCTCCAGCAACAGCTCTTCCTTCTGTATTTCCTTCTGGGATTTCCCTCTCCTGTCAGCTGGGCTTCTCTTTAGGAGCCATGCTGTGTTGGCTGCTTCATCACAGCTGTGCCGCTTCCTTGTTTCCGAAGGCTGGAAGGAGTAGCCAGTTGATATTTTCTACCCGCAAACTTTGCTGGTGAGAAAGGTTGAAAGTAGCTTGCAGCCACTGCCAAGTTTGACAGCAAGCTTCATAACAAACAGGTACAAGCCTGAGATCTCTCTGCTGCTTGTGTGGAGAGGCTGGAGAAGATGTTACAGAGTGAAAAGTGATGGAGAATGAATTGCTTTTTGGCTCCATCAGGCAGCGCACTCACAGTGCCTAACAACAGGCACATATCTCCTTGTTAAAGTCTCTGCCTGAAGCTGAAGCAATGTCAAATTTACATGTTCAGGATTTCTTATACAAAACAAACCTCAAAAGTAATCATATTACCTTCAGCACTGGTCATCACGAACAGAGTAGCAAGAAAATAATTCAAAAGTGTGGAGCTAATGGGATTGTGATCATTTTGTGATAGGGAGGGTTTGCTCATGGTCATGGCCAGTGTTTCTCTTTAAAGACTGCTGATTCACATCAGAGGTCTCTTTGTATTTAGCCAAGTAAATTACCGTGCCCAAGCCAACACTCTGAAAGGTAAGTTTGTCATGAAGGAGAACAAACCTTGGCTCTGTGTCCTCACATCATCTCATTCCACCTCACCCAGAATTAGGTCATTCTGACTTTACAACATCCATGTGGGTTCCTGTGGCTCCCAGGCAAGGCCAATATGTTGTGGAGTCACTATGTCTAGTACAGGAAATTTTAATTCACAGCATTTTAATTCAGGAAGATTGAATTTAATGTATAGCCATGCCCTGAAAGAGTCTGGATCCTTCAAAGCCTTGAAGTACAGCAAGAAAGGCTGATGACAGTCTTGGGTCTTAGCTCCTGTGTTGCCAGTAGGAAAATTCCCATTGATTTCACCAGAGCCAGCATTTCATGAACAGTGTTTTCAGGCTTTGTATTTTCAGGCTCTATATGGTGTTCTACAGTTGAGATCTTGCACTTACAAAGATTAAATGACTGTGGTACCTCGCAGAGCGTTGCTTATCAAAAGCTTTCTATATATGAAGTACAGGCTAAGACAAACTGAACATAGATCAGAGATTAGAAGCCAGGTTTCTACCTCCTGGCTGAATGCTGGGTCACTATTGAACTGTTACACTCCCCGATCTGTTGAATCTGGAACAGGACCGTGGCAGCATTGCCACTGCTGTTAGACAGCACTCCTCTGTGCACTGATGCCCTCAGGGTTGATATGCCAGTTGGGCTTCTGCCTGCAATTGCCAACGCCATCACCAACACCATCTTAGGAACATGTGGAGTAAAAGCATAGGTGCCTGAAGAAATGTAAAAGCAGATACTAAGATACTAAGCATTACCAGGATGCCTTGCCAGGGCAACTGAGCCAGGACCACAGTTTTGGAATCGGGTGTATGAACTCTACCTAAATCACACTTTAACGTGCCTACATCTTCCTATAGGTCTGGGCCAAGACCACACAGGAAGTCATAAAAACAGGAAGAGAGTGTTTTTTGAACAAATAAGCTGGCTCTTGTGCCACTTCTTGCAAGTCCCGTTATCTTTGGTGAAGAGCAAAGCGTAAAATATCTGAGATGAAATGCATTGTGAGTGTGTGACAGGCTGAAAGTGTGACTGTGAGCCTGACTGCTGAAATGAGATTTTGGCTTCTGATCTGTAAAGGAAGCAAGATGAGGAGTTAGGCTGTTTTCTCAGTAGTAGTCTCCTGTCTACTCTCTCCTTTACTCTCTATTTCATATTCCATCTGGAGCTGGCAACTTCTTAAATGCTCTGCAGCCACCTAGAGGAAAAATATGCTTGATTGTAGTTAATTGCATATGGGTTAAGCCACAAACTGCAATATGCAACGTTTAAGATGATGAGTTTCTAAACTAGCCGGCCTATTTATTATTATATCACAAGACCTCCTTGGAAATATATACAGTAAATCATCATCAAAAGCTGAAGATAACTTCAGCATATATTTATACAATAGAAATATTTCCTGTGTCCTGTTCGTTGTGCTTGTTATTGGATATGACATATTTTTATGACAGATAGCACAGCAGGGCCATGATATATTTAGTTGGTAGGGGAAAGGAGATCACCTGTTTTGAATTTTCATTTTAGAAGATTTAAATCTTGTGGTATTTTATGTGGCTATTTCATGACTATGGCAATATCTAGATAGTTTGTGTTGCTCTGGGGCCATGACTTTAAAACTTCTGAATTATTTTTGAGGTTCTGTCTGGGATGTTTATAAAATCCTGGCAAACCTCTGGTTTTTCTTGGATGAGAATTGTCACACAGAATATACTAATGGGCCCTCTGTCTACTAAAGTGAAAGTTGATGCAGTCATATTAGATTCATTTAGCATATTCCTTGTTCATTTGCACTGTACAAAACACAAAACCAAAGTTCACTGTTGATTGAAAGCATCACTCAAATGTTATGAAGTTAGATATTAAAAGATGTCTGTTCTTTTTTCCTGGATTGACTGTCATTTTCTCTCTCCAGAGAAGATGCGACTGTTCAGTTTCCACTTGAAGAAACGGAGGCTGGGTAGAATCTTTTTTAAAATTTGATCCTAGACATGGAGAAAAAGAGAAACATTTATGTCAGTTATATAACACAAAAACTGCAAAATGAGATGGATTTTCCATGTTAGCTACACCAGAAGACACTGAAAATCCCAAATTCACATTAGCAGCTAAGTGCTAAGCTAAACATGTGCGTGTAGCAAGCAGAATGGAAATTTAAAAGTACTAGTATGCATATTCAGAAGGTTTACTGGGACATTTTCCCTATCTTTTCATCTCATAAGAAGGACTTCATATACACACTTGAAATGCTGGTATGATGCGGTCAATTGAAGTGGTGTGAATACTGCTGTATTATGTTAAAACAGGATAAATAATAAGAAATCTTACTGGTTTAATAAATTCAAAACAGATGATTGTGAAGTTTGGGAATTTGTCTAGGTTGTGGCTCCTGAGAAGACATGATGAGGTTCTTGAGACAGAAAGCAGGTTCATGTAGTCGAAAGACTGCAGCAGTGTTTACAGTTTTAGCCAGAGAGAAAGAGTAGTGAGTACACAGGCTGCAGACCTTAGGACGCTGGGGCCAGGAAAGATGGGATTTTTAGTAGAAAATCCTGTAGGAGTTGACTTTGAATATTAAGGTGTCAGAGTGCCAAGACTTTTTGCCAGAAAGCTTTGCACAAATACCTGATCAGCCATAGCATTAGACATACCACTACCGTAATTTTTACCAGTTCTGTGATGTATATTTGCAATTGGATGACGGTGGATACTAATTAACTGAAGAAATACATATCTTCAGAGATCAGGTCTCAGCTTTTGAACCTATAGTGTCAAGTTCCAGGTAGTTCTTCTAAATTTTCATCTGCATTTTTTTTTGTTGGTCTAATCCCTTTATTGGATGTTGCCTCTTTATAATGATTTTGGAAACTCTGTGTGTTCTAGAGAAGAATTACTAGGGTTCTTGTTTTTCACTATTAGATGTACAAACTAGATGTAGTTTTTGTAGTAATGCCACCAAACAAAGTGGAACAACTTATTTCATATTGCTTGAGTAAGCAAGTAAAAGAAAGCAATTATTGATGGACGTGTCTCAGCGTGATGCTGGGCCCTTCCTTGAAATGTATTAAGAAATGTATGTTGTATGTCTTCTTTGTGATAGTGATTCTCGATGAAAAATTTTAATGTGCGCACAGAGAAGTTGTTTTTAACTGTTTCACTTTGAGGCATATGTTATATACGAAATCAAACTCAAACCGAACTAGTTTCATATGTACAGGTATTTCTCTTAAATGTCATGACTTTAAAAGTTAAACTCTGCATGGCTCAGCACAACTGAGAAAGAACAATAGAAGGTAAAAATTCTACCTCTTTCTGAAAGTGAGTGGGAGTGAAAGGGGTCAGTTCTTCCAGGGTTGTGGCTGATGTTTGTCTATTCTGCTGGAGTTTTTTGAGCAGAAATTCACTCTCTGTAAAGGTGGCAAGTCAGCTGCTCAACTGTACTGTAACCTTCATCTCTAGGAAATATTCTGAGTCATACAGATGCTTCTTGGAGCCCAGTGTGGGACTCCATTGTCTTCCTCAGTTGTGGCTCAGCTTTTTCCCCATGCAGGGATTTTAGCCAACCTTTCCATTCTCAGGATCAGAAAGAACATTAAAAGCTGCAGAGCCTGTAAGGGTCCAAGTACGAGATAGAAAAAGACTACTTGACACACTACTTGGAGAATTATCAGGAAGAAAGAAGTAGGGAGGGTTGGTTTTCTGTTTTGCTTTTTTGTTTTTTTTTCCACCTTCCCTCCTCTTAAGTGCCTTTACCACTGTTACTACATAGTCAGGGAAGATTATAAATGCCATGTTGGGCTAGGAGTGTCCTTATAACTTCAATGTTATGCTGCTTTAGACAATTTTCCAGAACATTTCATTGTTCGTTTTACCATATTCTTGTGGGTAATGTTGGTTAAGGCAATAAAACACAAATCTGGCACAACGTGCTCTTTATATAAAGGTTAAAAATATACATAGAACACTCTTTTTGGCATTTTCCAAAGACTTTTGGATAATACATTTGGCAGCAAGTAGTCTAGGTTTATTGTGCTATTGTGCAGCACAGTATGCTTTTTCAGAAGTCTGTATGGACCTTCACTTCTTCAGTGTCACTGGAAAATGTCATTTTTACTTACCCTTTGTGAGGAAAGTATGGGTTCTGACTTCTTTTAGAGGAGCTGTATACTCAAAGAAATCAAAATTGAATTACTGTCTGTCTCTGTTGTGTTGGAAATTACAAACAATAATTATCACTTTCATTTAAAACATCCTTTTCCCAAGTCAGCCATACTCCTCTAAACAAGTGCTACAGTAGAGTGCCTTGGCAAGGCAGGGATGGATTTGGAAATCTTGTGTGATTCTGTTTAATTGACTGCAAGTGCCAAGTCTGTATCTGGAGCAAGAACAGTGGCATTCAGTTAAATTAGAACTCTTCAGTGTGCATGCAAAATGACTGCTGTGCCCAAAAGATCTTAGGTCATATACAGCTCTTCCTCTTTGGTGGAGTTGCATATTTTATCATTTCTTTCTTCTGGGATACACACTGCAATACAATCCATGGTTGACTCAAATTTACATAAAAATGAGGGATTGGGATGAAATTTGAACTCATGGTTCAAATGCCCACTGCTGCGAAGTCCTTTGCAATCTGCCAAAAATAATGGTTATATTATCAAGCATTACGGCCAGTACTCTTCTTACATGAATGTGGTTTCCCCACGGAAAATGTATACCCGCAATAGATCTGGTATGCAGTGCTCACAGAAGATGTGCTGCAATTTCTGTTTCTGTGCCCACATTTTTAGATTTTTTTTTTGAGCCAGATTAGTGATAAGGGTGTTCTTATACCATGGAAGGGATATCGAGTACAAAGTGCATGTAGGTTGCTTACCACTTATTCTAGACACTTTTCCACTTAACAGAAAAATGGGTTGAAGCAGTGACGACTTGACATTGATATAGATGCCTTTCTTAGATCTCAAATTTAAGGAAATTCTATCATTGTTATAATGTGCAGGAAAAGCACAGAGAATGTGCAGGTACTGATGTACCAGCTATCTGGTTGTAGAAAAATATAATCCATGAAAATGACTCTCCGCTGCATGAAACAGTCTGTCTCCTAGGCAACAACTTCGAATGAATGCCCTGTTGATGTAAGGACTTCTGTATTTTCTGCAGCCTCCAAAATTACCTCCTTCATGAGTTGTTTGCTATTTTTGTATTAGAATTAGTAAATTTTGGGTAAGTGATAATGACCTCAAAGCTCTGATCTCAAGCCTCAAAGCCATAAAAAGTCTCCAGCTCTAAACAACAAGCTTCAATACTTCAGTGAGATTGAACGTGCAAAACAGAGTTTACAACAGCAACAGCATGAGCCATTGCATTGTATTTTGGAGTGTGGTTCATCTTCTATTTAAACTGCTTCTCTAGCGGGAGAAATAAGTAGTGGCAATTTATTGAAACTTGGTAGGAAAAACAACCCATATGAACTTTCTTGTAACAATGTAGTTACAGACAGAAGCCATTGGCTTTATTTTTTTTCCTATAAAGGGGAAAAATCTGGGATCAGGAAAAAAGAATCCTGAGTTTCGCTGCTGAATGGGGAGCACTCCACTGTGATTACAGGAATACAACCTGGCTGTTGTGTAGAGCTTGGCTTTTTTCAAAACCAGTGCTAAATTAGGCCAACCTTGTACTGAAAATCCTAGTTGGCATACTGTACGTTCTTCTAAAATGTCTCTCACAGGCTGGTGGGACTGAATATTAATCCTCCTCTCTAGGCACATGGCCTTCAAAATTTGTAAACACACAGCTCATCTCTGCTAAGAACAAGGCTCTTCATTACCTCATGCCTCAGTTTTCACACACATAAAATGGGGATAGTGATGCACCATCTCCAAGAGCTTTCGCAATGTCTGCTGAGACCTACTGGTGGAACAGTGAAGGGGCCGTGTTTTTTTTCTGCATGGTGCCACTGCCTGAAGGCACCAAAAAGTTTGAAAAATGTACTACACCACAGTCTTGCTGAGAAATGAAAAAAACAAAATGCAAAAAGGTACTGTCCATCCTAACATGGCTGGAGTTGTGTGCACTCCAAAGTGAAAAGGACTGCTGATGTTCAGCACGTGACACTGAACATCTGCAATTTCAATCCTGCATGGCACAGACTAAGGCTGTAGGATTCACTGCCATGATCCTTCTTCCTTCTTCTTTTTCATGTAGAATGGGACTCAGTTCTTTGCCCTTTTTGGGACTTGGAGACTTTCCATGATTTAATGTGAAAAAGGGCTGTTGCCGAAGGAGCACACTTATGCAGTCCACTTTGAAGATATGAAAACAGCGTGTGTATACATGTGTCTCCTTCAAGGGTGTGTCCCCCAGCTGCCGGATGCCTTCATTTTTGGGGATTTCCCTTTGAAACAGTTTGTGATTATAGGCACCCAATTAGTGGCATCTCTAACGCAGACCTTGCAGGCAGTATAGGCAGCATCAAAAGGAATTGAAGCAAGGCTCATAGTGCCAGTGGAGGATTGAGGGGTTGGCTGTGCTTTGGTACTTATTCAGAGCCGGGACTCCACATAACGTGCTTTTTGAAGGATTGCTCACAGGAAGAACAGCACCTTTTCCCTAGTTGGATGGGAACAATTTCAAAGCCTTTTATTCATTCAGTGTTCTTGAGAGTTCTCACTAATTATCTCAACTACTATGCAGAGAAAAGGGCTGAACAGCAGAAGCCTGCGCTGTTCCACATGTAGGTATGTATATGAGTGTATTACTCTTGCAATTGAGAATGAGTCTTTTTAAAAGAGCATGAGTTTGAATGACACACTGATTCTCAATGATTTCACTGTGGGAAGAGTTAAGGCTGCGTGAAGTATCCTGTGTGTATTTTCATAGTCAGTAAAATGGCTTCATTTTATAAGTAACTTTCACTGCAGTCTTCCCGTGGGATTATTTTTTTATGACTCTACTGTTTTGATATTTGAAATCTATTCTTACTTCTAGTTAACTTAACCAAATGTTTTGGTCTTGGAAAAGTCACAACACCTTGGAAGACCCAAAGTCTCCAGCAGTGGACAATTTGGTAACTTGACAGTATAGCTTCATTGTCAGCTAATTCCAAGTTTTTAGTAAAAGCATATTTTTCTGTTGTTTGAACAGTCCAGTCAGTTTAGAGTACATGCAAGCCAAAACCTCTGCATACGTGCAGTTAGAGTCACAGAATCCATTTATCATTTTCAGAGAAGGAATGAAGAGGAGGCAGAATTTAAGGTAACAAAGAATTCTGCAATGTGCCAGTGGGGAGAGTAAAAAAAAAAGGTGTAGGAATACCAAAGATTGTTGAAAGAGGAAAGGATTAGGACAGCTTACAAGAATAAGTTTGCAAATTTATCTTATGAAGCATCCGCTCATAGCTCTCTGATTTCAGAAGTGATATAACAGGCCCCCTTTCCTCCCCACCCAACTGCCAATCCATCCAACTACAAGTAATATCAATTTTAAATCAATTGGTGGCATTAAACCAATCAATTAAAATCAATTGGTGGCATTAAACTTGCCACCAAGGACTTTCATATAAAAAAATACTTTGATTGACTAAACTTGAATGGTGTGGATATAGTTTCCTTTACTATCATTTTTCATAATTATTTACCCTTAAAAGTAATTAGCAGTTGTAATTCATTCATAAAAAACCTGCAGTCTAATGAATTCTCCTTGCCCAAGCCTAGAGAGTGAGCCCAGCAGTGTCACCAGAATAAAACAGTTCAGGAGAACAAAAATACACAAACAATTAGCTGTATAATGAACCAGAAAGTGCTGAATGTGTCATGCTATTTTCCTACTGGACTCCTGTGCTGAACCCATTATCAAACAATGCTGATCCCAGACAAACTGGAGATATTTCATTCTGGAGGCTGTCTGGATGCCCATGCCTGTTCCCATGCCAAGGACTAATGGTACAGCATAGAGTGCATACAGAGGCTAAACTCAAACAATGTGTTTGCCATGCTGCCATCCTGCAGACTGTAAACAGTTCCCTTGTCCCCTAATTCCCCAAATCTGGTCAAAGTGCTAGCCTTGCCATGAGCATGCCATTAATTAAAAAGAATGGGTGACTGATGGTGAGCCCAGCGATTTCCTGACTTGATACGAGCACCTGAGCGAAATGAAGCTGTATTAACTCATTGGAGGGGTAGCATCCCCCTGTGAGTAATGCTAAAAAGTGTATTTATGCTCTCAAAGACAGAGGAAGTACCTCAAGTTTTGGATTTTGTAATTTCTAAGACAGGAATTGTGTGAACACGTAATCAGCCTGGCACTAGCAAACATCCCTAAAGACCTTTGGCATTAATGACAACTAAATCTTAGTGGAGAGCCCCAAAATGTGACTGACTGATACTAGCACAGAAACAAAAAGATGATGAAATGGTATTTTGATAACTGACTGTGGAGATTATTACAGACGTTCTTGGTGATAATGATTTGTTACAGTAGCAAGCAAGCATGTACTTAGCTGCAAAATGAGGCATGTACATCCCAAATGGCATGGGGTCATGAAGTGGTGCCTGCTATGGGCATAACAGGATGCTAACAAGAGATTGCAGGCATCCTGTGGCCAAAGGAAACAGTGTGAAGGTATTCAGTGTGTCACATAAAAAAAGTGACCCTTTGTGCTTATGTGAGGTCTTTTATCAGCTAACAGTGACAAACAGTGTCAAGGGCAGTGCTGATCCATTCCTTACAGCTGAGATACCTATGCAGCAGTTTCTGGTGCTGGACAGGATGTAAGAGGACCTACCACAGAACTAAAATGAAGTACAACTACATTGTCCTGGGAAAGTAATGTTTTTTCAAATGAAAATCACAGGTCTGTAAATGTGAACATGTTATACATTCAATCAAAAGTAACTCTATATGCACGTTATGTATATATTGGTAAGTGCAGGACAGCTAACTTTTTTACATTAGCACTTACGTTGTTCACTCATTGCATTGAATTTTTAGGTAATTTCATGGTGGGGATTCACTGAGAGCAAAAATGATAAAAAGTTTATGGAAACATCAGGCAGAACTGAATGTATGACCATATGAAAAGTCACTGAAATAAACAGCTACTCCAACAAGGGTGCATTGTTGGATGTGCAGAAAGAAGCTAGTTCATATTTGACTGCAACTAAACCTCTCTCCTAGTTTTAAAGAAAGGGCTCCCAATGACTGCAGAGTATCCTATGGGCACTAGGGCTGTAGATTACTTTGCCTGAAATACTTTCTCCTTTTCAAGCACTGGCTATGGGGAAAGTTTCTGGATAAGGTGGCCCGTACCCATCTATTTCCTAAAGACAGTTGAATCTTTGATCCACAGCAAGAGTGGTTAATATGGAGAGCTCACACGTGACTTCAGGCCCTAGTTGTAGAGGATCTGTGCCTCTCACAAGCATTGTCTTATCCTCTCAGAAATGGAGAAGACATGGATATGCAAGGTGCAGGAGGCTCATACCTATTGACCCCCAAGGTCCAGAGCACTCCCAGGAAGGCAGAGGAACCGAGGCTCTGTTTTTCCAAGGGCTGAGTGTGTCGTCTCACACATTGTTCCTGCCTTTATGCAGAGCAGCAGCTACTTGGCAATTCTGAATTTACATTTCCATATCTGCAGAAGCGCTTAAGAATTTTGCATATGCAGAAACTGTCAAGTGCAAATCTGCTGTCTATTGCCGGTTGTATTTTAGAACTGTGCCAAATGGGCACACGTTCTGGGTGAGCTAACTTGAAGTATAGTGGTGACACACACAGTAGCAGTTTTGCTTAGGGCCATGTTAGCAGCTTTTCTCCCTGCCTGTTTTATGGTGATTCCATCTTTCACAATGGAAAAAGATGGTGCTATTGACAAGTGCCTAGAGGGTTTCCTAGCATAAGAACTGCTCAGTTGTGCTGCATCAGCCTGGCTCCTTTATAGTCTATTAAAGTTTGTCATTTAGCACTACTACTGATTAGAAAACACACATGCAGATGCCTTGGGGTCTTCAAGGTGGGGCTGAAGGCAACCTGGAGAGAAGGCACATGGAACGTTCTCATGGAAGGACACTTACTCATCAGCTGCTGAAGTCACCTATTTAACACTACTGTCATTATTATTAATAATTTTATTACATTATTAGTTTCAAGGGAATGAGAAAGAAGCTTTTACTATGTGTTGATGCAATTCGCTGCAAAAATGGAGCTTATTTCCTCCCTCTGTGGTCTCAGAGCTCTCTGTCTGACATTTCTTAGTTATTATTCACACATCTCCGTTCCTATGTGGTTTTCTCCTTGTTGCTCTGTAGCTATCTCTGCACTAGAGCAGCACATCAAAAAAGAGATGAGCCCTTTGCATTTGGCAGCACAAAAGCATTTACCTTTCTTGCCACTTAACACAAATTTCTATAGCATTGAGCTATTAAGCTCCATGTGACCAGAGAGTACAGGATTCAAACCTCAGTGAGATTCTTGTGAAATCTATCCTTGTTTATTTGTTTTTGGCCTTTGTTCTGCAGGTCATGTGTGACAGACATGTGTGAGTGTCCGGTCCATAAAAACTGCTACTGTGAGTCATTCCTGGCCTATGCCCGAGCCTGCCAGCGGGAAGGGCTGAGAGTGCAGTGGATACCTGAGCAGCACTGTGCAGGTAAGCGTTTTGCAACTGCCTCTTTGTAACCCAGTGCTTAGGTTAACAGGCTCTTATTCTTTTACCGGTGGAGGAGGTTCAAATATGAACTGGCTAGGACTCTGAACTATCAAACATTAGAGATACTTATTTTGTTACAAAACTTGTCACTTTTAATGCCATCTAGCATAATTCTACGTACTTTCAGAAAGAAATGCATGTCTTTTTCTCTTGGGTTAGTTACACATTTGGTTGCAGGTGTTGTTTAAATTCTTTTGACCTATTGCTAAATCACAGCTGTAGTTCCCTAGACAACATATACGTATGGTTGCAAAAGGTTCAACAAGGGAAGAAGAAAGAATGTCTTTAATGGGAATATCAAAATGCAGATGTGCATTAATCTTGGTCCTTGGACCAAATTCTGCATGTGATTAGGACTGCATTAATTGCAAGTAATTGTAAGTAATTGTTTCCATGAGAAATGGTCGCCTGTGGTCATGGTCACTTGAAGTAAAATACAATATTGCAGATGAATTTTTCCCCTGATGATGGTCTCAATAATTTAGGGTACTCTATAATGGCCTTGGTTTGCCTGGAAATGTATTCAGATTTATGTAAAGCAATTTGAGTTGGAAAAATATGAGAGAAGGATACTCAGTGCTGGTCAAAGAGCACCCTGTGGTCGATTCTGGTGATTGTCTGTGGCTCAGGGTCTACTCTCTCATCTTCAATTTCCTTTCCTGTTGAAGACACAATAGCAGGAATGGGTGAGTGACAGAGCAAATTACATTTGATTGACTGTTCCCGAAAGGCTCATCTTTTCTTACAAAGGAACAGAATACTCCAAACAAGGTGTCAGTAAGTGAAAGCACTGTTCAAGGATGTGGTCTCAGCACTAATAACCTAAGCAATTTTGATGTATTGATCCAGATACATGCAGACCTTGAAGTGAGCAGCCTGACTTCCTTTTCTTTTCTTTATTTTCTTTTTTAACCAAAGCACTTCAGAAGAAGACCTCACTGTTGCTGATGCTGTAAAATGAATAAAAACTCCAGTACTTTCCTTAAGGAGTTTGTAAAAGTGTTGGCATATCACGACTTCACTCACTGAGTCTTCTTTTCACATTTTTTTCTATTGTTTTACCAAGGTCAAGAAAAGTTCCTTAGACAAAAAAAAAGTTCTTGAAAGAACATTAAGAAGGAATTTAAGCATACATCTTCCATTAGAGCTAATGAAAGAATTTCATAAATGCACCTGAATTTTTTAACCTCAGAGCAGACTTACAGAGAGGAAGGGGAAATCTTGTTAAGCAGAAAATACGGACTAGCTGTGTACGGTCAAGTACCCTCAAAACAGTTTAGCATCCAGTGTCAAACAAGTAACACAATGTTCTATAGTGAGTTGTACGGTAAGCATTAAATTAAATAAAGTACATCCACGGCATCCGTAAAATGCATCATTATGTTACCAGCAGCCAGCACCAAGATTTTATTCTTTAATTTACCTTTTTATTCTGCGAAGTCGTAGTTACAATTATTATGTCCTAATTATGGATGAAAGTTTTTGAGTATGAAACAATATATCCATAATAAAACTTTAGCGTTCTGTGACTTTCATTTCCTTTTTGACATTTCATAGCTGGTGGGATACTTGGAAGAGCTGTGTTCTGATGGAAATTGAGTATATTTATTAGTAAAGTTAGGTTTTAATTATTCTATTGTGTGTTATAAAACCAGATCTTGTGTGGTTGCCAGTTCCTCTACCCTAACTGCTGTACACTTAGCTCATTTTTATAATCTTTAGAAAGCTTGTGTTGTCTGGACAGCCAGCCAAACAGGATGCTCAGGAGGCTGAATTTCCTACATGCTCTTCCTCCTCCCTCAGTTCAGACCTCTGAGGCCTTGGTGAAATATTTGAGTGCAAAGCTTGCTGGCCTTTGAGGTTTTCTTGGTAAAGGGAATGCCAGCTGTCATTTACATGGGCATGACTACACAGGGTATGCAAGCAGGCACTTAGGCAGAGTGATAAGTGCATGTGGTAGCACTGATATGCTGAAATGCTCTAACAGCCTCATAAAACTGAACAATTTTCTGCTTTCATCCCTATGTGACAGAGGAGAATGAGGTTACATTTGATTTTGACTGTTCTCTCCTGATTCTCTTCCCTTCTGCTGTGGAATTTTCTGGCCAGTCACTCCTTTTCTCTGCTACAACTTGCTTTTCTTTAATCATTTTCTTCTGTATTTATCAGAGGGAGAAAAGCTATGCTGACGTTTCAGGGGAAACTTCTTAAGCACTGAAAGTTGGAAAGATCAGCACATGTGTATCATGAGTTTAGCATCCAGATCTGCTGCTGAACTTCAGGTGCCATGAGGGATATCTAAATTGAAAGTCCTTTTGAAATACGTTAAAAGCCCAAACTGTACAACATCAACAGAAGAAGCTGCACAGATAGTAGCTCAGAAATTTCTGTGGAACCAGATCAACCAGACATCATCCTGCAAGGGAAACCAGCAGTTCCATGTTAGGTATTTTGACTTTACTGTTGGGGAATAAAAATTCCTCCTAAGTAACTGTCACAGAGTTATCTCTAGATCTGTCTGTGTCCATGACAGGGGAACAGCAAGCCCATAGGCCCACCAGCCCAAAAAAGAGGGAGGAAAGGGGGTGGTTGATGGTTAATGAGCCAGTTCAGCCCAGTTCTGTGACTAATGTCAGGGGACCCACGGGCCCACGCCCTGGGAAATGGAAAAGGGGAAAAAGGGAAAGGGCAGGGAGATGGGCCTAAAAACAAAACAGTGGCAACAACCTGAGGAGGAAAGTTAATTTACTAAATGTGATATTGGAATGCAAGATAACACAATATAATACAATATAATCAGAATTGAGGCTTATAAATCAAATGAAATGAGAGAGAGAGAGTGTCCGAAATCGATGGCCTTACTCTAAGAACTGAAGACAAAAGGGCAGGGGAACATGCACTCCCAGGCAGCGAAAAAGAGAGCATCTCATGACTTATGAGGAGTTTTATCTTTCCCTCTGAATGCAAAGTCCTCTGGGAGATGTAGTTCTTCTCTTCTGAGAACCAGGTACCCAGAAATCAGCAGTCCACGGAACTGGAGCATTAACTCCTTGACTGCCAGAGCATAACATGATGTTATGATGTGGAATACCAATAACAAAAATCATAAAACCATGACAATAATTATGTCTATGTCTAAAAAGACAGGTGCTAACACACACAAGCCTTCTCTTTGACAGGGCCAAACTGGCTGGAATAAACCAGCTCTTGTCTGAAACATGTATAGCCTTATTAGGCAGGGTTTATTAGCTCACGCACATTGCTGTATCTATGTGACTATATGGCTTGTGGACTGGAGCTGGAATCATCCTACCAGCTCAGAAAGTGGTCGAAGGAAACTCACATCTGTCAATGGAAACACATGTTCTCGAAGAGTGGAAAAGTCCTGTTAGGACTGGTAACGTTACAAAATGCAGTATTATTAGTAATTTTTGTACTTTTTTTTTTTGCTGGTGCACTAAGGAAGTTACTACTAACAGAACTTAGCTCTTTAAGAGAGGAAATTACCTCAGAAGATGGGCGCAAATGCATCACTTCTGTATTCCATGTTTATATGCTACCGATTCACTTCAACAGTCCCTGGGAAGCCTACTGCAGAATGTCTTTATTTTTATTTTTTTAAACTGTTGATGAAGTGGAATGTTCTGGATCAATCACGCCACTTGTTAACAACCAATGCATTTCACAATAAAAACCATCCAGGGAACTTAAACAGCAGCCATTATACTCTTCTGATTTTTCCCTTGACAGTAAATTAATAACGCCATTATGGAGTGACTATAGCAGAGAATAAAGCCATTGTATCTTCCACATGGCATCTCAAGCAGAAGATGTCTGGACATGAAAGAGGGCATCTATCCATGTGTGGTAGAGATAGGGAGTACTTAGGGGTACCACAGCTGCTGATGGCAGCCTGTAATATATTCTCTTTACTTTGGGGCAGAGAGAAGCAAGTGGAAAAGAGACCTTGAGCCAATTTTCCTCAAACCTGCTGGCTAAGGCACCAAACACAGCTCGGGTGGAACAAATGGGCTGACTACTACTACTGTAAAGCTTTGTGGGTTGTATACAGCCTAAAAACTTAAGGTCACTGACCCTTTAAATGAACTCAGGGTGTGCTTTGAACGTGTCGGTCTACTTTTCCACAAAATTAATACATTTACAAAATGTATTAACAAATATGTTTGCAAAGCTTCTGGAAGTTCTGCACATTTTTGTTTCTGCTCCTCTAGAAATTTAATCTCTTTTCTTAACACACTATGAAAGTGCAGAGTTTGTAGTGAATGTAGCTTCTTACTGCATGCTCAATTACTGCTTGCATGCTTTTCCAACCTTCTAAATTTCCCCTTTAGTTTAAATTTCATTTTAATTTTTTGTTTTTCTTATTCTTCAGTGCACATAGAAGTTATGCAGAGCAAGAAGGAAATGTGTAGCTAGAAAAACGTCCCCAAAAGATATACACCCACAAGCAGAATCATCTCGAATATTGCTGAAAGATGATTTTCCCAACTTATTCTAAAACGATGCTCAATAAAAGGTGTCTCTCAGAGTTCTTCAG
The DNA here is from genome assembly GCF_002078875.1 of Numida meleagris. Classification (NCBI taxonomy): domain Eukaryota; kingdom Metazoa; phylum Chordata; class Aves; order Galliformes; family Numididae; genus Numida; species Numida meleagris. The sequence continues at coordinate 47,640,870 of NC_034410.1, read as the reverse complement.
TAGTTTGTTCTAGTGCTTTCACGTACTTACAGCTAGTAAACTTTATTTTCTAAGATCTACCTTATATCTATCTCATATTCAGCTCTTTAATTTGCTGTGATTCCAGGATTATTGCCTGCTGTACTATCCATTTTTTGTCTGTGCATTTAACATCTGTCCTGGAAATGTTGTATGCATTCTGTTCAGAATTCCTTCCTTTTTCAGTATTCCTTTTTGCAAGAGTATGAATGCTATAAAATGTGCAAGAAGTAAAACTCACAGTGTTTCAATATCATTTTGTTATTGATGAAGAAGAACCCTTGAACTATGATGCCTTAGCGCTAAGACTTCCACAATCATTCCTGGTACAATCCTACAAACTTGAGTATTTTAATCAGTTGGGGTTTTTTTCCACATATTTTCTCTCTGTGAATAATATCAGTGCTGTAGTGACACTCTAAGGCTACTCCATACATCAAAACAGCATTTTTGATCTATAACAGAACTGTTCTTTAACAAAATATGGACGTCCAATCTCTCTCAAAATTGAAGAAATCTTTCTAAAGCAACCATCTCTCTGTAAATAGCGAGAGATGTTTCTGGATGCTTAAGAGCCTGTGTTGCTATCTATAAACTATTTTCTCAGTACTTGTTTTTGCCATCAGCACAGCTGTTAGAAAGAATAACAGGCTTTTATTCACTATTGAACCATGCATTATTCTCCATACTAAAAAGGCAGGATATAAAATGTTAAGAGTTTAAATATTGATCTGGTGGGCGTATAGTGCTTTTAGCTGAAACCTCAGTGGTCTTTTATGTTGGAAATCCATTGAACTGTCAACTACATAAATCAATGAAGAGATACTGGAATCGTTAAGTATGAGAATCTTCATTCTCAGTGATCCCTTGGTAAAATAGTATGAAGGATGGAAATCATTGATTTATACATATATATATATGTATATATATAAAAGAAGTGGAACTGCTGAATTAACAGTATTGTTTTGATATGCAAAATAGAAAGTATAATATAATAATATAATAATATAATCTTAGAAAGCCTATTGTAGTGAATGACTATCTTTTCTTTCTGTAAGACTGGAACTGCTAACTCTCTAGCCATGTAAATATTTCAGGAATCTTTGATAAAAGATATTATATATAACAAGTATGTAAACAATGTTAAGCATTAAATACAAAACACACTTCTGCTTCCAGACGGAAATGTTGCCAAACTGCTATAGACTGTTGGTGGTGTTAAAATTCTCAAATATTTCAAGACTGTTAGGAACTTGATGCCTTTTTCATTAGGAATTTTACTGTCTTTACATCTGCTGTGTTATGTCCACATGCAGTGGAATCTCTTTATAAGTAACTTTTCCTCTAGGTGATCATAATACCAAAATGCTCTTTTAGATAGCAACTAAATATGTAAAGTTCCTTGTCTGACTTTGTGTAATGTGCATCTTTTGTTTCTTTTGACTGCCTTTCAGCAACCCAATGTAAACACGGTGCAGTTTATGACACCTGTGGTCCAGGATGTATCAAAACATGCGACAACTGGAATGAGATTGGCCCATGCAACAAGCCCTGCGTTGCAGGATGCCACTGTCCAGCCAATTTAGTTCTTCACAAAGGAAGATGCATCAAGCCAGTCCTATGCCCTCAGCGATGACATTTGTTCTCTCTCCATGGACGCTAATGCAGGTGTCACTGACCCATCTGATGCTCACAGACAGCAAAGGACTGCAGCTGTTCATGTGTGGGTTCTGCAAAGTACACCTCTACTCACAGAGTGTAAATATGCTCCTGTGTGTATTTATGTGTGTTTATGTATACACACATGGCCCCAACAAAGATATATAAATGTATACTGTGTGTTTGTAGATACACATATCTATACACAAGTGCCCTAAACGTAAGTACAACCCATATATTTATATACATGTACACACACACAGATATACATCATTTCTATATATCATAGAAGGATGAATTATTATATGTATATTTTTTGCTATAAAGTTTATGTATTATCTAGAACCCTTATCTGTAAGTCATTGTATAAATAAACCAGGTGTTTTTAATATAATATAGTGGCATGAAAAGATTGGATGACTTTGCCATTGCATGAGCTTGTCGTTTCCAAGGAAACTTTTCTAGGGCTGCAGCATTGCCAGACTGGATTAGTTTCAACACAGAACCCGGATTTACAGTTGTACGGGAAACACATTTCTCTGGAGATGGAGGATTTATCTGGGAATATTTCATGCATACCTTAGAGCTGCATAGTGATTGGTGACAGTGCTTAATCACGCAGAGAAAGCTACGGATCGGCTTCTACGCCTTACTGAAATAACTGTGCAAAAGGATTTCCAGAGCTGATTGGTCGAGTGCCAGCAGAGAGAGATTTCTTTCTGGAATGGCACCAAAGAGTCAGGGGCCAGATTTTCAAAAGCGTTCAGCACCCAGCAGCCTGCTTTGAAAATCTGACCACTTCCCATTTCATATCCTAATACCCCGTTTATGTTGTTGTGCTTGGCAGTAGCTGTGAATACACAATAAGGAGCCTGAAGAAAACACTCACGCACATTTTAGCCCCTTTAGCATGTTCTAAACTGCTGGGCTTGTTTCATATTACCCCCAAATATTATGCAGAAAGCAAAGCCCACTGTGAATTGGAGTTTTTGATTTCGGTGTGCCTTAAAACATGAAATAATACCAGGTTTAATAACTAATTTAATTTATCAGCATGGCTAAGAAGACCAATTCCCCTTTCCAAAAAAACAGTAGAGAATGTCAGATGCTAATTGGAGAACAGCAGTTTATTTCCTTACTGTTTTTTTACCGGTTTAGGAACATGTGGGCTCTGTGAAGTTTGCACGACTTTTGAAGTGTCCCAGGGGAGAAGCAATAATATGGGATTTCATTAGAAACTGTTTAAAAAGTCGTACAGCTTTCTCAAGTCTGACGGGAGGGGGAGTGTAAAGGTGTATTTTTCTTCCACTGGAAAACCTCCTGTAGAACCTGATGGCGTGTTCTCTGGAGAAGACAGAAATCTTTGGGCATCTGAATGAAATTTGTAATGAAGTAATATCCTCCCACACAGCTACTTCCATTATGCCATTCGAAACTGCACATTGTAATGTTGTAATGCTTTGAACAATTTTCTCCTTTAGTTCACCCTCCAGGAAGCTTTGCAGGGTCTGAGTTTGCAGTGAATGAGTGGGTGCAATGCATTTGAGTTATACAGCTTTCTGCAGTCCTGTCCTGGAGGATGATGCTGAGTGAGCACGGGTAGGGTAGGCATCACACTATCCAAAATGCTGTACCACCATAGTGTTAGAAAGAGCTGGGAAAAGACTGCCAGGAGCATTCCATGGATGTTTATCCAAATTTGAATAAAATCGGCTTGCTCTTTTTATGTCCCATTTTGTGTTTGTTTTCTTGGAACAATCAAATAATTCAGTTTTACTGGCAGAGGGGGTTTCAAAGCCACGTACACAAATGTGCTGGAAAGCAGAATTCCAAATGTGCAGATCCCGTCAGAGCAGGAAACTCAGAGGGCTTTATGTGGCTCATGTGATAACTGAATAGCGAAGCTGAAATTTAGAACAATTGCAGTTGGTCCATAGAGTTAAAACATAAAATGGTGGTCATTAAAATAATTAAAAGCATCAGTTTATACTGCAGAACATTTCAGCCTGTGAGTTTTAGGTGCTGAGATATGGGGTCTTAACTAATAAAAAGGTTATTTGCCCAGCTCTAGGTTGGGACTGATTTTCATTGCTGACTGATTTTCATTACTTACTGTGTTTCCAAAACAAAAATACATGCACAGTGAATTGCATAGATGAATGGTATATAAAGGCATCCTTCTCTTTTCTTCTCCTGACTAATGAAGGTGAGTGAAAGGTGAGGGAGAGCCCTCCAGCTCTCTCAGGCTGCTGATCACATTCAAGCAATGCTTAATTGCTGCCAGGTGAAGAGGTGACGCAGACTATCTGTAGGATGAACTCTTTATTTTTGAAATCCTAAATGATTTGGCTTGAAACCTGACCTATAGGTCATCTCAAAATGAGGACTCATTCCTCAGCTTAGCTCTTCTACATCTGCCTAATTGAGGGCAGCCCCCTGCTTTTTGCTTCAGTGATGTAAACTGAGGAAGAAAGGAAAGTGGTTTTTACCTCTAAGCTATCTGATTGTGCCCTAGAGCTCTACTGCAGAGCTTTTTCCTCCAAACTCTGGTTACTGAGGCCTTGGTGGGGCTATCATCTGTCTAGATCATGTGTATAGGCTAAGCTAAAGGAATTCTGCTTTTCTAGAGACTGCCCCCACATTTCAGCTTGGTACGGGTTTTTCTATCCCTATCTACGGTTAGTTACCCTGCACTGTTCAGGGTACACTTACAACTGAGCTGATCACTCTAGAACAGTCGCAGCTGGGGCTGTCTCACTCTACTCTCCTGTTTGCCCGTCTTCCACACTGTTCTGGAGCTGAAAGTCTACCCCAATAACAGGAATAATAAGATGGCCACAGGCCTCAGAAAGCTTGGGTTACAGGCTATCTTCCTCCTTTATGCAGCATTCTTTCTCAATCTCCTCTCTTGGCTCATGAAATATTATCCCTAGTGTGCTAGGCCTGGAAACTTTCTGCACATTGCTGGAGATTTATTTTTGACAAAATTCACTGATACTCCAATTTTAGTACACTATGGCAAAAACATATTTTTCATAATAGTGCAAGGCTGACCATTCATATGGTATATTCACCATACAAAACGGATGGGTTTGGTCTTGTTTGTGCTTAGGTCAATCTATGCATATAACTTTTTGCCGATATAAGTGAAATATATTTGAAGGAGCAGAGGTTCCAACCAAAAACTGATCCAAAAGGGAAGTCAGAGAAAGTGTGCTGTAATCCAGTGGATGGACTCAAGGGAAGACTTGGATCAATAGCTTTGCCATTAACCTGTTATGTGTTCCCCAGCAAGTCATTTAATACTCTGTACTTCACTGGGAAATGAGGTATTTGTGTTTTTGCACTTTTTTCAAGTTTGTAGGTAGAAAAATGCGAAACCTCACTGGGGGAATGTCAGCAAGCATTTTACCAGTCTATCTAGGTCTGCTTTGGATCAGGTTGTCCCATATCTCCCATATCCCTGTTGCTTCAAAGTCAGCTTTCAGTTGGCATTTGTGGAGGAAAAATACTTTTACTTCCTCCTCATTTACTTCCAGTTGTGTCTATTTTTGTCATATATATTGAGGCTTAAAAGCCACAGCCAAGCAGAGCAATTTGAGTTGTAGCCCAAGACCCTGTAGGTACTCCCACATCTTCCAAGAATGCCTTTCTTCTGCAGTTAGGTATGCACTTGGAGTAAAAATGAAAAGATTCCTATATCCTGCCCAGATGTGGCCCTATCCTTACATCACGTAAATATATAAACTAAAAGAAATAAGTTATTCTCATCAGAAGCTTCTCTCCTTTGTTTGAACACAGGGTTCAAAGGCACTGCTTTAGCTTCTCACTGACAAAAACGAACATTTGCAAAAGCTGAACTGATGAGTGACTGCTTAGAGTTACATTTTTTTTTCCTTCATGAATAGTTGACAAGGTAACATCAGAGATAAGGTATATGTGAACAATAGCCCATGCATCTGCAGATGGATGATGTGGAGAAAGAGGTGCAGTGAACAGCATTTAGCCCAAAGCAGTGAGATACTTCAGGATTTCAAGAACTGTTCCAATGAAGGGAGCATTATTCTGAGGTTTCAGTACTTGACAAACGGGAACTTTATGTTACACATGCTGATCAAATGCTTGCTCTGCTATCCCTGATTTTACTGTATTAGAAAGCCCTGCGGTGAGAGAGAGAGATTTCTGCCTGCGTACAGAAACATCTACAGAAACACTGCAAAGTTTCAGGACAAAAACCTAACTGCCCTGCCATTACAGAATGCCTTCTCTCTCTTGTAAAGGCTGTTGCACAGATCAGTATTTCTAGTACAATCATCACCGTGATAGCTGAGCACTATGCAGTCTGTAACAGCAGGATAGGGTTCTGCTATGAAAGCAAGGTAACTCTGGATCCTTCAGCTGGCCAGGCAGCTGTAGTTGAGTGAAGATGGTACAACAACGTGAGACATAATCATGCAGAAGTTTAGAGGCAAGTAAAAAAGGAGAAAGCGGTAATAGAATTTTGACCTTTTTTTTTCCTAGATGGATATTTACATGTTATGACCAAATTGTTGGAATCATATGTTGAGATGTGGACAGGTATATAAAAGCATAATTAAAATAAAATTAGGAGCTTCTATTCCAACTTCACAACCCCTAAACAACAGTAGTAAAAGTCACCTCACTTAAGGAAAGGGATCTTATTTCCTGGGCTGAGAGCAGCAAACATCTGCAGAATATGGTTCTCTTGCTTCCATGAGCATAACAAATGTGTTTTGGTTTCCTCCTTGATATGTATTATAGTGAACACACAGCTATTCCCCAGTCTACAACAGTCAGAACAAAGGCTACAAATGCATTTTTAGAAATAGCCCTGCTCCTACCTTTAAGATAGAACTGCAAGTTCTACTCAATACCAAGGAGGCACAAGCTTTCCTTTTGATAACAACTCTTTCACCAGGCAGCAGAGTTGCTCAGCAGCGAGCAGTATTTCTTATGAAATGTGACATTTGCCATTAGCATGACTTTACCCTTTTCATTGTGAGCTGTTATGCTAGGCTTGCAAACAGGAGGAAGTCAGCTCTAATGGAGTGTGTGCGCATAGGATGGAGTGGGCAGCATCGTATAACCACCATTACCTTTGATAGTGATATGAGTTCCCCATGGGATGCTTGTATCTGAGCATCAGTATTATTTGGTTTCGCACATGTAAGTGAAGTGATGGGAATGGAGAAATTTCCTGCCCAGACAGACCTGCATTTTTTTTTCTTGTGGTGAAGAAATGCTTCAGAGTATGCTTCAGAGAGTGGTACATAAGCCTGGTAACAAACAGCTACGTAATACTTGTACATAGCAGTAATTCAGACTTATGCTCTGGAAGTAAGTGGTTGGTACTTTATTGACCCAATCTTTCAAAGCACTTAACCGTGTGCTCCAACTTTGAGTAACTACATTTGTTTCAGTGGGGTAACATGCATGCTGACTCCTAACCACATGCTTAAATGGTTTGCTGGGTCAGGGCCAGGGAGTTCAGCACCTGCAGGATCAAAACTTAAATCTTGCAGGATGATATTTTGTACTTCATCATTTCTATACATAGATCTGTTTTATGATCATGCTCCTATATGCTATTAGCACATCATAGAAGTCAATGCTTTTTGGAGACTTCAAAAGATCAGAGAACTATTTTTTCTCAACTGATTTCTGATGCTAATGCAGTAATTTCTTCCATTCTAATTCCCTACTCAGTTTTATTTATTTTCTTAAAAGAAACGAGTGTTTAAAGAAAAGGGGCGCACTGGAGTTGACTTAGTTTTATTTTATACTGCTAGAACGAAGGAAGGATTTCAGTGAATTAAATGCTGCTAGCCATACTGGTTTTAAACTATGTGAGATTTTATAGATGTGGGAGTAAGCTACAATCCTGACGTGTCTGCCCTCAATTATTTTACTTCTAATTGCTTCTAATTGCTTCTAGCTGTAGTTCAATATCAATCTTTGATAACACTATGTTAGAATAGAAGTAGCTACAGCCCAAATCAGTATAAATAATTTGCTGTAGGGGATTATGCTTTTTAAATGATGGAAAAAATAAAAGTAATTTGTTGCAGCTAACTTGCTTTCACAGATTATGGTAAACAGTATTAATAAGGAGAAAAGAAGAGTGAATATAGGAACAGCTGGATAAAAAGGATTTCAAAACTGATTTTTAAATATTTTATTTTATTTGCATTTCATTCAAGTATTCGACTTCTCTAGCAAGTATTGAGTGACTTTCAAGGCCTATAGAAACACTTAACTGGGTTCAACAGAATAGGGATCAAAATCCAGACGTGTTTATGTACTAACGCATTTCTGCAGCTAAAAATTCACTACGTCTTGAATGGAGAGGAATAAACAAGTAGTGTTTGGAGGAAGTTACTTCTCCCATCTCAGACACCTGGATGTTTGCTAGTTTGGGGTGTAAATATGCAGGAGTTTGGATCTCATGTCTGATGTACAGCCCTGAATTTCTTCTTCTTGATGTGCATCAAGAATAACCCTGGAGGAGCTCATCGAATAATACTTCAGTCGAAAGACATCGGGTTTTTTAGTTTGGAGTGGCGTTTTATGTTGTTTTTTTTTTTTGTGGTGTTTTTCTTTTTGACCTCTTGTTCATTATAATTCACTGTTACCCTGCAAATGATCGAGGGGAAGAGAAGCTGCAGGGAAAATTACAGTGTACATCACACGTATTAGATGTTTGAAGCCATTAATGTTTGTATTGGTTACGTGAAATATTTGATGTGCAATTTGTGTAGAATGCTTTGCGGCGTCAAGAGCATTCCTGCAGAATGTTTACTTTTCAATATTTAGAACTGCATTGTGTACTCACGCTAACTTTTTTATCCTGAGGTGCATTCATGGAATTATGAAATCCATTTAAGATTTTAACTAAGTTCTGTTTTCAGTACATCTCAGTTTATACCTCTGTTGAATTTAAAAAAAATATGTAGTCTAATGTATCTTCTAAAATTCCAAAATTCCAACTTTGACATGACTTGTCTTTGCATGTCTATACAGTTTTTGCAAGAGTATTGTGTGAATATAGTTTTGTAAAAGCAGGTTTGTGATGAATATGTTTGTAAAGACTTTATTTATTTCCCCATAAACTTAATATTTATTATCTTTATGCAGATAAAAATTGAGGCTTGATTATTTCATAGCTATCATTGAAAACAGCTGTTCTGAGTTACATGGTCTAACTCAGGAAAACAACATCTTGCACACAATGGCTGATGTTGTGCTCTCCAAGAACTAATCTTAAATTCAGTAATCTCTTGGGTGGAGATGGAGGAGTGAGGAGGGTTTGTTTTTAGGTACATCTGTGATTTAGGAGCTGATACTTTGACTCCCTTTGTTCTGGTGATGTCTGGCTTATGTGGTACCACTTGGCCAGTTCCTCTACTGCCATTTACCTCTGGAATGGAAATGGTAACGCTTTATAAAACCACTGAAACACTGGGAGGAATGGATTTCTTAGAAATTCACTGATGTGTGTTTGTGCAAGGCTCCTGTAAGCATCCATGAGGCTGCAGATCAGACCTTGCAGCTGCTAAGTACTTACTGCAAAGAAGAACCTGCCTTACTTTGGAAAGAGCAAATAATTTATAAACCCAGATGGCCAGGACTGAGTGAGAAGAAGATATTTTTGGTGGATTTCACACTCCGGGGCTGACAGAGAGAGAGCGCAGAAGCTAAGAGTTTGTCTGCTTTAAATTCGTAGGGTTACTGGTTCTACATGCTTCACAGCAAGTGCTCTGACCCCAAATCTATTGTGAGCACCACAAATAGTGAAAATGCCCAGCTTTACACAGGAACATCCTGGAAAAGGCCAGGCTTGAATCCAAAGATTCACTTTTGAGCATCAGGATTCTCCTCCTTCACTGGTTTGGTCAGCCTGTGCTGAAACTCATTTTTTTGCTCAGAAGGAGAATCATCTTTTTTAAAAAATATGAAAGACACAAAAGCTGAAGGAAAAGAAAGGTCTGGTGGCTGTTTTTCATTTAAATGTTTTCTATGTTTATTTACTCCTTTCAGGTTTTTCACTCAGTTCAGGCTGGTAATGGGAGTGCTTTCCTTTATCACCTACAGCTCATTGTCAGTGGAGCTGCGATGGCTGGGAGCATTCGTAATAATAGATCTGATAATTAAACTGTACTGAAAAGCTAAAATTCTCCATTTAGGATCTTGAACTTATGGGTAGCTTCTGTTTATATCACTGTGTCCTGCAGTCACCGCACATTCAATTTGCCCTTGAAAGGCAATGTTTTCTTCTCACTGTATTCATCTCATTTTATTTAGTACATCTGGAAGTCAGGCTCAACACAGCTATTATTTCCCTGTCTCCTTCACTGTCCTGACCTAGGACATAGTGTTGTGTAACGCAGCTTCTCCCCCAAGCGCCTGTTCCAGTCTTTCTGTAACTGTACAGAGATAATGTAATTGGAGTACTATATAAATGTAGTTTTAACACTGCGCAGCTGAAATAATGTATTTGATAACAGAGAACGTTGAAATAGTTTTTAACTTCATTAAAAGCTGGAAAGAGATTAGGAGGTTTAGTTGCTATTTTCTGAATGTACAGCAGATGGTGCTTAACAAATACATTTTAAAGCCAATGTCTGAAAACAGACTGGCAATCTGAAATTTAATCATGCTTCTTGTTTTCTTTCTAATTGAAAAAACAGCCATTTGAACAAAAAGCCCCCAATAGGATTGACTTATTTTCATGTACACAATGTGCACAATGTTTGAAAGATGAGGATACAACAGCAGTTCTTCCAAAATAGCCTCTGGTGTGCTATAAGGAACCATACATTTGGAAAGGAGTTAGGCAATAGCAGGATCGCTTCTCTCTTGATTGTTGCCCTTTCCCTCCAGGCTCATCAAGGTTTACTTAATGAATGGGAGAGATCCAAGCTCCCAAGTACTACTTGCCACGTGGACAAAAGAAGAGGAAGAAAACTGAGATGAGCCCCGGTCTAGTGCTGCTGAATGCTCACTAGGGAAGCACTGCTTCCTACACCTGTCAGTGAATTAAGGTTTTTTTTTTTTTTTCTTCTGGCACCAACAGATCAGCCTGTGCTGTGGCTATGCGCAGTCTGAGTGTGGGTGGCACCTGTCTCATGACTAACCCAGAACTTGCGTCATTGTTTCTCTTCTTGGCATCTTATTAGCAAAATAAGCAAGGTGCTGCAGCTCCGAGGTGCTATGTACGTTATGCAGTGTCAGAATCTCAAGATGAATCCCTAATAAGGCAGCTGTCATTATATATAAGCAAAAGCTACCCTGAGCAAACAGAATACTGCGACAGCAGGCAATGAGTCAGGATGCTACAGAGAATTCAGTAACATGCTTAGTAAAGTTTTAACTAAGGTTTACTCTTTCTGAAGCTGTTTTTTTTTTTTCCCCCAAGAAGTTTGATTGAACAAAAAAAATGCATTTTTTCCAAAAGGGCTCACAGTGAACATCTTGGAGAGGGAGATTCCTTATGCACAAATGCTGATAAGGTACAAACAGCAGGAACAGAAACACTGACATCAGTTGCCAGTAGTTGTGTATCAATCCCAACCTTGTCCGATCTCTGCTTAACCCAAAGGGCACTTGGTCAGCTGCAGACCACGTGCTGTGGAATAGCCCTGCAAAGCCCATGGAGAAGACCTCTTAATGCCTACAAAAATGGCTTAAATCCCTGGATTTGCACTGATGTGAAAGAATGGAGTGTTTTTAGATGCTCTGCTTGCTTGCTAAGTAGACAGTCACACTACAGAACTGCCACAAGCTTAGGCAAAGCCAGATTCCCTGTTAGTGAGACAAATGGCCATCTCTGAAAGTCCCTGAAGCCAAGAGAACAGGATACCCATCTCTACATCTTACAGAAGTGGCTGGGGAGGCCATCCTCATCCTTGCCTGCAGCAGTTTGAATGGTAAGCCAGCCCCATGCAGCTGCAGGTCTAGCACTGGTGTTAAGATTCCTTTAAGGAATTGAACATATGAATTGGATGCTATTCCACTGCATCTGCATAAAGATGCATGTGATGACCTGCCAGTTGAACTTGGAGACAGAAGTCTCACATCTGCAGTAGATTTACTGTGGTTCAAAAACAGAGGGATTCAAAATGCAGGCCTGATCAGATTAACTAAAAATACGTGGTGCCATGAGATGTTATGAATTATATCTCTAGATAGAAAAAAAATATCAGCTTTGCTGATCAAGCAAAGCCAGAGTTCAGGTTTGAGAGCGGAAGTGAGTGGTCCATGGATGACTCATGATGGTCCCCCAAAGCCCCAGAGATGCGAGTGGAAGACCTGCCACCAGCTCAGTGAGGAGGCTGGTGGTCTGTAAGGGCCTTACATAGGTAAGCTGTGTGAGGAGGCCTTGTTCCTCGCTCCAGGGCTGAGAAGAGGTATGCTGCTGCTAGTGTCTCTGTGGCACGCAACGGCACGGTTGTCCACGGACGACGGGAAATGCTATGGATTCTTCTGAGGTATAGCCAAACATAAATGACCAAATTCTCTCTGAAAGGACAGTAGAAGAGGCAATTGAAGGAGCCTCTGAGCAGTGATCCTAGGAGTGTTTTGAGGAGTACACAACTACAGCCAAGATTGTCCAGAGTCTGTGTGTAAACAAGCATCAGCTCAGCTGCGGCTGCTGGCCCATCTTCTCCCTTTGTTTAAGTGGTCTCCACGGCCACTTTGAGCAGATCACAGCGCAGCTGAGGCAGCAATCAATGCTGCTCTGATTGCAGCTCACTACCAAGAAAGCCAAGTTTAATCTTGAACTCACTGAAACAATCCAGGGCAATAGAATGGGCTGTTTAAGTTGCAAATCATTATGATTATGAAGCTTTCAGAAAAAGATTCATCATCATTTAAATGGTGAAGGCAATTTCTCCCTCCTCCCCCTACTCCTCCCATACCCCCTCCAAATTAGATATCCCTCTCTAGTATGGAGGATGATGGTGCTTCTCTGCTTTGAGCCCTCCCAAGGCAACCAGGATTAAGTCTCACCTGGAGCCCAAGTCCCCCTGTCTCCCTCTGTCCCTACCACAGCCTTCTGTGAGCTGTACAAAGTGCACAGCTGGCTCTATGCAGACCTGCTTCAAGCGTGGTAAGAATAACACAGCTTTAGAAGAATCCCCAAGCAAAGCCCTGATTAGACTGAAAGGAGCATGTTTTACAGCTGTGCCTACAGGTATCTGTTCATAACCCCTCAAAAGGGATGTATATTCAGTGTCATAGTTCCCACTGAGGAAAAAATAATAAAAAAATTGAAACTGCCTGGATACAGGTGAAATTTAGAATGGACACATTAGAAGGAGGTTTATTCTTTAGAAGGGAATATCTATTATGCTTGTATAATTATATCTAGATTTCACAAGTTTTCTCTGTTTTCTCAAAAGTGAAAATGGTAACTTGGGGACACCAATAAACGTGTCCCTGGGAGCAGATGGCATTGTGGTATATCATTTAAAGATGTATGAGTTGCTCATTCTTACATATGGGTTTATCTCTACCACTGTGAACTGTACCAAACAAGCTGAAGAAAAATGAATTATGTCAGTAAAGTTAAGCAAGTGTCTGCTGGCTTGGAAATAAATTCTTACCCTGACTGCTTGGACCACTGAACTGGCTCTAGAGGCATCCTCTATGGCATCGGGTGGCTGCTATTCAATTTACATCCAAGCTCAGCTCTCACTGAATCTAAAGGTATACCACCCACTTATTCAGAGAAAACAGAAAGGCAATTACACATCTTGTTTAATGTCATGGAATCAACAGACAGCACAATACCAAGGCACAGAGTGGAATGATTAAGGCCTGAGCATACCTCAGCAGTGAGTGCTTTGAAAGCCAGCAGCAATGATACGCTGGAGGCACTGGTTTCATTGCAGTGGTGTGTGGAAAGAATTGGAAAGTGGGCAAACAGCAGGAGAAAGCATTGAGAGTGTGAAACTTAAAAGGGTTAGAAAGACTTGTGGTACCTGGGGCCTCGTGGAAGGAAAGCTTTATCTACACAATTGTGTTTATAAAGGCTGTATTTCCCCATCTTTGTATATGAAAAGGATCGCTTTATCAAAAGCAGTAGCTCTTACTGCAGCCAAACAAACATGACCAACATGCTCAGTTGTGCCTAACTGCCTAAGGATTAACACCTAAAAGGCAGGCATTTGGAACAGAGGCCCGGTAGCATAAAGTTCAAAATCCATCCGTTCCTGGTGTAGCTCCAGTGAAACAGTGGGAACCACACCGGCTTGTATCAGATGACACTGCCCTTCAATTCCTATCATCGCAGACCAGCAACCCATTAAGGACACATCTCAGAAACACACCAGAGCTGTCAGAGCAATCACTTAGGAATCATTAGAACAACAGTTACAGAGTTCTGTGGTCCATGCTTAGCTCCTGCAGCCCTTCCAAGTGCAAGGGTTCCCTCAACAGGCCCTAACGCTCATCTTCTTTTGTATGGTCCTTCATGATTACCTATCAGCACGGCAATTAACAGGGTGCTTATGAAAGTCTTTAAGATCACTTAAAAAAAAGATTTTTAGAAAATTCAGTTATTAGTCAAATAATTTGCGTAAATATTACTTTTGTAGAGCTGCATCAATTACTCTTGCCATTTCCTTGTTCAAGGAGCAGCATCCCATTCAGAAGGAAAGCAGATATGAATTTGTCTTCAGAGGAGCCCAAAACACAGAGCCAGGTCTGAATACTGCTCTTATGAGGACTTACTGGAAAAATCCACCTTACTCTGCTGCAGGGCTGACTCTATACAGTTTTAATAGGCAGCTCTGAATCAGAATCAGGAACTGCAGATCCAGCTCCAAAGCTCGCATTTGTTTTTGTTACCTTGCTGCTATACAATGGGCAAGCAAAGCAGAAACCTAGGATTATTCTTAAGGCTGACCACTTTATTAAAAATATTAACAGTTGAAAAGAATACATTCTACAGTAAATTCTTTTTTTCTTGTTTTGCATTTCCCAGCAGTCACACTCACCTATTCTAACTTTGTTAGCTGGTTCCAGAGAGCAGAGAAAGCAAACCAGCTCCTACTGAAAGAGGGGGCAAAAATACTTCACACAACTGGGAGTGAGAAGGCATTTCTGAAGGTCATTACAAGCAAGGACTGAATGCTAGGATGACCCTGAACGTTCATCTCCATAGTGGAATGAATAATGACTATGTTATCAGAGCGACGTTAAATATTGACTATGAATGCATTATAAATGGTTTTCCCCCTGTAATTATATGGGTAAGATTAACTGAAGTTCTACCTGGAAGCTATAATTTTTGTGATACTTTGTAACTCTACTTAATGGAACTCGTAATAAATGACCTATACTAGCAGGAAATACATCAGAACAATTTTTACTTGAACAGCTAAAATACAAACAGTACATTTCTAAAAAGCTATATACACATAAAAGTATTTAAAACAAGTAAAAATATTATTTAGGTTACTTTGAAGATAAGAGCTTTATCTGTAAAGAATCTACACACCATACTTATGCATTTAATTGTAAATAAAATTTCAATTAAAAGGGCAACATTTTCTGGTAACTTTTCTGGTGTAACTTTTGTTCCAAGTATTCCTCTACTTCTTAGCTAAATAAAACAAAGAAAAAATGTAGACAGGTTAACTTTGCAGACTATATTTCCATGAATGCCTTCACTAGTTGTAAATGAACAGAGATTTTGTTCTGAATGCTGAATGGCAATCTGAATTCTTTGTAAACCAGTTAATTCTCGTAAAGCTGTAATGGACAAGGGTGGTAAACTGTAAAAACTAAAGACTAAGGCTTATCTTCAGGGGCTCCTGAGGGTTTTGTGGAGGTCTTATTTTCCCTAGAAATGAATAAATAAAGGATTTTACTTTGAAGTTCATATGCTTGGGGAACCAGTTTTGCAGTTTGTACCTGCAGCTATGTATGAAGTGTAAACATCTTTTCTCTGAGTACTGTCTGGCAGCAGCACCGGCTCTGCAGCAGCAGCACCTCTCAGTTTGGTGAGCACTTCCCTGCAGGCCTGTCCTCCAACACACCGACCCATGTTCCACACAGCACGGCAAGCCAGAAGCATGCCTCCCTGTAGCACTCGTGAAGCAAAGGTCCCAAACGCAGGCAGGCGCTGCAGCCTGGCGCAGTCACGTCTCCGCAAGCCACGATGAGGTGTGCAGGCTTTCATCCACCTGACGGAGCTGGTGGCCACCTCCACAGCCCCGTGCCTCCGGCCAGCTGCGTTTGGATACTGTGCTGGTGTGAGGCCGCACAAGGTAAGGCTTTGCTGTGTGCTCACTGCACAGGGCCCCGGCAGGGCTTCAAGGTGTGAGAACTCTGAGCACGGCTCTGAGCCACCAGTCCCCAGCGGCCAGCCAGCGCGCTGCCCGCCGAAGGGCGTTCCCGCCGGCGCTCAGCGAGCGTGCTGCAGGACGAAGGCGCACTTCTTGAAGGCGGCGTAGAGCAGCAGGATGGCGCGCATCATCTGCTGGCACATGGCGGCGGCCACCCGCGCCTCCGCCTCCCGCAGCCCGGCGGCCCGCCACCGCCCCGGGGCCACCACCCGGCAGAAAGCCGAGCGCTCCGACACACGCAGGGTGCCTCTCCGGCGCGGCGGCTGCGCCGTTACCAGCCGCTCGAAAACGGCGTCGACGCCTTGCAACCTCACGGCTTGCGGCCGCGGCAGCGCTCCCCCGCGTCCCTGCCACCCGCCCACCGACGCCTGCAGGCTGGCCCAGCGAAAGAAGTGCGCCGAGGAGGCGGGAGGAGGCGGCGGCGGCGGCGTCCCCCGCAGCCAGCGCAGTGCCTCGTCCAGGGGCGAGGGGCCCCACAGCTGGTAACCGTCCGCCATGGCGCCCGGCGCGGGACGCAGCATCTTGCCGGCAACGGGCGCCCGGCAAAAAGCTGGCACCCAGCTCGCGGGGCCCCGAGCCTGCCTGCCCGCCCAGGCACAGCCGTTGGCCCGTCCTCCCAGCAGCCCTTCGGCACCGTGGCTCCGTCTGCCGTTGTCTCTTCACGCGTCTTCCTCCTGTTAGTACTTTATTTCCCCCCCCCCCCCCACCTATCCTCAGAGTTCATCGTTTTTGACTCAGTTACTGTGATCTGCTTTTCTGCAGGCTCCGTCGGAGCTCATCTCCATGTGCCCCATGTTTAGGGCAAATCCTGTTTGACCAACCTGGTGGCCTTCTGTGATGGTCTCACTGTGTCAGTGAACAAGGGAAGAGCCACTGATGTCATCTGTCTTGACTTCAGTAAGGCCTTTGACACGGTACTCCACAACATCCTTATCTCCAAATTGGAAAGGTAAGGATTTGATGGGTGGACTGTTTGATGGATGAAGAACTGGCTGCAGGTCTGAGTCAAGGGAGTGGTAGTCAATGGCTCAATGTCTGGATGAAGTTTGGTGACGAGTGGTGTCTCCCAGGGTTTGGTGCCGGGCTGATACTCTTTAATATCTTCATCAGTGACATTGACAGTGGGGCTGAGTGCACCCTCAGCAAGTTTGCTTATGACTCTAAGCTGTGAAGTGCGGTTTACACACCAGAGGGACGAGATGCCATTCAGAGGGACCTAGACAGGCTTGAGCAGTGACCCCAGGTGAACCTCATGAGGTTCAACAAATCCAAGTGCAAGCTCTTGCACTTGGGTTGAGGCAACCCCCATTACCAATACAAGCTGGGGGATGAAAGGATTGAGAGCAGCCCTGCCAAAAAAGACCTGAGGGTACTGGTGGATGGCAAGTTGGATATGAGTCAGCAGTGTGCCCTCACAGCCGAGAAAGCCAACCATACCCTGGTCTGCATCAAAAGATGCTGTGGCCATCAGGTCAAGGGAGGTGATCCTGGACCTCTGCTCTGCGCTGATGAGGCCTCACCTGGAGTACTACATGGAGTCCTCACTACAGAAGATACATGAACCTGTTGGAGCACATCCAGAGAAGGGCCACAAAAATGATCCATGGAATGGAACACCTCTCCTGTGAGGACAGGCTGAGGGAGCTGGGGCTGTTCAGCCTGGAGAAGGCTGCGAGGTGACCTGATAGAGGCCTTTCAGTATCTGAAGGGGAGCTACAGGAAAGGAGGGGAACAAGGGGAAATGGCTTCAATCTCAGAGAGAGTAGATTTAGGTTAGATATAAGGAAAAAATCTTTTACAGTGAGGGTGGCAAGGCATTGGAACAGGTGTTGTGGTTAATGCCCTGTCCCTGGAGACTTCCAAGGCGAGGCTGGATAAGGCCCTGGGTAACCTGATTTAGCTGTGGTGTCCCTGTTCATTGCGGGGGAGTTGGACTAGATGGCCCTCAGACGTCCATTTCAACTCTAAGGATTCTATGATTCTATTCTATGCTGCCCTTGTAAAACCTGGAAAGATAGCTTATGTTTTTACTTGTTTCCTTTTAACAACGCGATGACCCTGCCACCAGTGAAGAAATCAGATGTCACAGAAATTATTACCTTTTGTTTGAGAAAAACCCCTAAACATGATTTTTTTTTGTTGTTGTTGTTAACCCACATACTGAGAGCACAGTACTCTAGCTTTGACAGCAAAACACACAAAGCATTTAGAAATAGCAATATAAAGGGTTTAATTTTGCCTGTTATGAAACTGGAAAAATTCCTTTACAATATATACATATATCGTGGCTACACTGGAGTGTCTCCATCCAGTACTAAAAGCATATTTGGGTTTCTATATATACATGCATATTATGTATGTATATATATATACATACACATATGCATATGTATACATACATATTTTCAGCCTATTCTGTGTAAGTGGCAAATCATGATATTATTTCATTTTTTGAATCAGGTTTTCAATTCTGAGGTCACTACTCAGCCTGCTGATTTAGGGCAATTTGCTACTGATTTTACAGGGAGACTTGCATAGTTACAGTCTGAATCGAAAACTGATGAAATTTCATGTTTGGGATCAGAGTTAATTCTGGGTGACTGTGATTTGTTTCTTAGGAGCATCAGGGACCTTGAAGGCCGCAGTCTGTTTCACCAGTGTCCAGAAGTCTTTTTGTCCAGCCTCCTGCTTGCTGTGAAACCCTTCCAGGTAATCTTTTTTCAGATGTCAGCATACAGTTGGGTTGTACCTTGCTGTGAATTCCTTGGTCGTGAGGAAGTAAAAACTAATAATTTGAAGATCTGGTGGAGACTGTACCCCATTTTGTTTCTTTAGTTTAGTTTTTGTTTTTATTATTGTTATTATTTATTTTTTCAGTCTTGAATCTGTGTTAACTATATAGATATCTTTAAAATATCAGAAGAATGGCTGTTTGGAAAGACAAAAAACTGTATTTAGGACTGCATTGCTTTTCTTTCTTGTTGCTCAATCATTTTGTTTTCTGTGATTCAAGGCCTAAGATTCATTGTACCATTTGACACATTTAGCTTCATAAAAGAGCTCCATGGCTTGCAATTAATAAGAGATGCTATAACCGTAACCACTTTCTCATGGAACTGCACTATTTTTACTTGGTTCTTGATGTTCAGAATTGTTAACACGCTGACACGTGTTTTACAACATTTTACAAACTTAGCATTTCGAACATTCAGGCTAAATAGCAAAGGCACTTTTCACAGCTTGGATAACTGCTGTTTGGAGCAGCTCTGCCCGGCCCAACAACAACTGCACAGCGGTGTGCGATTGGCACTGCCTGGGCTGACCCTGGGATACTGGGAGAGCGCAGGGCAGCGCTGACTCAGTTATAGCAAATAATTGTGTGCAGTTTGATACACGGCATCGCTGTTTGACATAATGCACATTTGTGAACAACTGTTTTCAAAGATGACGCACAGGAAGGGTAAGATTTCATCAGAAGTCTCAGATGAACACCCTGAGAGCTCACTGAGAATGGCAGCCACTGCCATCGAATCAGGGTGAGGCGTTAGTGTCACAAAAACAAAGTAAAATATCCTACTAGTTCTATGTTTTTATTGCTCTGGTTTTTGTTTTAATAAAAAATTAAAAAATAAAATAATTTTTGTAGCATATGTGCATATGAGAGCTGCCCCAAAAGTAATGCCTCCCATTTTATTATGTTGGCCTACAATGTCAGAGGCAGGTGGTATGGCAGTAGAGGTTGAACCTTCCTGCCAGTATCCCATTACATTTTGTTGCCATGTGACAGATGGCAGCAGAGGGGCAGTCTGACCAAATGGCGTCTGATATGGAAGTGTGTAGGAAGCAAAGGTGTATCAGTGAATTCCTCCGTGCACAAAAAATGGCACCTACTGACATTCCTTGACAGTTGTTGAACATTTGCAGAGAACAAACAGTGAATGTGAGCTCAGTGAGGTGGTAGGTGGTGTGTGTTGGTAGTGGTGACAGTGACAGTGGGTCACCTCAGCTGGTGCAGATTTTACAAGCATGGCATGCAGGTTCTTGTTTATCACTGGCAAAAATGCATAGCTAATGGTGGTGACAATGTTGAAAAATAGTTTTTTGTTGCTGAGAATTTGCTTTATCAAACAGCATTATTATGTGCTTTGTGTCTGTTGTAGTTTCCATCCATTGGTCCCCATAAAAGTTCAGCAAGCATCAATAAATATCAATAGGCCAAGGAGAGAACAAGCTGAGGACAGCAATCCCTAATTGGCCTTCTCATCCTCAGGGTGGAGAACCCTACCACCAGGCCCCAAGTACCTCGCAGGTCCTCCAGTGCACCCTCTGCTGACCCAGTACAGCCACCCAGAGGACACCAGGCCCTCTCCTCCCCATCCTTTTCCTTTGGGATCAGGGCAGAAGAGATGCCACCTTCTCACGCTCCAGATGCAGGGGCGAGAGATGGTGAAGGACAGCTGATGGAACCCTTAAAACTCAACAGAATGATTGCATCTCCCTTGGCTGCCTGTGGGTTGTTAGTATGCTTTGCCCCTTCTTTGCTGCTGTCTGGTACCAGGATGGTTCCACCCCAGGCAGCTGCAGGGTGGTTGAGAGCCCCCTTCTCCAACCCTCTTGGTACATTCTTGCAGCCATCTCAAAGAATTGGGCCATGGTCCCCAACTCTCAACTGCCAAATTTTGGTCACTGTGGGACACTCAGAATCCTATTGCCATGGCCACCTTCTTTTTTGAGTCCTATAAATATGGAGGCCCTGCATACAGAACGCCAGTCGCTGAGCTGAAGCAGCCAGTGACAGTTTGCGTCCAAGTGAGATATGCAAGAAGTTTTTATTTCCCAGAGTGAGGATGAAGTGTCCATCTTTCAAGAAGAGGCAGATGATGGAAGTGGACAATGACATCGAGCCCATGGAGGTGGACCTGCCAGGCAGAGATGAAGAGCCCATGGAGGTGGATCTACCTCTCGAGGACGACCTGATGGAAGTGGGTCCACTTCCATTGGAGCAGGCAGTTCACCACTCCATCACTGTAAGGCCAACCATGAAGAGATCACGCCCCAAAGATCATCACAGGGGCGCTGAGATCCATATGCCTCCCTCCACATGGCCGCTTCGATGCAGGTGCTGGTCCTCCCATCCCATAAGTTTACCATTAGCCAGGAGAGCCTCAGCTCAGGGCCATCCTGGGGGCTTACATGGAGCCTCCATTTCCTGGTAATTCTTCTTTTGACAGCCAAGGCTGTTATGAGCCCATCCTTCCCGTCCTCTTCCTTCATGCCTCCCCAAAGGAAAGGAGGTCTGCCTCCTTTCTCTGCCTCAGAAGTGACGGAGGCAGCTGTTCCTGTGGAAAAGCAGACTTCGGTTTGGACAGAAAGAAGTGCTGAACTTCAGCAGGAAGATCCAGTCCGGATGCTTCACTTGGACTTTTTTTTCAAGAGTAGGGAACTAACAATTTAAAATAACAGTTCAAAATAATAAATAATAATAATAACACAAAATAAACATTTTTTCATGTATAAAAACAGTAATTGTCTCTCTTTTTTGGGTACCGTATAGTTTGCACATAGGTTCCCACGTCCCCTCCTTGTCTCCCGCACACAGGAATGTACCCTGCAGCAGGACATGCTGCCCTCATTTCCAGCCCAAGGACCAGCCACTGCAGTGCGCACACCACGGCTGTCCCCTTGCCCTGCCTCAGCAGCCTCTGGTACTTGGGGGGGATACTTCACATACACCTCATCAAGAAAATAGGAAAGGGCCCATTGTGACTGTAGAAAAGGTAGTTCTACAGAATCATAACACCATATTTTACTTCCTCTCAGTAATTAACTGGTTAATGAATAGAAATGCTTGAACTGAAAACAAGAATTAGCATTTGTCAGGAAAACACTAACTAAAGCAAAACATTTCTGTTTAAATTAGCAACAGCCCCTCCCTGGGTGGCAGTCAGAAGCAGTTACAGTGGCCATGTCCCACCTGTGGCCCAGCCCAGCCCTCCCTGCAGCCGCCCCCTGCCCCGCGCCATCATGGCGGCGGCTCTGCCCCACAGAATGGCCTGGCCCTGCTCAACAGCAGCCGCACAGTGGTGTGTGATCGGCAATGCATGGGCTGACACTGGGGCATGGAGAGGGCACAAGGCAGTGATCACCCAGCTAGGGCAAATAATTGTGTGCAGTTTGATACACTGGCTACACGCAATCATGTGAACTGAGGAAAATATGCAGCCTCACTTTGTGTTTTGATACAGGAATTGAGAAGAGTTTTCAAGATTGAAAAAAAATCAATCTGTTGCTATAGTTGTGACTCCATTCTGAGTTGACATGAATACATTATCTGCAAATTTTCAACTGCAGTGCATAGAGTTGCAAACAGACATTCAACTCAACAATCTGATCATGTCTCTACCTGACCTTTGTATGCCTTCTCTGACCAGAGAGAAATACCCCTCCCTTCACAGTCACATCTTACTCGTGGCATCACTGTTTGGCAGAATGTATATTTGTGAACAACTGTACAAGAGAGTAAAATTTCACCAAAAATCTCTGATGAACACCTTGAGAGCTCACTGAGAATGGCAGCGACTGCCATCCAACAAGTGTGAGGCATTATTGACAGAAAAACAAGGTAAAATATCCTAGTAGTTTTATGTTTCTGATGCTCTCTTTTTTATATATTTATGTATATATACACACTAGAAAAAGAATTTTTGTTAATTATATACATTAGTTATATTATATATTGTATATGTGGCCCAAGGCAATTCCTCTTCACCCAGTGCAGCCCAGGCAAGTCAAAAAGGTTGCCAAAATGCTAAACCATACCCTTAAGCACCACATCAACACATCTGTTCAATACCTCCAGGGAGCAGCAGTGTGCACATGGTGGCTCTGGTTTGGGTAAGAGCAAGACTTTGTGGAATATACTTTTTTTATTTTTATTTTTTAAATTTTATGTTATTCAAAATGAGTGTGAGCCCTTCTAGAGGTGCCGGTGGGCGGGGTGGGGGTGGTGGTGGTGAGGGGGGCAGCCCCTTGCAGGGCTTTGGTGCATCCTGGCCACTGCCAATTCTCCTTTTTTGGGGTGCTAGAGCTACCCAGAGGAGCGCTTATCACCTGGCCAGGAGCAGAGCGGCTGCAGCAGCAGCCCTGGACACTGGCTGCTCCTGCTGCTCAGGGCTGAGTGTGTTGGGGAGCTCGCCAGCACTGCCTTGAAGGACTGCACTTTATGTGCCAGGAAACTCCTCCACATCCAGACCTGTGGAGCTGCCAAAGGTCCAAAGGTCCAAAGGTCCGGTGCTGGGAGTGAGGGTCCTCTGTGGAGAGGTGGCTGTGGGGCTGTCCTCTTGCCACCAGGCAGTGCCCTTGTCCTCAAGACCCTGCAGCCTCCAGGCCTCCTAGCCACAGCATCTGACGATTGTCAACGGTTTACGGGCGTTAGGCCCGATTCCGTGACAAAGGGGACAGGGGACCCACGGGCCCACGTCCTGGGAAAAGGGGAAAGGGGAAAAGCGTAGGGAGATGGCCCTGAGAGCAAAGAACAGCGGCAACAATCTGAGGAGAAACAAACTAATTTACTAAATAAAATATCGGAATGCAAAACAATACACTATAATACAATATAATTACAATTTAAGCTGATAAATCCAATACAGAGAGAGACAATGTCCCAAAATCAAGGTAGGCCTTACTCTACTACCGACGATAAGACGGCTGGAGAGCGAGGTGCTGCCAAGACGAGAGACGGTGGAAAAAGGGACAAGGTCTTGTGATCTGCAAGTTTTTATACTGCGAGCTTTTATCTTTTCCCTCCGGCTGGAAAATGGTAACAGAGGAGCAAAGTGCCATGGGGAATGTAGTAGTCCTTCTCTTCTGAGAACCAGGTACATTCACTACATACGTTATGATGTGGAGTACCAATAACCGAAAATCATAAAACCATGACACGATGGTGTCAATGAGCCAATCAATGTGCAGTGCAACAATGGCTCCCACGCTGGGCTCTATGGACTGGAGTATGGCATCCCTGTCCAGCCCCAGCTGGCACAGGCAGCACATGAAGAGGCTCTCCATTGATCTGACTTGCCATCAGAGGATCCTGTGGATGGCAGCCAGTTTCTGCTGCAGGCAGGGCAGTACGGGCCAAGGATGTGGCATCACACCCTGAACAGCACTGCCCACTCCTGCGGTGGGAGGCTGCCCACTCTTGCCTGGTCTCCAGCTTTAAAAAGAGGTTTTGTTAGTTATATACATTAACGATATCATATATTTTATATGTGGCTCAAGACAATTCCTCTTCACTCAGTGTAGCCCAGGAAAGCCAAAAGGTTGGATACCCATGGTCTTTTAGGTTACTGAGGATTTTTCAGTCACTGTGATTGGAAGCTTAAATACATCCCACTTTTATTGTTGCCGTTGCTGGAACTCCATGGCACAGCCAGGCAGATTCTGCTTTCCAGCTTCCCATCTGTGACCAGCTGTGCCTCCTTACTACAGATCAGAAGTGCAGAGGGCCCTGCAGAGAGAGAACCATGCCACAATTCTAACACTGGAAGGTCCTGTTTCCAAAAACAGCGATTTTTTCTTTCCTGGCTCAACATATGTAGGTACCTGTATAACAGAATTTGAAGAACACTAGAACAAAAGGGTGATGGTTTTCATGTCTTTCAGCTTTGAATAGTAGCTCTTGAAAAGTAAGCAAAAATCAGAGCTTGGTATTATGGTAATTGGCTAATGACTAATGAAGGACAAATGGCTCAATAATTAGCATGATTAAAGACTGAAAGGCTCTGGGTTTGGTTTTCAAAACATCGTTTATTCTTGTGATTGTTTTCTGTCTGCTTGCTAACTCAGATTATCTCAAAATGGTTTATTCTAATTTCTGTTGTGGCATCTTATCTACAGTTTTCATATAATATAAACAAGCACAGCAACTTTCTTCAATGGTTTATGGTAAATCTTCCCGTCCTCTTGTATCCATCACTGCTGTGTAGGCTCATCAGCTCTCTAATGTGAAGTTTTGTGGTTTTAGATATTAATTTTTGTATCCTCTCATTTTTCATGGTTAGATAAATTGTCCTGTCTTTTCCTTAGGGGTGGCTGGAAAAGAAAGAGATTATGTTTGTATTTGAAATTGTGGCTGAGGCAGCTACTGACATGGGAATGAAGATAGTATCTGTATCTGGAGTTTTGTCATCTCATTTTTAAGAAATGGGAAGCATGAGAGTTCTTCAAGTGCCAATGTCCTCTTAGAGTCTTATCTGTAATGGGCCTGTGGCTGTGCAAATAACACTATTAAGTACAAAGTCCTTAAGGGTAGGCAAGGGGGTGTGAGATAAGCAAAAAAAAACAAAAAACAACAACAAAAACAAAACAAAACAAAACAAAAAAAACAGAACAGCAGCAGTCCGGGGGAATGGAGATTGTTTCCTGATCAGTAATTTCAGGGAGATTCTTTTGTCTCCCAAATTTTAAGAGATCTAAAGATACTAAGCTTATGTAACCATGTAACCTTCAACGCATTTAGTTTTAGGGGCATTTTCTGTGATGAGATAATGCCGTGCTAACACTGAAATGTCAATGAACATGGATATGTTCTTCATATGGCTCTCTGTTTAAAAATAGCCTGTAATTTTTCCTGTTCTAAAAGCATGTCTTAAACTCTGTTAAATTGAGCATCTTCGAGATGTCATTACAAACTATTCAATCAATCAGCTTGAAAGATGTTTTCAACAGAACTTTGTTCTAAGCTGTAGTTTTACACAACATGGGAACAACGCAATATATCCATTAGTAACTGCCTCCATTGTTTCATCTGGCAATGATTTGCATGCAGAAGGTCTCTGCTCATGACATGCTTTTCTAATTCTTTTCCCATTGGAGGGGGAAGAATAACTTAAAATGCTGCTGCAGTTAGAAGGTGTCTAAAATGATCACGCAAATCAATACTGTGCTTCCAGTTAGTGGTGTTGATTTTGTGCCATTTGTGTCATCATTTGTTCTTAATGAGAAGGCAAAGATTTCAGTGGGAGTTTTGTCATTGGCTCTGGTCAGTTAAACCAGTCAGGGTTTCATCTATGGGCAGTAAATCTCGACAAATAATAGTGCCTGATGTTCATTCAAAATACGAGTTGTGGAGCAGAGAAGATTACTTTTTTCCTCAAATGTCCCACCTTCAGATTTTGTCACTGTGCATTTCTTGGTACTGAACCACTGTCCTTGGAAGTCAGTGGGGAGTACTTGCTGCAATCGGGACACCCACTAGAGGGAGCAGTGATAATGTTTTAACGCTGAAGGAGAGTAACATCGCATTAGCAGCATCCAGGTGAGCCTGGGACGCTGGGAAAGGGAAAGGCTCCTGGTGATCCAAAGGCCCCTGCCTCCACTGTGTGCCCCACTGCTCACTTAGTCACCCTTCGGATATCCCACAGGAGTGCCCTCGGTGCTCTGAAAACACTCTGGATAGGCAGTTTCTAAGAAAAGCTGAAAGACTTCGTTGAGGAACACTTTGAATGATAAAAGGAGCTTCAGTTGCTCTTTGGAATGACTAAGAGATAGATTATAATTACTTTTCTTGATGGATAAAATTTATATATAAATATATTGTCCTTCTGATCTTCAGAAGCAGTGTTTGAAAGCTGAACTTTAAAATTATGTTGGCAATTCTGAATACATATATATACATATATATATATATATATATTTTTTTTTCTCCAGTGTTGAAAGAATTTGTAGACTGAAGAAAGGACATAGGTGTTACGATGCCTGAGTATTTACAGTTGTTATGTGTGCGCCCAGCACTGGGGTGAAACAGAGTCCATTGTGTGGTGCCTAAACACAGAGTGAGGAATGACCAAACAGAATCTGTAAAAGTGAGGGCATTGAATAGGAACCACTCAGCAGAGGCGATCAGCTGGGCAGAGCTGGTGGCATGGCGGATGAGTAGCTGTCAGTGTGTTTCTTCTCTTTGCACTTTGTCATAAGCCACACAGGCAACAACTTTGAGAAGAGTTATTTTTGCATACCAAATTTTATTTTACTCCTCCACTTCTTTCCTCTCGTTTCATCTTCTGGTAGTTGTGTGAAGTGTGAATCTTATGGACCCACAGCTATAACATTGCTTTGGGTATTTTCTGCTGTGTTTTTCTTTATAATTCCAACCCTCTGGAATACGATTTTATTAGTATAATACTGAGCCTGAGAAATAGCAATAAATTATTTCACAGGACAGACATTTATACATTTTTTGGCTGTTCTTCTAAGCTAGCAGTCAGAGGAACTGTGTAAGCAGTGATTTAGTAATGTGGAACAATCTCTTTAACCTGTTTAAATCACTACTTCAGCATCTTGTTTTCCAATACCCTTCAGAAGGAGACAGACACTTCAGAGAGGTTGGTCATTCCACAATACACACAGGAATATTAGTAATAAACATGTAGCTAATTTTTTAGAAAAATGTAGAAATTTGTTTTAGTAGTTGGTTGGTTTTATAACGCAGGAAATGGTCAAATCTTCAAAAGCCTTCAGATCAAACTGAAATGAGCTGCTAAAAATTTGAACAATTTCCTCAGAATTTTTTGTCATTTCTCCTTTTTCATTAGCTATCCCATTCTTCCTCATCTTTCTTCATTTGATGCCTTACTGCAAATCCTGTTTCATAACCCATTCAAAAGCCAAAAGATTTGCTTCCATTTTTTCCCCACTTCTGTCAGGCTGAATATGGGCCAACCAGAGGATCTGCATAGCATTGCAGAATTATGCAAAAGGTCAAGATGGCAGGGACCTGTGGAGATTGCATGGACCAAACTCTTGCTGTGTGCAGGGCCTTAAATCGTGCTTTTCAAGGCCCTGTTAGGTCTTGTTATTTCCAGCCAGGGCAATCCCATAGGACAAACTATTCCAATACTTTTTTTTTTTTTTTTTCTCTCAGTACCATTCTTTTCCTTGTCTAGATGGACTTTTGAAGCCGTTTGCACCCATTGCTGCTTTTCTGTCACCTCGTATCTTTGTGGAGGGAGTTCCTACATCTCCTCTATAATTATGTTTCGGGATTTGGAAAAGTCTGGTTGAATTCCCTGAGCCATCTCTTCTCTAGGCTGCAAAAATCCTGTTCCTTTGACCTTTCTTCATCTGTGGAGTTCTCCAAACCTCCCATAGACAATATTAATACAGGTTTGAAAAGAAGTAGGAACGGATGCCACTTTCCAGGTGGCTTTATAAATGTACAAATGTATTAATGTTCCTATGTCAATAACTTATAAAGGGAAAAAATATGATCGATGGGGCAGACAGAACTTAGGCACGGTTTTAGTTTGAAGACATGCCTTGATTATGTGCCCAGAACAGGTCCTGATAAGTGAAACTGAATTTAAAAAAGGATCTCATAACTGAACATATGTTTTTGCAACTAAATCTAAATTTTGACTCAGAAAGTGAGGTGTTCTAAAATTAAATGGTATAATTGTGGTAAAAGAAAAGTGTCACTTTTGGCATAGTTCTTAAAGGGGAACAAAAGAAAATGGATCTGTATCTCCAAGCCTGCTTGTGTCAGTAATTGTAAACCCAGTCTGAGTTGAAGGGACTGTAATTTGTGTGTCAGCCCTGTATTTTGTCAGAATTGCTGTATATTTGTTCTCAGAAGTGGAATCCTTTTGGAGTGTATCTGGTGTGTCCTTGCTGCAGCCTGAGCATACCTTGTCAATCTGAATAAATGGTACGTGTACCAAAAGTATAGGCTGCCATTAATGTATGGCAGCTTGAAATATCTACCATTTAAATTGCAGTTAGATAGGCTGTCTACTGTCACATTTCATTTTGTCTGGATGATGTGTGCAGGCAGCAAGCAGATTGGTATGGCCAGATGGCATCTGACTCCCTAGTTTGTTATCAGAAGAAGACTGTAACTTTGTTGGATGAAAGAAACTGAGAGTTATTCTGTGTTTGGAGAACTAAAGCAAGATGAAATACAATACAACCATGCCATAATTATTGAACTAATGATGCTATAAAATTTCTCCAAGGTCTGTCTGTCAAGTCTTTGGAATGGTAGAAGAGGGAGTTCCTACCAGGTCAGAATTTTTGTACAGAATGAAAAGTACTAATAGGTAGCAATCATTCTGCAGCCGGCTGTGCATAAGCTATATTTTAAAAAATGAATTTATTTGCTCTGGAACTAGACATGCACAGAAATACTCCCTCTCATCTATTTTCAGAACAAAACCATGAGATTATCAAACGCCTAACACTGATACTTTGTGCCTAAACTCATAATTCCTGTTCTAGTTGCTTTCTTCTTTCCCACCAGATTTAGTTGCTGCTTTCCAGTTCTCCTTCTGGAGAAATATTTATAAGGATTGCTTTAGGAGGCTTGCTGTTCTAACAGTATAATTTGTTAGTCACGGTCTCCTTGAAGTTCAGAACGAAAATAAATCTGAAGTTGATATGGAATGAAAAACTCCTGCTAAACATAAGGATTTTGATGAATAAAAAATGCAGTCTGAATTACTGAATGTATTAGAGAATGTTCAAATAGTCTAGCAACTTGCAGAATTTTCTTCATCCTCACAGGCACACAAGTGAGCATTCTTTTATCCTCCCATAGGCTTCTCTCCAGTCCTTCCTGATTCTGCTTTCCACTGACTGGGTCCTGGTGAAGACTTTTCAAAGCATTCTTCCCTGTGCAGCACAGATGTGCTGTGGGATCTCTGCGTGGAAATGTGTGCAATGGGTTTGTCTTTACCATGAACATGTCTCTTCCCTAGCACTGCACTTTCTTTCAAGAAGGACTTCAAAGCCCTGCTTCTCATCTCATACAAGCTAATACAATTGAGATAAATCTTTAAAGGCCACAGATATTTATCTATTATATCACGGGACTGGAATTTTGGGTTTATAGAATACAACAGTATTTAGCCAAATACCAACTGACATATATCAGCTGTCTTAATTTCAGAATAGAACGTGTTTTTTTTTTTTAAAGCATAGAAAATATTTCATGAGTGGTGTTCCCAGAGGTCGGTGCTAGGGCCTGTCCTCTTCAATGTCTCTATTGATGACCTGGATGAGGCATTGAGAGCACCCTCAGTAAGTTTGCAGATGACACCAAGCTGGCAGGAAGTGTCGATCTGCCTGGGGGTAGAAAGGCCCTACAGAGAGATCTGGACAGGCTGGATCACTGGGCTGAAGCCAATGGGATGAGATTCAACAAGACCAAGTGCCGGGTCATGCACTTTGGCCACAACAACCCCAGGCAACGCTACAGGCTTGGGGCAGAGTGGCTGGAAGATTGTGTGGAAGAAACGGACCTGGGGGTATTGGTCGATGCTCAGCTGAGCATGAGCCAGCAGTGTGCCCAGGTGGCCAAGAAGGCCAGTGGCATCCTGGCTTGTATCAGAAATAGTGTTGCCAGCAGGAGTTCGGAAGCCACTGTCCCTCTGTACTCAGCCCTGGTGAGGCCCCACCTTGAGTACTGTGTCCAGTTTTGGGCCCCTCAGTGCAAGAAAGACATTGAGGCCCTGGAGCGTGTTCAGAGGAGGGTGATGAAGCTGATGAGGGGTCTGGAGCACAGGCCTTATGAGGAGCGGCTGAGGAAGCTGGGATTGTTCAGTCTGGAGAAGAGGAGTCTCAGAGATGACCTTATTCCTCTCTGTAACTACCTGAAGGGAGGTTATAGTGAGCTGGGGGTCAGCCTCTTCTCTCTTGTAACTAGTGACAGGATGAGGGGGAATGGCCTCAAGTTGTGCTGGGGGAGATTTAGGCTGGACATTAGGAAATACTACATTTCTGAAAGAGTAGTCAAGCGCTGGAATGGGCTGCCCAGGGAGGTGGTTGAGTCACTGTCCCTGGAGGTGTTCAAGAAACGTTTAGATGTTGTGTTGAGAGACATGGTTTAGTGGGGTTATTGGTGGTAGGTGGATGGTTGGACTGGATGATCTTGTAGGTCTTTTCCAACCTAGCTAATTCTATGATTCTATGATTCTATGTCTTAGGCAGTAGTGAAAGGCATAAACTGCCCTACGTGTGGTAGTGTTGCAGGGGCTGTGTATAATGCAGTCCTTCATCAGCAAAGTATCTATGCATCTGAAGCTTGATAATGCAAAAAAAAGTCTTCAAAAGGTGTGTTCACATTCAGACAGTAACAAATGTGGACTACAGCATATACCTCATATGTGGCCATCTATCTGACATACGTGCTAGGTTTTTGTCTCCTTTTGCCTTCAGCATTCCTTAAATAATGATAAGAAGTGCTAAAATGAAATTTCCTGGAGAAGCACAAAAAAAAAAAGGTGCAAAACTGTCAAATTACCATTGTCATTCATGCTGGAAGAAAAAGCTCCAAAGATAGTAGAATTTGAGCTTTTACAGTCACTGGGATGGAATATTTTCAATTCCAGACAGCCCCTTCAGTTTGAGAATTATAATCTCTGTTAGTTCCCATGCAAGAAGAAAAGGGAAATTCTCTCAGGCTGTGGAGCACTTGAGGTCATCCCTGCAGCTGATCTAACTCCTGGAGGACTTTTTGCACTGTTCTTGAATGCCCTTCCTCTGCCTAACCAGGCTGAACTGATTTGGTGAAAGGCTGGATGAGCCAGTGGCCATATAGTGATATAGAACAGCTCAACCAATATTCAGTATCTTTATGATCAGCTGCCAAGCCCAAATCTTAGGCTTAAGACTCTGGATTTATGTAGCTTTTGAATAACATCTCTTGCCTGACTTTGGCTCTAGAAGATAACTATAAGGATACAAAAAGGTAAGCTGAAGGAGCATGTTTCTCAA
The DNA here is from genome assembly GCF_002078875.1 of Numida meleagris. Lineage (NCBI taxonomy): Eukaryota > Metazoa > Chordata > Aves > Galliformes > Numididae > Numida > Numida meleagris. The sequence continues at coordinate 47,609,047 of NC_034410.1, read as the reverse complement.
GCACTTATTCATGCTGTTTTTCATGAAGTTTCAGGTTGTTTTCTCTTTTTAGTGGAGAACAAGAGTAATATAAGTGTGCAATATGTGTGCTATAAGTCCTGTACAGTACTGCAGCTTTCAAAAGAGACTGGTATCTTTCATGTCCTTAGCAACGCTGGGAAAGGTATTGTTTCACCAAGAGAGAAAAAAATATTCTTTAATTTCTCAGCCCAAATACAAAGTTCATGCAGAAAAATGGATTTTCTACCAGAATGACTTTAATGATCATGCTTTTATATTCTCAATTTCTAATCTCAAGATGTTAAGTAATTACAATGTCATTTCTAATTGAGATTTTTTTCTTTACTCATAAATTTAAAACCAATGAGATGAGGATCAGGAGTACTACAGTCTCTCTTTACCAGCTGATCCTCTTGCAATGAATAATAATATATAACACAGGGGAGGCATGTAGCTTTCTTATTCTTAATTTACTGGCAATAGTTCAGTTCCTGCTGCTTAATAGAACAACATTTACAAGAGTAAAGTAAATGCTTTACAAATTGGCTGTATATATGATCAGGTCTACATGTTTGTTGTTTGGTATTTTTTTTTCTTCTAGAGAGGGTAACAGCCTGACAAAGCAAATGAAAAACAATATAAATAGCCATGCTCAGGGAAGAAAGTCACCAGGTTTTTATGTCCACAAAGAGGATTTTAATACATGATGTTGCAGGCCTCAGGATCTACGATACCTCATCTGGATTACTGTGTCCAGATGTGGAGAGCTTAGTACAAGAGAGACATGATCCTGCTGGAGCACATCCAGAGGAGGGCCACAGAAATGATCCAAGGAATGGAACACCTCTTCTATGAGGACAGGCTGAGAGAGCTAGGGCTGTTCAGCCTGGAGAAGGGAAGGCTGCAAGGTGACCTAATAGCGGCCTGTCAGTATCTGAAGAGGGGCTATAAGAAAGAAGGGGACAGAGTCTTTAGCAGGGTCTGTTGCAATAGGATAAGAGGAAATGGTTTCAGACTAAAAGAGGGGAAAATTAGGTTTGATATAAGGAAAAAATCTTTCCAATAATGGTGATGACATACTGAAAGAGGTTGCCCAGAGAAGTGGTGGATGCCCCATCCCTAGAGACATTCAAGGTCAGGCTGGATGGGGCAATGAGCAACCTGATCTAGCTGTAGATGTACTGGTTCATTGCAGGGGAGCTGGACTAGGTGACCTTTGAGGGTCCCTTCCAACTCAAATGATTCTATGTTTCTATTTTGTGTGTGCTCCACAAATTGATGTGTCAATGCAATTTCGAAAACTAAACAAGAACACTTACCTTGTGCCTAACACAAAGTTTATGAATGTGCAGCTTAAGTGATTTTGGTGGTTACTCTTAACACACATGGCTATTAATTAGAGGATAGTTAATATAGTAGTTCTTTTTGAAGTGTTTCTGTGAGCTAATAATATAAATTTGTATAGAATTAGAGAGAAGCAAGTGGAAACAGATTATTTGGCTTTCAGCATTGCACTTGAAAAGGGATTTGAGCCAGCATGTCTGGCTCAAGCTTGCTGCACATGAATACTTGCAGTACCATTAGGACTGATAGCATAAGAAAACACAGCTGAATTTTTCTGCACAGCCACCCCCAGCTTGCACGTATAGTTTATGATAGATAACTTGGCTGCAAAAACAAATTCAGTTATCTGGGAGGAGTTTACTGTCTGTACTCATGTCTGGATCAGGTTATGCCGAATCCAGAGAGTTCATAGTTTATCGTTCTGTTAGGACTGCACTGCTAGAGGGGAGATAGCTCAATACTACAAGGTCATTATTGAGTTCAAATTGGGAGGATTTGGATGTGAAAATTTCTGGGTTTGTGCAGCTTTGGATGTTAAGTGAAGAGGAATTCTGAAGACTGACTAGAAGATGAACTGTCTTAACAGAGGCTAAACTACCTACAGTAAAACAAGAATATTGCCATACACTGATTGGAAGCATAAGAATCTTGTCTGTGTTCACTGAAGTCATTCATTGTTGTCATCTTCCACTAATAGTGTCTTGAATAAGATAAAGCACTATTATAAGAGGAAAAAAACAATATTACAGTACCACATTTCCTGTTTTCTGTTTGATTCATTTGAAAAAGAGGGAAAGATGTTAACAGTTAAGTAGATCATTAGATGATTTATTTTAGTGTGGACCTTTGGCAGTTAAAGGAGTGGTATATCTCCTTTCATAGAAAGTGGAAACATGCCACAGACTTATTCCCCTCTCCCCTCTGAGCTGACATTGAGGTTCCTATTATGTGTCTGTTAAATGTCATATGGAAGAGGCACTATGTTATGCAGCATAGGAACTCATTTGTTTGGTTCCTTAGAAGACTGGATGGGGAACAGGGAAGAAAGATGAGACCTGCTGGGCGTGGAAGGTCACTTCTTAGAGTGAGAGCCATCTACTGTCTCAAAGCTCTGTAGCTGCTGACATCTGAGATTTATATTAAGAAGATATGAACCTCCTTTCAACTTAGTTCCCTATTAACAGAGCAGATCTGGAAAACTTGCTCTAAGGAGAGTCTAAAACTTCATCTATATTATCAAGTCTTACTGAAAAAATAAGATAAAGTCTATTTTATAAGATACTGTTAAAATTCCTGCAAAAGATTTTTTACCCTGTATCCGAAGGCACTATGGACATGATTTGGGGGTACATTAATTAATTGAAAGAGGTCTTTTGTTCCAGCTCTGGTAAAGTCTATACTAATACACCTAAAACCGATGCTCTTCTCTTCTGGCATCTCTCCAAGGAGCTGAGTGAGTAGTTCAGGTACTGATTATGCAGCAAAGAGGATGGTTAGCAGTACATGGTGGCAGTGATTATTCCTAGACACTGTAAGTGCACTGTGGTATTATTAAATTCTTAGGAAGATCCTTTATGGAATTCCAACTTGCTGACTCAGAAGAGATAAGTATCTCTTCTGAGAAAGTGTTGGAACAATGAAATATTTATTCACATTGATCTCAGAGAACATTTTTTGTTATTGCTATCATTAAGTAACATAAATAAACCATAATATAAGTTCTCATTAAACTATAATTCATTGAAGTTCTTCTCTTACACTTGAGAAATCAATCATAGAATCATCATAGAATGGCCTGGGTTGAAAAGGACCTCAAAGATCATTGAGTTTCAACCCCCCTGCTGAGTGCAGGGTCACCAACCACTAGACCAGGCTGCCCAGAGCCACGTCCAGCCTGACCTTGAATGCCTCCAGGGATGGGGCATCCACAACCTCCTTGGGCAACCTGTTCCAGTGCGTCACCACCCTTTGAGTGAAAAAATTCCTTCTAATATCTAACCTAAACCTCCCCTGTCTCAGTTTAAAACCATTCCCCCTTGTCCTATCTCTATCCACCCTCGTAAACAATCGTTCACCCTCCTGTTTATATGTAGTTCCCCCTCCTGTTTATACGATGCTTCAAGAAGTGGCATTTTTAACTACAAAACTGTTCTTTTGCTTGTTTCTTTGTTTTATCATTACACCTGTACTGCAGCCTTTGAGGAATTGATTCCTCTTCTCAAGCACTTTATTATTGAAATAGTGCATTGTGACTTCCAAAATACTGCAGTAATTGGGTAAATTGCGGTTTATTGGAAAATAATTTTGCTTCCGGAGAGCTGCAGAGGCTAGTTGTCCCATTCACTGACAGCTGGTTTGACAGGGTTAAGGATTAGCATTTCTTTGCATGAACAATATTGATCTTTTTTCATTGTAGCAATTGTGCACGTGATTTAACGCACAAAAATTCTGAAGAAAAGTGAAGACTTTGACTGCTTTTGCCCTCAATCTTTTTTACTATTTTTGTTCTTGCCTTCCGTGCCAAAGCTTTGTTTGATGCCCCTGCAGAAAAGATGTAAATCAAGTGCCCTTCTTGTATCCTTGTAGATTGCTGTACCAAATACTTTTTCTCCCCTGTTTTTCATTCATCAGATAAAAAGAGGAAGAGGAATTGGAAGAGGAATTCTAAATGTTTGGAAATTTTGTTCAGTTTAGACATCTTTCAGTTCTGTAGCTATTAGAAATTTATGTATGTATTGCTGAACTTTCAGTAGCCTAACTATAACGTACCAGCACTGTATATACAGAAATCGATATAATGGAGGCTACTTTCAGGGAACTCTGAGTATTGACATCAGTGCTGCGCAGATTTCTGCCTGACTTTTGAATCAATTCTTTGTTCTTCCTGCAATTTCCTTAGTCTTTAACCAAGCATTTTCTTGTGTATTTATTTGATGTTTGTGAGGATTAGATAGATTGTAGGATGCCTTCACAATGTAAGTGTCATGCAGAGGATTTTTAATTGGGAGTTAAGGTGATGATAATTTTGTAGCTAGATGCGTGTGCCTAACTGATATTCCTTGGTGCTATGTATGAAGTGAAAGCTTGTCTACATCTTTTCCATGTCTCTCTGTTTTGCACAACTTAGAAGTTAGATGAAAAGCAGAAACAATAAGAAAATGCAGGCAAGAAGGATGCATGTGCTGAATTAATAGATAGTATGATAATTTTAGGCCAAGAAAATACTGCTTAGCAGAGCTAATAATATTTTTTACAGCAAGACTGTTTCTACCCACTGTTCTTGTTCTCAGAATTTTGCAAGAAAATCCTTTTTTTACTTTTCCTCTCATCCGTAGTCTCCACTAAAGTCTCATGCCTCTCTCTGTTGGTTCTGGAACATAGAAAGGAAACCTCTGTCATATCTGTTATACCATGCCAAAGGTCTAACTCAGGCTAATGAGAGGTTTCTAAGCCAGGTCAGGTTTTCACAAAGACCTTAATCCATTCTGCGTAGACCACGTAGGCAACTGCCTCCAAGCATCTTCTCTGCAGTGGGAGCAGCAAGCCCAGCAACATCTTGCTCATCTAGAACTAGTGTCCTTCAATCAGCTACTTGAGTATTTTATATTATTATACATTAAGTGGGTAATCAGTGCGTATAAATGTGTACTCTGAGTAGCAAAACCGTAACGATAATTATTGCTTTCATAGATCTGTGATTTCTCTAATCAGATATTTCATCCAAAATATAAGAAATCCTAAAGTGTGGGAAGTCTTTGTCTATTGGAGAGGGGGGCACTGGGAAAGGCGGAAGGATATTGTAGCTGTCAAGCTACAGCTTTTCCTTCTGTCCTATCCACTGCTACTGTAGCTTTTTTTTTTTTTCAATAAAAAATATAAAATTTGAAATAGGGAAAAAATCCAATGATTTTGGATGCATTTTTCACAACTGACAAGATAAATTTGGCAGTTGACAGCACGCAGGCATTTTTAATTGATCTCCCAGCACCAGGTGCACAACCCCAAGTTGACAAGCAGAATGGTTGCCAAGATCGACAGCTGGAGGGTACCTGTTTTACAGTGCTCAAGTGCAGAAACAGATGGAGACGTGTTTTTGGAAATGAGTGCCTCTGAGCCCACTCATTGTATACTACTAGCCACCACAGGCAGCATCTGGATGGTATCTCCCTGTTTGGAAGTCTGGCTATTGCCATTTTCACTTTTTACTTCTCTGTGGTGTTGTCTCGATTGTCTGTTGCCTGTCAAATTCATTCAGGAGATGGGTTAGGCTCACCCTTTTTAAGATTCAGGTTCTTGACAGAATGGGACAGTTCTGAGAGAAAAAGTCATCTATCCATATTTTGCTATCATCTGACTTTTCCAGAAAGCCCCAAGGCTTATCACCTGCAAAATCTTCATTACAAGGCTTTTAATGCTCGGTAAATATTCTAACACTGCACACATTCACCAAACATTTAAATTGTTTTGTGCAAATGCTTTGTATATAAAAAGAATTCTAATGATCCTTAGCAAATAATAAAAAACTCCATCTATTATGCATGGCAGCATTATTGAAGTCCCCTCTGGAAAGGCAGTGGAAAAGGCCTGCGTAGAGTTTATTATGGTATGTAAATTTTATCTTCTGGTGTTGTTTTACCATCGAATTTTAACTTAAGAAACTGTTAATAAAATGAAGTTTTGCATAATGTTAATTCCGGATGCTGCCAAGCCTTGAAAGCAATTATTTGAAGTGCTTTAGATTTTTCTATTCTACTGATCTCAAAACACATCCAAAACATTTTAGACACTGCAGTCAGGTTCTGTGCATTTTGCTATCATTAATACTCCACTTGTATTTGCTACTTTAAAGTGCTTGGCATAAGAAACAGTTGGATTTGGGGAGACGGATGAGGAAACTCTTTGACCTTCAAGAAATAGCTCTGAGATGCTACCATTAAACAGCACAAAGTGATGATATGTAGCAGTTCAGTAACTGGGCTGGTGTTATTCAGCATTTCTGTAATTTGAACAGAGTGTGCCGATTTGCTTGCGCTTCTATTTCATTTTGTATAGCAGTACCATTTTATTTGTCCTAATGGCCTAGTACAACATTCTGGATGTGTGTTGGATCCATAGGTTTGACAAAGCTTGAATTTGACACAGAACTATTTTTGATCCAATATAATCAAACTTTTATCAATCTCTTTTATTTGCTTTTCATATTAGCTTCAGCTAGAAAACCATAGACAAAAGCTAGCAGATGAAAGTGTTAATAACCGAATAACTGATAATCCATGATTCAGTTTAACTGGGATTTAATTTTCAGGTTTAATCCATTTTGGAGGGTAAATATGTGTATCTATGTGTGTCTATGTATATATATGACCATAAGTATAAATACAGGTGTATCAATACCTTCTCTTGATGTTAATTAAGTCTTGTGTTTCTACTGTGATGGTGTGAAATAAATGTATACTTCTCAGTGCCTGGTTAGTGTGAGCCCACCACCATTTTAGCTCCAGATAGCATGCTGTCCCATTGGAATATTCCACAGAGAGGACTCTTCTAAGAGAGTAAATCCACAACCCAGCGTTTCCCTCTATCCCACAGTTGGAAAAGGAGGAAAAGAAAAGACATGGTGTGAGGAAGGATTGACACGTGAAGGAGGCTGAGATACAGATTTAGTTTTGAACTCAAGAAGTCCTGGTACCTTTTATTTTCTCCTTTCGAAGATGAGATTGTATTCTTCTCTAGCTTCTGCTCTTTTGTTTATGTGCTTGTTTTAAGGGGATTTATAAATACCTACAGAATGATGTGCTTGTTTATTATCTGAGAAACACGCAACTACCTCCCTGCATCTAGTCGAGCTGTATGACTCAGAAGTCCCTGAAGTCCCTGTCCAGGACTTTGCTGTTCCGTGACTTCATTACGTCTCACTGCCTGGAACTGGAACATTCAAACATATGGCTAATGGCCCCAGAATCTTCCATGCTTTTTATGTGGCTTCTGCAAGGCCCATGGCAAACACCCATCTGAGATGAAAGGAAACAGGCAACCTGTTATCTTTGGTATCTCCTCAGACTCGGGCTGTGCAGTCCTTTGACAGTTCACTGCTGTGGTTCTGTGAGGCTGTTAGGCACTGGGAGCATGGAGACATGGGTGGCAATGAGTCAGATCCACTTCTTAAACCATACAGAAGGGATGCCAGCCAACCACAGGCTCTGTTCCCATAATCCCCAGCTTTGATTGCTGCAGATGCAGACCTGAATGAGGTGGCTTTTTTTCCACTTTTAATTTCTTTCCAATTTTCAATTTCAATTGAACAATCAGCACTTTAGGAGAAGGTCCAAGTTTCTCATGCGTTTGACACTGGCACAATAAGTTGGCTTAGGAAGTGAGTCCTGTGAAGTGTTCTGGAGGAAATTCCAGGCTGGTGCACTGCCAAAGGAGGGATGGACTCACAGTCTGTGGTCATAGTTTTTGTACAGCAGAAGTCAAAACACTACTGGTTAGAAATAAAGCTGTAAGGTTATTACCAGGGACTGTGATAATCATACTCACTCTGGTGGTTTGCAGCTAAGCATTTAAGCTTGGACAAAATTTGTGGGTACCCTACCCTGTTGTTAACAATGCCTTAAAAAGCACCTTCATCTGCAGTCCTTCCCTGAGCCTAGTTCCTATAGCATCAGAGTTTGCACAAAAATGTATGGGGTTGAAATAATTGGTTTACATTATTTGTCAGCCAAAATCACAGTGCCACCATCACATTTAAGGACAACCCCAGCCAGTCCCTCTTTATATTGATCTGTTGCCCCCAGTGTTAATCTCAAGACACTCCATCAGGTCTCACTGGCACAGTGTAAAAGTGGCAAAATGATCCCTGCTGCTTATATGCTCCAAAGTCCACAGTATGTCAGCCAGTTCTTAGTGCTTGTGGGTGTATGGGAAGGGGCTTCATAGCCTGAGCCACTGCTAGGGGTATAGGAGGGCTAAAGAGGGAAGTGGAGGATCTTTCCAGCAGTGGTGGGTCTCTAATGGCATTAATTCATTCAGCCGGTGGCCTGGAACTTCCCTCAAAATGTCCATGGTCCCAAAGTGTATTATTAGCTTAAATAAAGTAAATCTGCAACCACTCCGAGCTCAGCTCCAATGAGCAGCTCACTCTCTGTCTTCCATACAAGGAATATACAGTTCCTGGTTCCTAATATGTGTATACACATAGCATAGACATCTGTCAACTCTGTACTGATTATCTCACTGTATCACATCTGTCAGGCAGATTCAATTAAATGAACGTCCTTCCAACTCCAGGAAGACTTTCTGTGCATGCAGAATGCATCAAACCTCATATAAAGGGGGGCTTGGTAATCAGAAAATTGTGTGGAATGAACTAAGGGGAAGGCAGGCAGGTAAACAGTGTTTGCTAGTGTTTCCAGGTTTGCTGTCCTAAAGAGTGCGGCTTCATGTGTTTGGAAGTGCTTACAAATATCAGGTTGTACAGTGTTGGGCAAGGAGAGGATCCTAGAGTGGGATGCTTGGAAACATTTCCCTATTTATTATCTGTTATTTCCTTCTTCTTGTAATTCTTTAAAGAAACGTAGTTTAATCTTAGAAGTTTCCTTTTAATCATTAAATGTTCCATCTTTTTGAAGACTGAAGTGCAAGGCTTGGTATTGTGTGCACATGGGTGTTTTTGCACTTCGTAGTTCAGTGTTCTGACAAACCAGCATTAATGTATGAGGTCATGTTCAGTCTCCAGAAGCCTTTCCCAGATGACATGAAGGAGGAAACAGCCTTTGCATCCTCACAGGGAAATACACTGCAGGAACGAGACCTCTTCCTCTTGACTCAACTTTGAAGACATGGCACTGAACGCTTTAGCAGCTGCATGAGCCAAAATCACCTGAGAATCACCCAGGGAGCACAATGGGGACATATTTCACACACGTTCTATGTGATGGAACATCTGCTGTGGGCTCTCAACAACCTCAGTCAGCTCTTTGCTGCTCCAGGCGGCTCCTGCAAAGGCCAGCACAGCCTGGGACTCCCCTAGCTTCCAGCAGGTAGGCACTCTCATCTCATGCCTTCGCTTCTTACCAAATTAACTTCTGCTTCAAGTCTGAAAAGAAGGAAACACAGCCCTGAATGCACAATGAAGCAGGAGCTTAAGGTTCAGCTCCCCAGTGGGTTTTGCCTGCTTTGAATATCTGCCTCCGTTCAGCATTATCACTCTGGACCTTGAATCCTGGCAGTGAAGCAATCCGTGGCATCAATGCCTGATAAGGAATGACCCAGACCTGCAGAAGTGGGAAGGCAGGCACCAGTCTGTTTATATTTGCAGCTTCTAGAGGGGAATTAAATTCTTCATTGTGTTATGTCATTGACTAATTTAACTCTGTTGAACTCCATCTGTTTGCATGGCTGCAGAAATAATGTAATGGGAAATACTGGTCCTAAGTAGACTTGTGTCATGCTGATCGACATACCTTCTTTGAGTTGGTTTCTGTATGGCAAGATGAAAGTGCCACATTTCATTAATTTTTATGTTTATTTCATTTGAATGGACAATAGCAGAGATTTTCTGTGTTGAATAGTCTAACTCAAGTATGGATGTTCTGAAGCTCTTTTTTAAAATTCGATTTATAATCTAGAACTGCCAGGTTCTTATGAGTTCAGGAAAAAAAGATTTTGTGACATCTCATAATAATATGATCATAATGGGCTGCCCAGGGAGGTGGTTGAGTCACTGTCCCTGGAGGTGTTCAAGAAACATTTAGATGTTGTGTTGAGAGACATGGTTTGGTGGGGTTATTGGTGGTAGGCAGATGGTTGGACTGGATGATCTTGTAGGTCTTTTCCAAACTTGCTAATTCTGTGATTCTATGATTCTATAATGTAATTTCTGCACTAGATAACAGCTCAGAGTTTGGCACTGGAACTTAATTAAACAGATTTTCCTGGTGGATCAGTCATGAAAAAGTTGCAGATATTCAGCAGAGACAACTCTTTTAAAGAGAAACTTCTATCTGGCACATTCTTACTAAGGAACTTCCTCAGGATGAGAATTGCGGAGCAGAGGGATCTCCTGACAATGTACAGTGCCCACCTGAGTCCACTCATGCTCTTCCTTGCCCTTGCTTGCCACAAGGCTCTTCCAAAAGCCCATGGAGGCTTTTAAAAACAGTGCAATGCCCCCACATGTTTCCATGTACATCAGTAGAAGGAAGTGACCCACCTTCAGCTGTGATTTTTAAGTATGCAGTGTATTGTTCGATAATTTCAGAACAAATTTAACAGGCTCTTGAAATCAGTTTAAGTAGCTCCAACAATTTGAGCTATTGAAGGTGTTCTGATGTCTCTGCTTGTGTGTCTTAATGAGGTTCAAAGGCTCAAAATAGGAAACCCAAGTGTTTATTTGTTGTATGAGAAAGCATGTGTTGTGCATACGCTGGTGCTTTTGTGTTTACAGCTGCAGCCCTGAGTAAATTGCTGTTTCTTGAAGTCTCCCTTCATGGTTGTGGTGGTAGATTACACATTTCCTTTCTGAAGGGCTAATTAATGTCATCCAAATTTTGAACAGTTAATTTCTAGGTAATCTCGAGACAGCTGCAACGTCTCTAACCAAAGAAACACTTCTTACTTGAATAAATGGCCCTTACTCTCTTTTATGTTTTACCAAGGTAACCTGGGAAACATAGATGTTCAAGATTCAGATACTATTCTCTCAAATGGGGTTCATCCTGTACCTGCTTAAATCAAGGGTATTATGCTTAATTTGCCAAAATGAGAGATTAAAGTCAATGATATAGAAGGTAAAAGCCAGTTATCTTCATATTTTTCTGGTAGAATTCCTCTCTAATGTTCTTGCAGTCAGTGTTTGGGGAAAGGAGCCATGCTCTCAGACCAGGAAAGAAGCACTGACAGCCTTCGTGGGCACCCACAGCATTCACGTGTTTTGCACTTGGATCTCCATGGCCTGCTAAAGCAGCAGACCCCTAATTAGAGACTTCAGCTAGACATCAGCCTGTTTTTTTTCTTCTGATCTTAAACTTGTTTTTTGGGAAGGAGATTCTACAGTCCATTTTATTTGGCAGATGATTTGCTTTGGTAAAACAGCCTCATCACTGCAGGACAAAGCAAAGATTAACAGAAATGTGCACTTACTTTGTATTTAGATAGAATTAATTTGAAAGTTTTAAAAATATGTATTTTTATATGAATCCTATAGCCTTTCATCCTTTTTTTACTTTAGCACTCTCCTTTGACCAGTAGTGAAATATCTGCTCCTTCTCTCTTATAGCTGACCTCAGTATTTTTCTTCTCTGTCTTTCCATCAATATTGCCATAGAATAGACAGGGAACAAGAAAGTAGCCAAGCTGTCAAGTGTCCTTCCTTCCAGCAGTTAGCTTCACTTCTGTTTTTTCCAATTTTTCAGCTGAGATATGCCCAGTTATTGCCTTCCTTCACTGTCCTGGCAAAAATGAGTTGCTGTGATTCCAAGGAAAAGCTTTCCTTGTGTAGTTAGTTATGCATCCACTTTGAATAGTCATCAAGGTTCTTTCCTTTGACTAGAGAGAAAACTAATTTCAAAGGTGATCCAGTGCATCCTGGAAGAGATGGAAAGGTCTGCTATAAAGTTTTCTCTTTTGTTACTGAAGGCCAGCTACATGACTGTCTTAAACTAGACTTTTTTTTTCTTATCAGGCTAGAATGAGACAGAATGAATGTCCTGCTCAGGGGCAATATCTTGGAAATGGATGCATGACCCTATCTGGTTCCTTCAGCCCTCCAGTGAATCCCAGAAGATGCAGCTGTTGGGTGAGATTTGTCCTAGCTGAAACTGAAGGTGTTGATCTCATTAGTGGAAAAATAAACATCTCATTAAGAACAATAAAACAAGGGAATCTTTGTGATTTTCAGTTCAGGTTTCTCTTGAACTTGCACCATTACTTTTGTCAGTACAATCAAAATAGGAATTTATTTAAATTCATCAGCAAGCACATCACAAAAATCCCTTCAGCACAATGTTCTTACCTTTGCTCTGTCCTTATGTAAAAGCAGCTTTTAGTGGTCAATTATTACTACTATATTTTTCAGTTGTACAGTTCATCAATGCCTGCACTTTCAAAACCAAACTATTAGAGTTGAGGAATCCATTGGGCAATACTTTGTTCCTTTTCAAAACTTTCTATACTGTGTATTAATAACAATTTCAGACATTACTGCTGTCTTAATATGCTACTTTAATACAGTGTAAGAACTGAATTTCCTGACTGGGATACATGCAAGACAGTAGATAATTTGAAACTGAGAAAATATTACAAAACTGTATGAGAGATGACAGTAGTAAATCTGATAGGCTGCTTCACACAACTGTAGAGATAACTCCATAGTGAAATGCACAGATTTAGGCAGTGAATATGCTAAAAAAAGGTATTTCAGTCAAATCAGCAGTCTTCTATATGATGATACAGGGCTGTGAGAGAGAAAAACAGGCATGTATTTAAAATAAAAACCTGGCGTATAGAATGCTTATTCAGCCCTCATCTCTCTGGCAACTAAGTGTTACTCTGTCATACATACACTGTCATGATGGAGGTTTGGGCCCAGGCTACCTTAGAGGTGAAGAAGCCTAGAACTTCTTCCTGCAGCTCACTGTATGGGTCTCAACATTTGATTTCAGCTCAACCTTTTTCTCCTAGTAGAGGACACTGTAGTGATTAGTAGTTATGTTGTAGTCATGAAGTTCCTAAGGCCTGGTTTTCTTTACTAGTTTATAATTGAACAGATGAAGAAAAACAAAAGTGGAAAGAACCTTGGGGCACACAAGTCCTTGTTTCTCTTTCAAAGCCACACATTTCAAGCTAAATCGCTATAGCAGAAATTGCTTTGAGAATAGTTTACTTACAGCAGGAGAGCTATGTACATAGATGGCACCACCGAAGCAAGAGTGTTAGCAGTGGAAGAGGGGAAATCTTGAGGCTCATGGCATATAGGAAAAGACAAAGAATTTTTAAGCATAGAGCTTTGGGCCCCTCACTACAAGAAAGACAGGAGGCCCTGGATTGTGCCCAGAGAAGGGGAACGAAGCTGGTGAGGTAACTGAAGCACAGGCCTTATGAGGAATAGCTGAGGGAACTGGGATTGTTCTGTCTGGAGAAGAGAAGGCTCAGGGGAGACCTTATCACTCTCTATAACTACCTGAAGGGAGTTTGTGCTGAGATGGGGGTCAGCCTCTTTTCCCAGGTAACAGCAATAGGATTAGAGGAAATGGCCTTAAGTTGTGCCAGAAGATGTTCAGGTTGGATATTAGGAAAAGCTTATCTGATAGCATGGTCAGGTGCTGGAATGGGCTGCCCAGGGAGGTGGTAGGAATCACTGTCCCTAAAGTTGTTCAAGAAACGTTTAGTTGTTGTACTAAGGGACGTGGTTTAGTGGGTAAATATTGGGGATGTTTGGACTAGATGATCTTTTCCAACCTTGGTGATTCTGTGATTCTATGATTCTGCAGTTAGCAAGAGATCAGGCGTGCCATGGTATAGTGAATAGTTGCATGATTTTTTGAAGATCTCCATTTGATACCCTAGCACATTGCTGACTTCTTGTTTGCAGCAGAAGAATGTCTACTCTCTCCATATGTGGGTCTCCTCCTGGCGAAATGGGGATAGTTTATTCAGCCCTCCAAAAGCTGGGAATTTGGACATGCTAAAGGCTGTGAGCTATGTGCACTGGAATGTCTTGGATGGATGTTTTTTAAAATCCAGAATAGATGCAGAGGTAGTGAAGTGAGCTGCTAAGTCTCTGAACAGAAACATATGCTCATTTTATGTATTTATTTTTCAGAATATCGAGAATTAACACTTTGTTTTGCATTTCTTCTTACATTATGGCATATGCTTTACTGATCATAGGAAGTAGAGCCTGCAGAATTCATCAGCTAGCCAGGGAAGGATATTTGAAGCAAAGGTAAGAGGACTGGCATTGATACCAGGTTAGTTTAAAATTTATCTGTCTCACTGCAAGAGTATTAATTTGATTGGGAAATTTAAGGAACAAATCTGAACCTAGTTTTCAGCAAATCCATTTCCATAGGCTGAAATGGATGATTTTTTTTAAAGTCCAGTCTAAAAGCCCTTTGTTAGGTAATAGAGATATGCAAACACTGGAGACACACTGCTTCTAGACAGAGCTGGTCCTTCGTCACTCAGACTGTTCTCAACATTTGTGCAGTGAGAATGGTAAGTTTTAACCGGGAGATATGCATCTAACCGCATCATCAATATATATTGTTTGTAACTTCTGAAATAATAATATTGTGGTAATTTGTGTGAGCTCTTCTTGCATTTGCCAAGGTTTTGAAGCCCATGGAATTGTTTGGTGCTGAATACTTTGCTTATGAAAAAATGTAGTGCTTTCTTGATGTCAGGAGCAGGGAAGAGTAGGACAGGTTTTTGCCAAGAGCTCAGAAAGGTAATCTGATGTTTTTCCAGAACCGACTCTCTAAAAATGCCAGTGCCTATAGGTTATCATGGCTTAGCTGGAGATGCTGTACAGACGCAGTACAGCATGCTCTGCCAGGAACAGCAGACATCTGTAAAGTGAACTTTTGCCTCCTTCTTAATGAGAGGTTAACCTCTTTTCTCCTTGTTTCCTAAACAACGGGATTAGCCTATTAGCATAATGCAATCTATTAATCTTTCTTTCTCTTAAAGAATTTGTATCCGGGATCTTTTAAAATAAGCTAATGTAAGTAAGTATTGTGCCCTATTTACATGCTTCTGAATCAGCCTAGAAGGATGGACCTCTAGAAATTAGTATAGCTTCAGGGCAAGGTGCGTTGTGAATACAGCTATTACAAACAACTGCAATGAAACCTTCTTGCGTCTAGATGTCTATTGTTCATTAGAAATAAATGCAGTTCTGCCCTCTGAAAAAGATTTTGCTCATCCTTTGTCAAGGCTGTATGCTGGTGTAATTGAGCACAAGCAAATTAGAAGTAAACCACCTTTCTCAAATTGTCCTTCTGTAATACGATCCCAAAACCTGAAGATATGTGTTAGTGCCAGTAATGAGATACATGGGCACAATTAATATGACTACCAGTGGAGTCCGGGCAATCTGCTCCACTTCTGACACCAGCAGTCGAGAAGGCTCTGAGCTGTGGGTCAGGGTTCAAATGGCACCCCAGTGCATTGCATGGCTGCAGCAGGTAGGATAACGAGGCAGGGGAAAGGTCTGGCCTCTCTGCCTTCTGTGATTGCAGTATGCCCTGATTGCATTGGGCCAGGGCAGGCTATCACTCGGCAAGTTTTTGGTGATGCTCCATCCCACTTTCACAGCCCTAATTCTGAACTTGCTATTTTTGGCTTTTGGTCACCACAAGTACTGAAAGGATCAACAAAGATAACATTTCATTTTAATTCAAAATAAAAACGACGCTTGGCAGGAAATGTGAATGAGTTGTGTTCACTACAGCCCATATTTTAAAGGCGCTTAGGTACTTACTTAAAGATACAGGCAAGTACTTAGAAGATGTTTTCAAAGTAGCAGTATGCTCAACTCCAATTATTTTTAATTATTTCAAAGAAGACTGATAGGCACATATGTGAGGTTTTAAGCGCAGAAGGACAAATCTGATATGATGTCACTACTGAAAATGAGACTTCATTATTTAAACACTACAAGACTGCTTTGACATTAAAATCATCTGTGGATTATATGAATGTCATTGACCTTTAAGTGGTCATATTGCATTCATTTTGAGTAGTCAATCTGGAAAAAAAGAGTGTTTTCTAATTAATCAGAAGGACAATTACATGTTACAGAGATGGACTGGAGTTATGCAACTTTGTAAGTGTGAGGGACGAGGAAGGGAAATGCATGTTGTAGTATTTAAAGAAAACACCGGAGTTTGTTTTGAGAACACAATAAGGAGTACCTCTGGTTTAATGCTACTGTCAGAGGAGCAGTGGTCCTCAGGTATGAAGATTCTCCCAGTGGCCTGAAGCTAACACTGAGTGACATGACCCAACACTTGGGGCACAGAACTAGGCACCAGGAGAACCGAGGTTTTACCCTAGCACCTGGCAAAGACCACAGTTACCCTACTGCTCCTTGCCGGAACAACATCTCCTCCCCTGGAAGGTTTTTGGAGACCTCTCACTGCAAGAGGCTAGAAAAAGAGGCATCTTAGCATGGCCGGCTATGTGCAACTGATTTATGTGCCCAGGTGTGTAAGCTGTGTATATATCATGACAAGTATGCTGACCCATATCTGTGGTTTGTTTAATGATCACACATACACAAAGGTGCACTCATCCTTTTCCCTCCCTCAGGAGCTGCCTTGCATATGGTATTTCTGCTGCCACAGGGAGTGGAACAAATGTTGGACTGTAAATACAAATGTAAATGCTAGACAGAAAGCTGTGCTGTTAATGATGCCAGTAAATTCTATAGCTTCTCAAAAGCATAAGTGGTTTTACAAATGATAGATGATAAGCAGTTATGGAAGTGGGGAGGAAAGGTAGTTAAAAGCAAACTGTACTGAAAGTAGATAAAAGTGTAAGCATATGTAGGAAATTTTTTGCATTTGTTTGGGTTTAATTCTTTCCGAAGGAGATGGTGAAAGGGCAAGTGTTGCAATCTGAAACAGGCAAACTTATCAAAGTTCAGCTGAATAATAACACAAATAGCTAGAGACAGAATTTTGATAAAGTTAATGAACGAAATCATACTTATGATGGTAATTATTTATCCAATAAATTACATTGTTCTGATGTGACTGAAGCCATCTGCTAGGTTTTTGACCTCAAAAATCTTTTTTTTCCCCAAAACAGAGGGAAGGAAAGGGACTGAAATATCACCATAGCTAATTACTTAGTTGCTACAGGTTGCCAAGGATGCAAGATGTGCTCCCAAAGGAATGGTAAAATCTGTAAAAATAGTTAGTAAAAAGCACTGGATGTGTCCATATAGAGTTTTATGATTTTTTTTTTTAATTTTTATTTTGGTACCAATACCTTTATTCATCTTTTAAAAAATCTATTTTCAGTCTGCCTGAAAGAATTTTTTAAGAAGTCAATGATTAGTATTAGCTGTAAGGATGAAAAAAAAATCAAAAGAAGTTTGGATCTTTTTAAATCAAAGCATTGCAATACTTTGCTTCAAAATGGCATTCTTCTGCAGTGAGTGTGCACTTTAAAACAGTAATAGTTCTCTCTCATTGTTATTAAAAACTCTATTTTTGTATAAAAGAAAATGAGTAATATTAATATATATCTTGAAATTTTGGGAAGCTTGACCAAAACATGGAATTCAGGTCTGTATGTGCTCTATACATGTGCATGCAATAGCTGTAGTAAAAAAAGATAATAAAAGGGATCAGTTTTGAAAAGGAAGGTAGCAAGAGTAGATGCTCCTGATGGTTTAGCTGATAACTTTTGTGTTTTGATTCCTTTCTGACATTTACTGTGGACCCACCCTAGCAATTAGCTATTCCTGGTTTGCTCTCTTTGTTATCTCACAGGGACTGCCAGTGTAGCCCTTTGACATATTATAATGCAGAAAATCATTTTCTAGTTTTTCACCTTTCTTTTTGTTTTCATATAACTGGCATTTACAAGGGTAAAACATTTCCATAACAACAGCCCAGTGCATATTTTTAATTCCATACAACAAAGTAGGTCTCTTTTCATTTTCAAAGCACTTCGGAACAAATTATTAATGAAAGATTGTTTATATCTCTCTCTGTATAGGCACACACAAACTCACTATATGCAATAATTAGTAGTTCTCCATATAGTTAAAAACTGAGAATCTCAACATTCGAAAGCAAAAAATCATTGGAAATGAAGTAGTCTTCAGGCAGTATTACTCGAAGGCACTATGAATGCAAGCAGGTCACTGGTCTGGCATGCACTCACATTACTAGTCCAAAACCCATCACTAGATATGTTAGAATTCACAGTTTATAAGGACAGGTATTTGCATGTTTACAGAAATGAATCCTTTCCAAAGACAGTAATCTCTTCTGCTTGGCAAGTTGGAGCAAGATGCTGTGTAGGTAAAAGATCTGTGGTGTCTAAAATTAGAGTTGAACCCATGATCATCTATCTATATGCCAAAGACAGGGTCTGGCAGTGACTTTTGAAATCTGGAGACTTATGTCTGTCTAATACTGCTGCTGTGACTGTCCCTAGCACTCATCCAGAGATGATGCAAAACCACCATCCTTCTGCTGTGAGAGCAGGAGGTTAACTTCTGCGGCACTGGGGTGAATGATGCTTATGGCCCTCCTCAGTATTGAGATTTGATGCAGTCCTTATGGAATGGGAGGGACTTTTGACTGTAGTCCAGGATTGTACGCAGCTATTTCTAGCAATTTCCTCTAGAAAATGATTAAATTCCATCTGAAAATCTGTCTCTTGGGTTCTGCTGGAAACTAGTTGCATCATCCAAATATCTTGATGGTTATAATGCTCTTGTTTTTCCATGTTCTGTTTACTTACTGCCATTTTGTATCTTTTTGCTCTTATTCCTACATCATCTTTCATTTAAAATTTCTTCTTTCTAGTGGAGAGTTATGTATGTCTTTCCTCCAGTGAGATTACTGAAAGTAATCTTATTCCCTCACAGAAGTGCCCGACAACCTTCAAATGCTTGAAATCAGGTGTGATTTTCTATATAAAGCACAACCAATAGACAATGTAATAAATGACAAGAACAAAAATATTGGACAGCTCAGTACAACAAAAGATATATGGTACTATTGCGACCTGACTGATTAGTTCTTCAGTTCCTGGCAAAAAGATTCTGAAGTTGGCCAGACTTCCGAGTGGATTTGTCTTTTCCATTGTCTCTCTCCTCTATCCTCTCTCCCCCAGTTGCAGTGTGTATCATGGACTAAAACTGCATTTTGGTAGCATCAATTAATCTCTGAGGGTGCACATGCGTTAATGTTTTGTTTGGATTAGAGTGCAGTTCTGAAGTGAATATCCTGGTTACCCACACTTATTGTGATTTGTTTTGTACTGTGGAGTGGTATTAGAGCTCACGAACCATGCTGTTTTAAGAGGAAATGAAGCTGGAAGATGTGCTGGAGTGCAGCACTTCAGCCGCAAGTGGCCATCCAGACCGGGAGGCCAGACTATAGTTAATCTGAAAATAAAAACAAACAACACAGTCTGGAAATTGGGTCCTCAGCACAAAGTGTTTCACCCTGCAGGTCCGCCCCCATGGTGTACATGTGTCATGGAGTTATCTCTAGATCCATCTGTGTCCGTGATGGGGGGACAGCAGGCCCACAGGCCCACTGGCCTGAAAAAGAGGGAGGGTGGGGGGGTTGCCAACAGTTCACAGACCAGTTTGGCCCAGTTCCATGACTAATGGGGCAGGGGGACCCATGGACCCATGCCGCAGGAAAGGGGAAAGGGGAAAAGTGGAAAGGGTAGAGAAATGGGCCCTAAAAACAAAACAGCGGCAACGATCTGAGGAGGAAAGTTAATTTACTAAATATGATATTGGAATGCAAGATAACACAATATAATACAATATAATTGGAATTGAGGCTAATAAATCAAATAAAATAAGAGAGAGGGTGTCCAAAACCGAAGGCCTTACTCTAAAGCTGAAGACATCTAAAGCTGATGGTTAGGGAACATGCACTGTAAGACGAGCAGCAAAAAAAAGAGGCAGTCTTGTGACTTGTGAGCAGTTTTATCTTTCCCTCTGAATGCAAAGTCCTCTGGGGTATATAGTTCTTCTTCTCTTCTGAGAACCAGGTACCTGGAAGATCAGTCCACCAAACTGGAGCATTAACTCTTTAACTCCCAGTGCTTTACATGATGTTATGATGTGGAATGCTGGCAACAAAAAAGTCACAAAACCATGACAACATGGCTTGCTATTGTGGACACAAAGCTTTCCTTTGCCCTTATAGTACCTTTGCATCCACTTGGATCACATTTACTCTTCTACAGAGTGTTTATCCTTCATCTAGAAAAACAGAAAAATCTACCCAGGGAAGATACCCTGTTCCTCCTGTGTATGAATGTGGTCTCAGAGACAAACCTCACTGGTAGTCAAGATTAGGAACCAGCAATGCATTTACTTCCTTCAAACAGATTCATTTGAGTGGTAATCCCTTGGTTACCTGCTGACACTCATAAATACCAATCAGGGTATAAAAAAAAGACTATTATATTAGGCAAGTCTATCTGAGATAGGTAGATTAACATTTAAAGGCTTGAGTTAATATGGAAGATTTAGACTCTGTATTTCCATGTATTGACTTTTATTTCCTTGGTGCCCAAAGATTTCTGCTTTTAAATCTTGCTTATTAACCTATAAATACCCTCTTTTAGCATTAAGGTTACCATGCAAACTGGTGATCTGCCTTTATTTAGATACAGCTACCAGAGCCTGGAGTAGGAATGAATAAACTTTTTGATGATTACACATCTTATTCAGAGTAAATTTTGTTTGTAATCCCTTTTGTTTGGAAAAGTATAGAACAAGGATCATCTGTGGAATTTGGGACTATATCTTGCAAGAAGAGACTCAATCAGAAGTCAACAAGTTGATTGTTTAAGCCATTGCTTTAAATCCACTGTACTTGAGGTACTCTGACTTGAGAAGGAAAGGCTACATTTTGAAAGGATATTTGAAAGATAGATTATCTATTAGATTGTCATTAGCAGCTCATGAATTAGACTAATGGAAGCTGTAACCTGTGCCTCTAGTACTGCATGTTTATCAGCTTGCTTTTCCTGTTGGATCTGGTATCCTTTGCTGTACTGGGCATAGAGTTGCCAGCAAGTGGAAGGAGGGTATCCTTGTTGTCTTTTCAGGTCTGGTGAGGTCACACCTGGAGTGCTGGGTCCAGTTGTAGGCTCCTTAATACAAGAGAGACATGGACATACTGGAAACAGTCTAGTATATGGCCACCAAGATGAGAGAGCTGAGACTGTTCAGTCTGGAGAAGGCTCACCGGTGTCTGTAAATACTTGACAGGAAGGCGTGAAGAAGGTGAACCAGACTCTTTGGTGCCCAGTGTCAGGACAAGGGGCAAAGGGGCACAAACAGAAACCCAGGTTTTGTTTCAACACAAGGAAGCACTTCTGTGCTGTGTGAGCAGCTGAACACTGGCACAGGCTGCCCAGAGGCTGTGAAGTCTCCTCCTTGAAGATCTTCAAAAGCTGTCTGGATATGGTCCTGGGCAAGCAGCTCTGTGTGGTCTTCCTTACAGATCTCCAGAGACACCTTCCAAACTCAGCCATTCTGTCATTCTGTGATTTTTTGAGGCAGAATTTAAGTACGGATCTGAGATCTTGATTCATGAACAGGAGCTGGAGTTACTGTAGTGGTAATGGCAGTATTGTTTCTGGTGTTAATACAACAGTGTGGACAAGCCTGAAGCAATAATAAATAATAATAAATATAATAATAAATTATATTTTGCACAATCTAGCTTCATTACTGAATGAAGCCCACCACTTCTGAAGAAAATTAGTCCCAAGTGCAGTACATTGTTAGCTGACTGCTAAACCAATCCTTCTTTCTTTACTTTTATTAAATTCATGGACTTGACTATGAGAAGAGAATGAGTGGTTATGGAGAATATGGGCAAGGAAGCTGTATACCTCCATCTGTATCTCTTTTCATGTAACTTATGCAAATGTAATTCATCCTTGAGTGAAGAGAATATACGCTGGATAATCACATAGTTGCCTGAAAAGTATCTTGGTTGTTATTATAGCCCAAGGTAAAATCATAGATAACTTTTAGATGTATACAATTCTGTTCAGAGATAGACTGTTGTATTTGGCATGTTGAATCTTAGCAGACTTTACTTTGATGTTAAGGACACTGTATAGGAGGATGAAATAATCTCACTTTCTTGCTATGTTCATAGTGAGGCTTGTTGTAAATTTTTAAAGTGCTCTCCTCAAAGTGGGTTTAAAAAAATCATGAATCAAACACTGAGAGAGTTTAATCAGAAATCCCTGAGAAACTACTTCATTCCACTACTTTATACAAAGCTTAGGTATGGAGTCAGAGGTATCGTGTCTTGGGTGAATGGTTTCACCTTCTGTAAATCCTAAAGTGTTTCTGAACATGGATTTGAATGTGAATGCACCAAATGCCATGCCGACAGTATTCTTCTTTGGCTGGTGTTTTCCTACTTGATTTCATATACATCATTGGTACTGTACATACTGGAGAAAAAAATGAGAGATCTAAATTCTGACCTGACTTTGCAGCCTTGTTGGGTGCGGATTTACCAGAGGAGATATGTGCCTTCCCATGGACAACTAACTTCAGGTTGTTGCATTTCCTTCTGGTTGGCATGCTCAGGAATGACAAAGTGCTTCTCAGTCACGCAGTCAAACATAACTGCACAACAAGGGCAGTGCTGCTGGCATCAACGCTTTGGGAGGATCTCACCTAGACAGCTCCCAGGCATGCAGAGTATCAGCACTCGCTGCTGAGGGGAAGACAGGGTGAAGAGGATACATTGTGCATGTTGTGGAGTCCTCTCTTCACTCCCGCAGATTTCATGGAGGGTGGACAGATTTTCCTCCTGTTGCTGCAAAGCTGTTTACCTTTTGTCTGATCCTTACCTCGCTGGGAATAGCTTCACAGGAGCTTCACAGCACCGTTCAAGCTGAGAACAGCACACTTTCCCCAGGTTGCAGTTCTGATTTAAACTGACTTTCTTTCCTGTATGCTTTTTAGTGCAGGCATTATTAATTTGGAAACAAGTCCTTCATGAAAAGTTTCTCTTTTTTCTGTTGAAAGACTCTTTTTCAGCTACTGTTATCATGTCAGAGACAGACAGTTCAAAGGACAGCTTATTTTCTTGCCTACAGAATGGGCTGATAGATATTTCCTGCTGGGATGCTGCTAGGAATTCCCTGAGAAAAGCAGGAAGCAGGAATCAGGTGGGAGGAGAAAACGTGTCAAAAACAGCGTCTGCAGCAGAGCCTAGCTGACCATGGAGATTCAGCTGGTTCCAGACTGATGTTACAGACCTGGGGTGGGAAAAATCCCCTCTTTCACCCAACCACAGTTGCTTTGATATGTGGCTGTTCAGACTTCTCATAAGGATCTACTTATATATTTTCTAATTAGAAAAACTAATTATGACATCAGAACAATGTAGATCATTGGATAAATTTCAATTTTTGAGAGAAAATCAAATACAAGTTAACTGGTCTTTGATTCCTCACAAGTCTTTTAATGCATTCATCTGTTTCACTACTTACCAAGCCTGATTACTTAATCCCAAGGCTATATGTTTTCTTGGAGTATATCTTACTGCAGACTTTGTAGAAAGCTTTTCTTTGTGGAAAAACTCATGTGCAGCATTCTGACAAGCAAAATTCCTTTTATTCACATTATATGCAAATGGAAAACCCTTATGGAGCTGCCATTCTTGTAGACCCTATCTGTGTCTCAACAAGTGCTGGAACTACAGCTTGCTGGAAGCTGGAGAACAGTGAATAAATATTGCTCTGTGCTTGCCACTCTCAGGAGACTATGAGGCTGTGCAGACCTTTCGCACAGTCTAGCATGGCCACTCTTACATCATTAGCTGACAGAAGATCATGCATCCATAAGAATTTCACTAAATTAGTGGTTCCACCATTCAGAGAGTAAGTTTGCTTACATCCCCTGTGTTATTGTTGTTAAGCTCATAGGTAAAAAATGGGATTTTCGGGAATTACTTTTGATTTTTGAATGATGTGGTTTGTGTTTAGAATGACATTTTAAAAAGACCCGCTCTCACAGAACTTCTTGGAGAATTATACTGTGTAAAAGGGAGAAATTACAGCAGACTGGGTCACACTAGGTTTGCTTTTTTATTCAAGACAACTCAGAGTTGGGTCACCACCACAGTGAATGACAACTACCTCATGCTTCATGATCGCTTACATAGCATTACCCTTCTGATTACATAGGGCTCAATGTTTACAAAAGTTTCCATGGAGTTCTGGTCATTTATCAAGTCCCAAACAAATTACTTCACAGAATGTTCCATTTAAAGACTTCGCAATAAGTGATTTCTTAACTAAGTTCAGCTGTCTCTACATCTACTTCTTATGGAGGCACACCTGAAAAAGTTAATTCTCCACCCTTTGTCTATCTGTCTTTCTAGTGATTAGCTTGACTGGATTTTAAACCAGCCATAGAAGGGGCTACACAGGGGGACAGAGCTGAGAACTTTTGCTTCAGCTCATTCTGCAACAACATAAATCACAAAATCATATGACTTAATTCAAAGAAGAAAATACTTATTCTATTTCAGACTGCTTCCAGGTAGCTCAGTCTGAGCAGAGGAAGCAGAAGTACTCATTTTCCTCCAGGTTCCTTGGACTGACATCCAAATTTCATCTGTGGAAAGCTTTCCTCTCTCCCTTTTCTTTATACAGTGACTTCTGAGATGTGAAAGAGTTGCTTTCATTTTTTCAGTCCTTCCAATATTTATTTCATCTGGTTTATATTTGGTTGGACCCAGTGCCTTGAATATGATTTCTGTTTGTGTTTGCATTTTCAGTGTTTTGCAAATAAATCCATGCATTTATTCTTAACATAGCTATTTTAAGAAAGTTTGTCATATGCTGCTTAGAGAAACACATGGCCCTGCTGTGTAAGTCATCTTGCAAAAATGTCCTAGCAAATGCATTTATGGCAGCAATACTCATGCAAGACCCTGAGCGCTGTGCCAAAGACCAGAAGCTATCTGAACCGTGGGCAGGGACAGAGGTGTCCCCAGGAGAGGCCACCAGGAGCAGAAAGGGCTGCTCATGCCTTCAGAGCCCTAGCATCTCTTATATTAGCAGCCCTCCTATAGCAATCAATAGTTTGGGATTTATGGGTGTATGTGGGTAACATACAGGCAGTAAACAAAACTGAAATTTGGTAGAGAAGTTGGACACTATTAATAACTTCCCCAGATCTAATTAATGCATTGTAGGATGATAACACATCGTAATCTCTCCGTGGAGACTGTTTTTGGCAGGGATAGATGTACGTAGCCATAGCCTGTGTGTGTGAGACGGGACAGGATGAAATAATAGTGGTGGGCTGCTTATGTGTGATTATATTTGTATTCCTTCGCCTAAATGTATAAGCTCTTACTTTGAATTTGCACATCAGTAGTATTAAAAATGCCTTATAATTTTGCCTCTGAATCTTCTAAGGATTATCAGGTGGTAATGCTTGTTTTCAGGTGTTAGGGGGTTTTTTTGTTTGTTGTTTTTTTTCTGCAAACTACTAAGGTACTATGCCCCAGAACTGCTGCGCATCCATCTCTCATCGAGGTACCCCTGCCACACTGGTACAATCTGCCTGTACTTCATCTCCCCGAGCTTTGCTGTTCAAACAGTGACTCAGAACAATCCAAAAGTATGCTTAAAGAGCTCTGACATGCAGAGATGGCATGAGGAAAGCCAAAGTGCCGATGGAATCACACTTGGTGAGGAATGCGAAAAATAATGAGGGATTCTACAGATACATTGGTCAGAAGAGAGAGACCGAAGAGACTGTACGCCTACTGATAAACAAGAAGACACAGAGAAGGCGAAGGTACTCAACAAATTCTCTGCCTCAGTCTTCACTAGCAGTAAGGATTCCCCTGTTTCTTGCATCCCTAAACCTCTAGGCAGGGGCTGGGGAATAAAATCCCCTCCACTGTAAGAAAAGTGCAATTTTGAGACCACTTGATGAGGCTGAATGTGTACAAATCTCTGGGGCTGGATGACATGCACCCCAGGGTCCTGAAGGAACTGGCTGATGTAGTTGCTGAGCCAGTACTTAAAGACCTTCCAGTATTTAAAGGGAGCTTATAAACAGGAGGGCAACTGACTTTTTACACAGTCTGGTAGTGATAGGACTAGGGGGGATGGTTTTAAACTAAAAGAGGGGAGATTGAGATGAGATATTGGGAAGAAATTTTTATTCAAAGGGTGGTAAAGCACAGGAACAGGCTACAGTGAGAAGTGTGTATTTCTTATCTGGGGCCAGAACAAGAACGGGCATATGCCTCTCTAGTTTCCTTTGTGTATTATGATTCAGACAAGAGAGTCACATTTTAGTTGAGTGGGGGATGTTGGTTGATTATTTCTTTTTTTGACTTTTTGTTTATTCCTTTTTCACACTGGTTTGCAGCCAGGCATGGAAGAAGAATTGCTCAAACTGCAGAAGAGTCTGCGTTATGTTACCTCCAACAGATACACCACATTTCTGGCAAGTAAGTAAATACATACAATATTTTTAGACCACTTTTTCTGCTTTAAGAAGCACAGACGTGTTTGAAGAAATATTGAAGTGTTTTGAGACATAGCTGAATTGCAACTCTGAAACTCCTGAATTTTCACAGTGATGAAATGAAGCAATAGGAGGAGGTGCCTGAGAAGCGTGATGTTTTAGTTGTCTTGGGCTGCCTGCCTGTGTCCATGCAGTGGGCCAGTGGGAGTGGATTTGTACAGCAAAACAGTTGATGCTGGAGACATTACATTCATGATACACATATTTCAGGAGTATTTACTTTGGATTAGTTTAGTCTGGTCCTGTGGAGTTCATGTCTGTCAGTGGCTGAAGTGTTTTAAGTGCACTAGTGGGAAGCTTCTTCCAGATAACTTCCATTTGAAAGACCTTCACTTTGTGTTCTCCGAGACTGCACAGCCATATGAACCAAAGCAGGTAAGCGGGTATGATCAGGAGGTTCACTTCAGAAGAACACTCCTGTTTTGAACTAAAATG
Organism: Numida meleagris; assembly: GCF_002078875.1. Lineage (NCBI taxonomy): Eukaryota > Metazoa > Chordata > Aves > Galliformes > Numididae > Numida > Numida meleagris. Next base: position 47,581,959 of record NC_034410.1, on the reverse strand, counting down.
CTAACAGAAAAGTGCCTGTAATCCTTCCAGTTCATCCTGGACTTGTAGTAAGTAGATTAGTGAGCTTCTCCACAAACCTGAAAGCAATACAGAGATCTCACGTTTACTTCTTATCACAGCACTGGCAAAGGTGACTTTTTTCCAATCTAAGTGTGCAGACCTGGTTCAAATAGTGTATTTTTTTGTAAGGGCACATAGCAACAGGATGAGGGGAAGTGGTTTTAAACTCGAAGAGGGTAGATTTGGACTAGATATTAGGAAGAAATTCTTTACTATGAGGGTGGTGAGACACTGGAACAGGTTGCCAGTGAGGTTATGGATGCTCCCTCCCTGGAAGCATTCAAGGCCAGGCTGGATGGGGCTTTGAGCAATCTGGTGTAGAGGGAGGTGTCCCTGCCTATAGCAGGGGGGTTGGAACTAGGTGATCTTAAAGGTCCCTTCCAACCCAAACCATTCTATGATTCTGATTTATCTGGTGATAAAAGCCACTGCATATGCTAGGGTTTTTTAAAAGTCTGATTTAATGCACTATAGCAGCCCACACAGAAAAGTTGCTTGAAAGTAAACTCTCTTTTTTTTTAGAGTATCATTATGGGCATGTGAAAATAGAAGGAATATCTTAAGATATCCAGGGAAGATCAGCCGCATTGAATCCAATTTGCTGGAGGAAAAAAATACGGTTTGTGTTTTCCTTAGTGCTGTTTCTGCAGTGACATGGGGTATGTGGCACTGTGATCCAGAATCAAATGGGTCAGATTTAATTGGGTTTACCTGTAGAGCAGATGCACAAGCTGAAACGCCTACTAGCATTTTTTACTGAAGTGTTCATCTGTTTTATGCTCTGCTTTATTTTTTTTTGTATTTTTTTTCCAACTGAAGGTGTGAAATATAGCCTTTTTAACATGTAAAAGATGAGCTTGCCAGAGTTTTGTGCATGATTACAAAAGTTGTGTATCTTGTGTGTTGTAGTCTGAGTTAAGGAAGGAAAACTGAAGGCACTGTCTGGGATTCAGTATATGAAATTTTTTCCCTATTGGCAGTTCAGCAAAGCTTTGGTAATTTCATCCATAAAGCTGGGATATCATGCAGAAAGTTTGGATCATTCTGTTTATCAGGACAACAGTGCAAACTTCTGGTCTTCTCTCTTGAGAGATGAACTCTAACTTGGGCAGTCACAGAAGGACGATGGGAGGAACAGGGAGCCTAACCTTGTAAAAGACATTAAAAGAACATGGTTTGGTTACTCAAATGAAATACAATCTTGATGGAATTTTATGGCTAGGAATACTTGAGAAAGCTCACTTCTCATTCAGAAGGACAGATCCATTTAAAAGTGGAATGACAAGAGCAACACGTGAAAAAAAAAAAAGAAGTTAATAAGCCGTGAGGAAATTTTCCTTAGAAAATGGATTCCTAACTATCAGAGCTGTCAGATTCTGGACCAGCCTTCTGATGGCAGTGGGGGCAAAAAAAGCATGTCTAGGACAGAACTGGATAATATTTCATTAGGAATAGTATGACATTCTGCCTGAAAGAGGAGTGGACAGCGGTTAATTACACTTCAAGATGTCCCTTCAATTTCTGTGTTATGACACCAAGGTGCCGGAATATACTTTTTTTAAAAAAAAAGAAGTAAAATTTCAACTTGTGTAAAAGCAGATATTTTTATACATGAATAACTTTGGTTAATTCCTTAGGATGATGCTGTAAAAATACCATCAACATAAAGCATAAAGATAGTGTTGTATTCTTTACTGATAGAAGTGCATTTTCCAATATAGAGATCAAATAGTGATTATGATCTTGCGTGTGCTTTAGATTGGGATATATTGCATTCATTTTTACTTGACTGGAATTTTGCTTGAAGTATATACATATTGTAGCAATGCTATCCGTGCCTACAAGCAGGAGGTCTAAATCTTATAGCAGCATGGATAAGGTAATGAAGGAGTGAAATTGGTGAGTAGGCAGATAAAAGACTAACAACCAGGATTTTGTAGCTTAGTAGAAATCCAAGAGAACACTAGTTGCTTGCTGTATTTTGTGCTGGGGATGTGGAAGGTGGAAATGGCCAAATATAGCAATCGTGGTTAAACAAAGTTTAAGTTGAATACATGCTGCTGGTAATGACTGAGGCTCGATTGAATGCTTAGAGAAATTAAGCATTCTTATGAAAGGGAAAGTACAGGGTGCATTTATTGAAGATTTGATTACATATTTGCAAACAAGAGCTGTGATCTGACATCTTTTCTCTTGGATAGCTACAGCTGAATCCAGCTAGATGCTCTTTGATCAACTGAACATGCTAGATGCTGTCCAGACAAGGGCTTACAGTTGTTTGCCACAATGACTGGATATAGGAAACAGGCCAGTGTAGGTGGTCTTGAGGGAAGACTGTGCCTAAAGACTGAGGATCCATTGTCAGTGAAAAAGACAGATAATTAGTCTAATAATTGTGGCTAGTGTGTAGATACTTGTGGGTGGGTAAACAGCCTGTGTTACACAGCTTTTGTGGCTTGAAGGACTCCAGAGCACAAAGAGACATTGTGGGAAAGATTTACACTAAAAAGAAGAATTTAATAGTAAAGAGTTGATTAAAAATTGATAATCATTTGATAACATGGATTTAGTTTATTAAGAGTAGATTGCACTAAAAGATGGCTTTTCCTACCCCGAGATACCTGTGGGATCTTGCATTAGCCTGCAGCAGAAGGGAATTAAGCTGAATCAAAGAGCACAAATATTCACTCTACTTTTGGAAAGATTTGGCTAAATGTCATAGCACAGGGTAGCACACTGTGGCAAGTCATGTTAACAAGCTGCGTATCATATAATCAACTGAGAGGATTCTTGCTTGCATCTTAGTTTGAGGTAACCTGTGGTTGTCTCTTTACCAGGAAATATTTAGACAGAAGAAGGAGAAATAGTCCACTGTCTTGAGAGTGAGAACAGAGCACCTGCTTGAACAGTACTTACCCAATGTTGTTTCCTAGCTGGTGGAACCATAAAAAGGAATCCAAAAATACACTGTCCACACCTGCTACACCATGGACTGAAATCTGTACATCCATACTGCTGCTGAGCATGCAATTAAAGAGAACAGCACAGCCTAGCATGAGAAAGGTATATAGGGTCCTTGCACCTGTGGAAAATGGTGGGGCTTAGGATCCTGCATAACTTCACAGTACATCTTGTGTGTTCATCAGCACTATAAAATATTTCTTGCATTCTCTTTCAGTTTCATGTTCTCAAAATCTTGTATCAACTCTTAGTGTCTCAAGGGAAGAGTAACTCAAAACAGATGTGCAGTGTACAATGTTGTACAATGCTGATCCATGTTGAAGAGGTCTTTCATAATGTACCATGGAAAGAGTTCAAAAACAACTATTTGGAGCAGGATAATAGCTGTTACCTCTGACACTAAATAGTCTAGTATTTTACATTCCTCACAGAGAAGATTTCAGTGATTTAAGAACGACACAAACCATTCCAGTAAACATGTTAATGAAAGCACCCCTCTGATTAAAATTGCTCAATAGGGTGATCATGTGGAAATTTTAACGCAGCTTATAAAAAGCAAGCAAATGACAAAAAAAAATCTGTCTAGTACTGGTTTCAGATGAGCACTGTGCTGGATCTCAAGAGATGAAAGTTTGAACTTGGTGGCATTGCCCCACTAGGCCAAATGCAGCTGTAGGTCTTTGACGATATCAACATTATATTGCAGTGGTCTTCCATCTGTAGGATGTTTCCTAGGACAGGGACCAGAAGTCCCCTGAGAGACCATGTTGCCAGAAGGCTTCTGGAGGGAGCCAGAGAGTGAAGGGAGCAGCTGGAAAATAATCCAGATGATGAAAAGGTTGGGCTGTGCCAAGAGCTGCTGGGGCAGAAGGAAGTCTACAACAGAACTGCCAAGTGCATTAGCTGGGTAGGCATCTGCAAGCTGCAGGGCATGGAGAGCTGAAACTTGAATTCCCCAGTGAAGAAAAAGTTCAAGACACAGCTCTCAGTGATATGCACTGCCTCTTGGGATAGGAAATAGGTGATCCTTCTGGATTTCCTGGAGCACAGACAAACCATCAAGTCTGATCACTATAACGCGATGCTGACTATGCTGAAGGCTTGAACTTCCAGAATCAGTCCAGAGAAGAAGACAATCTTTCTCTTGCAACATGATAATGCAAGGCCCCATGTCTGTGCACAGATGCACATTGCCAATCTTGTCTGGACTGTCCTAGCACATCCACCATATAGTCTGGATTTGGCACCTTCTGACTTCCATCTGTTTGGGCCAATGAAAGATGGACCGCGTGGGCAACATTTTCCTAGCAACAATGGTGTCACAGCAGCTGTGAAATAGTGTGTCACCTCTGCTGGTACAGATTTTTAATGAACGCGGCATTCAGGCTCTTGTTCATTGCTGGCGAAAATGCATAGCAAATGATGATGACTACATTGAAAAATAGAGTTCTGTAGCTGAGTTTTTACTCCATCAAGTAGTGTTATTGTGCTCTTTTGTATCTGTTGCAGTTTCCATGCGAATAAATAGGAGGCATTACTTTTGGAGCAACCTACATAGATTTTGTGCTTGAAAATGTATCTTTCTTCTAAAAATAAGCAGTAAAGATGAGTGCCTTATGCAGTTATTTTAGGAATGATACAGAAAAGCCATGGCCACCTTTTGCCATTTTGGGAAGAGAGAAATTTTTCACTCAATCCTCCTCCTTGGCCATGTGCAGATAGGAGAAATCTTGTATACAGCACTGGAGTTTGAAGTATAAAGGCCATGGACAGATTGCTAGTGTCTCAAGACCACTAAGCAGTATTTCAGACCCCCTATATTTTTAAAAAATTCTCACAGCTACCCTTAATTCTATTCCGGGACTCTGTAAGCAGGCATCTCTTCCCGTCTCTGATTAATTCATGAAATGATATTTGCGGTGTATAGTACAGCAACAGTTAGTTTGGAAAGAGTTCTGCAGTCCAGGAAGACATCTTTTCTGCTTCATTCCAACTTCACTGTATATTATGGAGCATCACAACTTCCTTCTGAACAAAACTTGCACAGCCTTGGTCATGTAAGCAAGACTGTTTTGGTAGACCATGGCAGGAGTGAAAATGAAACTCTTGGAAGTCCTGACTTTGGGTTTGTTGAGCTGATTAGAGAGCAAAGCCCTGGACTGAGAGCAGTAGCTGTTGACTTTGTAATGGGTATTAAAGAAATGCTGGTCACGGACCAGTGTACATTTTCGTCAGTCTTTAGTCCATAGTGGGCTGGGAGGAGAAAGAAATGGAGAGGAAAAAGCAGGGTGAGAAAAAGCAATATTCCTTTGTAAAGAAATGATGAAACGGTTATGTTTGCATCTAAAGAGCTTATTCCAAGATTGATGACTAGCTGGAGGAGAGCTGATGACTTATGGCATTATTTGAATATTGCACTGAATTTATGTTACTTGGCAACAGTAACATGCATTAACTAAAAGCAGCATGCCTCCTGGATGGTCCAGCCTGTGTCCCTTCAATCAAGCATACTGATGCACCAAGCAGAGCTTATATCTGAGGCCTCTATTAAATTCCTTGTAAAATTTCAGTGCAGCTGCTTCTTACAAGGTTAAAGGCTATTTTAACCATATTTCTTTTCAAAAATACTCATCATAACTCAGGAAAGACCCTTGCTTCTCCTTCAGAGCCGTGAAAGGCTTAGTACATTTGGTGTTATTATGCCTCCCTGCAGGGTCCTAGGCACTGGACCCTGCACACTCTGCCAGGATGGAAGTGAGGTTTGATGGGTTTTTGCTGCCTCCCAGGAATTTGTCCTTTCCACCATAGGTGGAGAGACAAATGTTTCTCACAGTGTTAAGGGGCACTCGCATATGTAAAGAAAAAGTCACAAAGAAGAACAGTGTTAACTAGGAGTAGCTGATCTTCACCAATTTGTTCAAAAGGTTTTTCCAATGAACTTGCCTATCTTTCTGTCAGGCCAATTTGCTTAGGTTGTATGTTTTTTTAATTATAAGAAATCTAAATAAATGAACAGCATGCAACCAAAGACACAGCATTACATTTGCAGTTTCACCAAGGACTGATCAGAACAAAAAGAATCAAAGGAGCTCGAGGCTTCTCAGAGACATCTTCAGGTAAATCATAATCCCTCCACCCCCCCACCCTGCTCTCTGTGGTGTGGTGAAAGAAGGACTTGTGTAATGATCATCCCTGTCCAGGTTTTGGGGGGTTAGAGGGGTGAGGGTGTTGCTGCAGACCTGAGTGTAGCTCAGTCCTGGAGAATACACCCATTTAACCTTGTTCACTTGCTTCTCCCTCTGAGCAGAATATTAAATAGCCTATGGAAGATGTTGGAAAGTTGTGCACTTCTGTTACTTTACTGCTGGTGGGAATGTGCTGTTTGAAAGGACAAATGTGTTCCATGTGTCACTGCAGATTGGTTCAGTGTGGCATTTAGAGCCAGATTAAAAATACGTACCCTTGAAAAAAAAGAGCTCATGAAACTCAGGAGGTTTATGTGGTGACAATTTTAGCAGCTGATGGTGTCCATGTCAGAGGAAGTAAATACCCAAAAGCTTCCACAAGAGGAGGAGGAGTGTTACCCTGAGACAAACTGTCCTCATATGAAAACTTTTGAAAACTGTATTTTCTAGAAACTATTCGATAGAGTTGTGAGCCAAAAGAGGAGAACTCCTCTGTTGAAACATAGTAATGGGTGCAGAGCGTTAACATTCCTTGCTTTCATGCCATAGCATGAACATATAAATGAATTACCTACTGACTGGTTAACTCTTATCTTTGAATTTTGAGAAAATAAAAAAGGAGAGAATAATAATGAAACAGTTATTTTGATTTTGGTTACAAAAAGAAGAAGACTAAATAATAGTTTACTAAAGATTGTTTCAGACATAATCAATCTCAGATACATTTGCATGACAATACAGTGCAACTAGAATGCTCTGCATTTACCTTAAATGTTTCATAAGATGACTAGTTTTGAAGCAGACAAGGTCTAAAACTCTACAGTTACACTGAGTCATAGTTGCCAGACCAAGGCTATTAAGCTGAAGAGTTCTGCATGTCATACCTGTTGGTCCTTCCTTGAAAAACCTTGCCTCTCATTAGAAAGAGGACTGAGCAAATCACTTAAGAGACCAGAGATCTGGTGACTCAGTCTGAAGGGCTGCTTTAGAGATTCCCAAGTTTGGCTTTCTTTACCCCCGGATGAATTGGGCATGTCAGTTTAACTTAGAAATTCATCAGTTTGGGGGTTTTGTTTTTACAAAGAATAAATAACTATTGTCTGCTTGACTTTATGAAGATTCTTAGTAAATAAATGGCAAGAGTTGCAAAACTCTAGTTTAAAAAAATGTGTTCTGTTTTCTTTTGTTTCTCCCTAAGTGAACTAGGAGTACAGTGGGAAGAGAATGGGAAAGCAAATGCCTCCAAACCTAATGTAACAGTAACAGCATGGAAATAAAAAGTTCCTTGAATGTGTTCTTAACACAGCTTGTCTGATATAACAACTGTTTGTTTGAAAAAACACTGAAAATATGTGTTTGGGCAGAAGACACTTAGGTGTTGTTTCTTTGTCGCAGGAGGGCATTGCTGTATACACTTACCTTAAAATTTCCTTCCAGTTCTAAGCTACTGAAGAATCGTATTGAAAGGAACTGGTCAGGAAGTTAATTTAAAATACGATACTTCAAGAGGTAAGATTTAGATTAAATTTTAAAATGATGATGAAGTATCTTTTAAATTAATGGCAGAAATGCAATTTACTTTAAAAATACAATGCCTTTCTGTCAGACTGTTTTTGTTCTACTCACTCACTCTCGTTCTGACTTTTCGAAAATGATAATGTAGGAAAATGACAATATAGGAAAATGGAAGGTAAATAACAGCATGTCTTCATCTTTTAGAAAGGTACGTATGGGAAGATGTGCTCTGTCTTTGAAGATAGGCTGGGAATGGTCGTCTGGAACGTGCAAAAATGTGTTGCAAAATCAAAACAATTCAAGAAGTTCTATAGAAGTACTGAAATATATATGTTTTGCTTGCAAGTGATACTTTGTATATGGGTGAATGCTTATTCTGATGGCAGTTCGTGCAGACAGAAATCTGCACAGAACAGGATCGCTGTGTTTCATGGCAAATGAAAGGCCTCTGATGAAGAACGCTGCAGCTCCTGCAATCAGTGTAAGTTGTGGGAAAAACAAAGCGCTACCTAAGATGTCTTCCCCAATCAAAAACCTGAACCTACCTACTTGTATGACTCTCATGGAAGACTCCCTCTGGCCCCTAGCAACTGTGAATATGGTAATGTTATAATAAACAATGATAATAATGATATTATGACAAGACTAAGGTTAAAAGTTAGGCTTTCTGATGACCATGCCAAGATGTTTGGTGTGGGATATGCACACACAAAGGATAGTGAATGCCAGTGCTCCAGTATGTAAAGGTCTTTACGCGTGATCACCCTTACCGGACAGATTGAGGCAGTGGGTCATTCAATAAAAATGCCTTTTACCTCCAAGTGCTGGAAGAAGGGATTCTCTGTGTCATCAGAGAATGCAATATCTTCTTAGTGTGCAGTACCCAGACCAGCAGTACCAGGTAGACAATAGAGGCTGTGACATCCAGTTTTGGGCATGCTCAGTGAGAAAGAGAAGAAACATGGTCACTGCTATAGGCAATACGCTCACTAGCATTAAGTAGTAGTTGCAAATATTTTAATGATTAATTTTGTTTTGTTCTTAACATGGAAAATTAATACTTTTCTGCCCAGTGCTTGTTAATATTTTAAATTAAAATTATATCTACATGGAGAAATGAAAAAGTGTAAGTATTTCTAAAAGCTGGGACTGTTCATGGATATAAACCAGTAGTAACACAACTGCTGTTCTCGTCAAAAATGACATTGTCACCATACTCAAACTGATGAGAGATTTTCTATAAATTCCAATAAAGCCTTTAAATTTTGTTTGGTATTAGAAGAGAATTTTGCGTTTCTAGATCTTCCAGAAGATGTTGATAATGAAGAGCAGGCCAAAACCATTCCCAAACCTTACACATGAAAAGAGTCAGAAGATAAGTGGGGAGTTTGCTGAAAAATAAAGGATCTATCTGGTGCCATGGATTAAATTAGCTTTTTTTTGAATTGGAGGAAAGGAATTGGTTGTTAAAGTTATTTGCTGTAGAGTAAAACACATATGGAAAGATGGAGGATTTAAGAGAATTTATGTCTTGGATGTGAAGCTAGAAGTTTGCTCCACTTAGACGTGACCCAGAAAGTGAATGGAAAAGCTCTAAATTAAGCATATTTGAAGTGAATCCCTAAAGAGAGGAAAGGAGGATTAGGAAAGCACATCTTCTTCAGTTTAAGACAGAAATTTGATAAAGAAGGATCAGTATCCCAGCATGTTACTATCAACAACATTCCCACTAAAAATGAAGCACTTCTGTAATTGTCTCTAATATTTCTGTGCTGCTTCTGGGTGAGGTCTCAAGTATGTACATAGGCTGTGACACTTAAATAAGATGGAACCACATATACAATGTATCCAGAGATGCAGCTGGAGAGAATTATATGTTTCCAACTGGAAAATAAAATACAATTTATTAATTGTGTTTTATTAGACAGGATGCATCAGGTATGCTCCGCTTGCAGGAAGGTCAACTGCTGAGCACAGTGTCACTTCATCTAGATAATTTCAGTGCTGTTAGGCCTGCCAAGAACAGCTCATTTTTACGTTTTGGTATAAATAATAAATGAGTGGTTAAAAGCTTCAGATGAAGGCAAGGCAAATCTCTTTGTCTTCTCTTTGCAGAGTGTTGTTTTGTGCAGCTGTTCAAAGCACATAAAAATAGCTATCATGTAGTCCTTGCTGTGTTTCACATTGCTTCTGTAATGGTCTGATCAAAGCTCCAACTGGTGGAAGGATAATGGCTGATGCTCTAAGAGGGGGTTTTCTGTTCATTGCAGAAGGCCTTCTGAATGCTGTATCGGGTTAGTTCCAAAGCTGCATACAATGTTCCAGGTATTGATAGCCAAAATCTTATGAATTTCTATGCAGAATTAAGCAAACTTAGAAGAAATAATTTCAAAATCAGCCTAGGTCTGGCTGCAGCTGGAATAATATCTAGGTAAGTACCTTGCATAGAGCAAATGTGCAGAATTGTCCAGTATTTTTTAGTCCTTAGCTACTTGTTCACAGAAAACTGAAAACATGCTAAAACTGCAATGCATTAGGTTTTTTTGTTCCTCATTAATAACAATATTATTGACTTCAGTGGGTATTGGAACAGTAGCCTAAAAATATTCTGAAACTAATTTAATGTGAAGACATTGGAAAAACGGTCAGCAGACACCTTACTTGATGCCTATATCTGCTGTGAGATACATATTTTGAAACACCCCTTGGTGTCATGGCCTTGAGGGCAGAAAGTTGTTCATTTTAGGTTATTTACAGAAAGCAGATTGGACTTTCCTTAACTGCAAGCTGAACAGCTGGGTAATTATGAATGTTTTCAGGCATGCTTGCAAAGAACATCATTTTTCTTTCCTTGTAAATTTCACTGGATTCAGGGAGTTCACATATGTCTGTGTTTTTCAACTTCTAAGGGATCAGTAGGAGTTCTGAGCAAGGGAAAGCTATCAGCAAAGGCTTAAATTCACTGAAGAGGATATAAAGCTTCAATGGAAAAATTTTATGGGGTCTTCAAACTGAAAAAGACCAGTGACTTACATCAAAGGCTAGAAAACTGTTTTCACCTTCTGGGCATTTTTCATTCATTTCGTAAGGTTCTGCTTTATTTCTGAGCAAAGGAGGATATATGCTTGCATTCATTACATAACAGAGTTTGAAACTCACTTTATGACTCATTGCTTTGATGACGACCTTTGCGGCTGCTCAGATTCTCTTTATTTAAAGAGAGTATGAGTCAAATGCCTTTCATTCCAAAGACACTGCCATATTATAATAAACTGAAGCTGCAACTAATTTAGTGATTGAGGATGTTCTCTGTATCAAAGATTGTTTCTCACAGTCAGATGATACATCACTTTGCATTGCCAAACACCAATAACAATGCCTAGTTCTGCATGTTGAGCATGTATGTATATGACAATGAGAATGAAACCAATGATCCCTTTTTACAAAAACCAAAATTCCACTGAGAGAGAGCAAATGCATTTGCATTTGCATTTGTCTTAATAGATGGAATTACCTGGTGGTATTAGAATTCCATTCTAATATTATCAGTGTAAAAACTGCCTCAGCCTATGTCAACCTCATGGGGTATTTTGTAGACTTTAGGGCATGTAGGTAGTACTTTCTTACTGCTGAGGTAATAGAATCATAGAATCATAAAATCACAGAATGGTTTATGTTGAAAGGGACGTTAAAGTCCATCTAGTTCCAATCTCCTGCCACAGGCAGGGTTGTGAACCACTAGATCAGGCTGCCTAGGGCATCCGCAACCTCTCTGGGCAGCCTGTGCCAGTGCCTCACCATCCTCTGAGTTAAAAATTTCTTCCTAATATATAACCTAAATCTCTCCTCTTTTAGTTTAAAACCATTCCCCTTTGTCCTATTACTATCAGATGGTGTAAAAAGTCAGTTCCCCTCCTGCTTGTAAGCTCCTTTCAAGTACTAGAAGGCCACAATGAGGCCTCCCCGAAGCCTTCTCTACTCCAGGCTCCTTCAGCCTGTCTTCAAAGAAAAGGTGCTCCAGGCCTTTGATCATCTTTGTGGCCTGCTTCTGTACCCACTCTAACAGCTTCACACCTTTCCTGTGCTGGGGACCTCAGACCTGGACACAGTGCTCTGGATGGAGCCTTACAAGGGGCAGAGTAGAGGGGGACAATCACCTCCCTCGCCCTGCTGGCCACCCCTCTTTGGATGCAGCCCAGGTTACCATTGACCTCCTGGGCTGCAAGAGCACCCTGCTGCCTCATGTCCAGCTTTTTGTCCACAAGGACCTCCAAGTCCTTCTCTGCAGGGCTGCTCTCAAGGAGTTCTCCCAGTCTGTATACTTGTCTGGGATTGCCTCAACCCAAGCGCAGCACTTTACACTTGGCCTTGTTAAACCTCATATTGTTCATGTGGGCCACTTTTCAAACTTGTCCAGGTCCCTCTGTATGTCATCTCTCCCTTCTCTTGTATTAACTGCACCACTGAGCTTGGTGTCATCAAACTTGCTGAGGATGCATGCAATCCCACTGTCTGTGTTGTGGATAAAGATGTTGAAGTGCACTGATCCCAAGATGAACCTTTAGGGGACAACACTCAGGACCAGGCTCTATCTGGACACAGAGCTGTTGACAACAACCCTCTGGCTGTGACCACTCAACTAATTCTTTATCCACCTAATAGTCCCGATTTCATATCTCTCCAATTCAGGGACAAGAATGTGGTCTGGGACCATGTCAAAGGCATATCAGAGTAGAAATGTGTGCATCACAGAGTTGTAATGGGCTACCACAGCTGTACAAGAACAGCACTGTATCTGACTTCATTCTGGTGTAAGGAAACTGCGGTGATTTCTCCTCCATTCCTCTTTTCTCAAATACTTTCTGCTTAGCTTTTACCCTACAATCAGAAGAAACACACGTGAATGACATCTCAAGAGACCTGTCTTCTATTCCTATGACAAGACAAATTTATTCCTAAACCTAATCCATCAAAAAGATGGATGTTTTTTTAACCAAACAAGAACCCCTGGGGATGGGCTTCCATTACCTCCCCAGACAATCAATCTCAGGGCTTTCCTTTGCCTTATAATTAGAATTTTTTTTTAGTTCCTAATGTGCATGTTAAAATCCTTGCTGCAATATATGTCCATCATGTCTTACCCATCTTATGTTGATGGATTTGAAGACTATTTCTGCCTTTCTTTATTCACTTCCTCTCTTGTTTAAACAGTTTTTCTGTGTCTTTGCATAGACCATGCACCCTGACCTTTTGATGATTTTTAATATAAACATTTTTTAATTTATTTTAAATCAGTTAAAAATTAATTATTTGAATAAAATAATCATACTAAATGCAGGAAAGACCAAATCTTAATGGCTTGAAGAGCAATGCTTCTTTAAGGAAAGGGATACATACGGGGATTTCTTTACTAAATATTTATATTGTCGTTATTTAAGATAATAAGCACACACATATATACAAAGGCCACTCTGAAAGTAATGCCTCCTATTTTATTTTGTTGGCCCACAAGACCTTAGCTGGATGTTGGTGGTATTGCAGTAGAGTTTGAGCCTTCCTGCCGATATTCCGTTACAGTTTGTTACCATGTGACAGATGGCAGCAGAGGGGCAGTCTGACCAAATGGCATCTGACATGGAAGTGCATCTGAAGCAAAGATGTGTCAGTGAATTTCTCCATGCAGGAAAAACTGCACCCACTGACATTCATTGACACTTTGCTGACACATTGACAAAACAGTGGATGTAAGCACAGTGAGGCAGTGGGTGGTGTGTTTCAGCAATGGTAGCAGCAACAGTGGGTCACCTCCGTTGGTGCAGATTTTTATGAGTGCAGTGTGCAGGCTCTTGTTCACTGTGGCCAAAATGCTTTCTTGAATTGTTGCCCCAGTGCTGCATGAGAATGATGGGTAAGGGAGAAGAGTTTAGCTGTAACAGATCCTGGAAGTATCCGAGCCTCTGAAACAGTTTTTCATGAGCAAAAGCACTTTAGTGAGAACTGAAGAATGAATGCTTACAGGAATGCTACTAATTCAATCTGAAATGAATGCTAATAGGATTTATTCTGTCAGTGATATTCACTGTTATCAACTGAGATGTGCCTGAAACCATTGTCTATCATGTAAAATGGATGGAAATCATCATGTGTCATCCTCCTTTAGCTCCTGATTCAGCAAAGCAGTTAGTAAATTGCCTAATTCTGAATAACAGCTTAAATTTCACTGACTTCAGTAAGAAACAAGTATGTGCTTTGTATTAGCACTTTTTAAGGGGTTTTTGCTAATGTTACTTTCAACTGACTTCCTTTTCTTTAGTGTTTGTCACTCCAGTGCTGTCTGATTTATTGCTTGTCGCACAACACATCTTTCATAACTACTTTTCATGTTCCTTTGTTGTTCAGATGTGTACTGGTGCTATAAATAATGCTGCTGTGTGAGTTTGAAAGAACAGTTGCCTGTAGTAAATACCATTATGTGTTGTCACTACATTTGTGAAGGTTAAAAATTAATAATTAAATGAGGTACTCACTAATGTTCACATTATATGTAATATGTCTTCTATTCACTTGCATTATTTTTGCTTTTGCTAAAGGAAAAGGTGTTATTAAATGAGTAACTGCATTAGCTATTTGGAAACACTGAAGAGGGTGTTTGCTGTAGAACTGCAAAGGCTTCAGGCTTTTAAAGCTGTGACCATTTCCTGAACAGAGGCAATGCTCTTGTCTTGCTTTGCTCCTGTCTACTGCAAAGCCCCTCTGGGTGGAGAACTCAAGTGGGTATGTGGAATTGCTGTGATGCTGACCTACAATTGCAGGAGGAGCTGTGACTTCCAGGCTTCTGGCAGCTGAAAACAGCAAACTTGTAAATGTGGCTGGGCTTTAGGCAGCATTGCATTTGCTCTTCGTTAGCTCGTGTTCTCTCATTCTTCCTGTTGACTTGCAGGATCTGTGCTCTAAGCACCTAACTCTTCCAGCACACTGCAGGAGCCTACCTGCTGGATCAGTGCTGTCTGTTGCACTAGCTGGTGTCATATCAGTGGTGGAGAATAGAGATGCAAAAGCAAAGTCCTGGTGAATTCATAACTGTCCTGATAAGGTTGCTTTTATCACTATGCTGAGTAGAACATATAAATGACCAGATGCTCCTGGTAAAAACCCTCATTTAGGAGACACTGCAGTTTATGGCATGGACAAGTTATAGGCAGTAAAAAGGATCATTAGTGACTGAGGGGCAGAACTTGAAAAAACAGCTGCTAGTGAAGTAGAAGGTAGGATTGTTTTTTTATCAAAAGACAGGGATTTATTTGAAGTACTGGATCTAATACACCTCAGGCTCAGCGTGTTTCTTCTGAATCCCAAGCAGTTCCCACAGAAACACACCAGAGCTAACAGAGTCTCTGTTTGAATTTGGTAAGCCAAAGGCTCATGAATTTTTGGTTCTTGACAGAGAGTTGCTCTCTTTGGGCCATTTATCAATTTGTGCAAAAGTTTGGAAAGGAGAACTGGAAGACCAGGGATTGTGGGAGTGAAGGGAAGTAAGTTTCCATGAGCTAGAAGCCCAGCTTTTTAACTTTCTTCACTTTAAGTTAGGATACTGAAATATGTCTGTGTAGCAGCTGGGAATGCCTGAAGATGCCACTATGTTCCTCGATATGAGACAGCAGAAAATTCAGTGATATAGATGAACTATGCAGTAGTATGGCTAATACCATGGTGAGCTTTATGTAATTTGTCGTTGGTTTTATCCTTCCTCCAAGGAAGGAGCAAGGATATACTGAAACTATATGGGCAGGACTGGTGTGTCAGACACCTGTAACCACCTCAAGAGACCCATCCTGCTGCCTCTGACCTCTGCAGGGAATTTCCTGCTCATTCTTGTGGATAACACATGGAGCTCTTGGCCCCAGAGTGCTTTGATAAGCTCCACTGTTCTGTGAGAAATGCCAGTGAAGCCAGACTTGCTATTTTTACAGGATAGAAAGGGCTTATGAGCTGAATATACTTAGAGAAGAACCCAAATGCAATAGTGACAGATGCTTTTAAAGCTTTTATTTGAAGATGGCTTTTGAAGATGAATAACATTAAATAATGTAGGAGATCCCTTATGCGCGCGCATCAATAAAAAGTTCTGTTGCATTTCACTGTAAAAGACAGTTTCCATTTTTTGGCTGAAGAATGACTGGCAGACAGCCTAAACTTGGGACAACTGGACGCATTTTCAGTGGAATAGTGAGCCTGTAGAGACTACAAGTGGATGTATTAAAGATGGCAGGGGATTATGTGGTCCAGTGATGAGGAACAGGGTGTGAAAGAGTAGGCAAGTCTGAGATACCCACCATTAAAACTACAGGGTAATGGTGGTGGAGGAGCTATGTTGCACACTGAGATCTGTGTTTTCCCCTGTGCTAAAGTGAAGTGAGAAGAGGGCAGCTTGGTTTTCTAAGGTGCATGGGAAATACCCCAGGCCTTCTGAGAGATGTTAATAGAGTAAATAGTTAACAGAGACAGGGAAGGAGAGAGATGATGACAGGAAAACTTCATGTTAGTTAAATCCTAAGATCATGCTCAGCAGACTCCTTCCTACCTTTTGGCTGGGCCATGCCAGGACTGGCTCTCAAGGGCCAGTCCAAAGTCCTTTTGGAAAAGCCCAGAGCACACTGCTCCAGACCAATGTCATAGAGACAGGATGGCACATGGATAAAGACTGGTGCAGCAGGGCTGAGGGGCAAAAAGTGCTTTATGATGTCCTTCATATGGCAGTTCTCAAAAACTAGCCAGGGATTTCCCCATGGGCTGAATCCCTCAGAATGTGAAAAATGAAAAGCTGCACAGAGGCAACAGGCTTGGATAGATGGGTTCTGTTGCTGATTTTGAACATCAGTGTTGTTAATTATCTCTTATTTTTCACTTGTTCCTGTGGTAAAAGTAATGGAGAAGCAGTCTTCCTCTAGGCCCTGTCTGCTGTCACTGATGCTCTGTCAAGGGAATGTTGCATTGAGTGACATGGTTTAGTGGGCATAGTGGTGATCATCTGATGGTTGGGCTAGATGATCTTAGTGGTCTTTTCCTACCTTAATGATTCTATGATTCTGAGTCTCTGTGCCTCTGGTTAGCCCCTGTATAACAACAGCAAAGGAGCCAAGCCCAGATAAGGGAGGCGGATGAATACTGTGCAGTCCTTACCCAGCTCTCCTTACCTGTCAGCTCCGCTGATACCAGAAACAGCAGGGAAGAAGATAGTCTTCTTCTGGGGAGGAACCTTTTATAAGGGCAGATAGTGACAGGACAAGGGGAAATGGTTTTAAACTGGAAGAGGGTAGATTTAGACTAGATATTAGGAAGAAATTTGTTACTGCGAGGGTGGTAGGACACTGGAACAGGTTGCCCAGTGAGGTTATGGATGCTCCCTCTCTGGAAGCTTTCAAGGCCAGGCTGGATGGGGCTTTGAGTAACCTGGTCTAGTGGGAGGTGTCCCTGCTATAGCAGGGGGGTTTGGAACTAGGTGATCTTAAAGGTCCCTTCCAACCCAAACCATTCTATGATTCTATGATCCTATGATTCTTCTTTCCTGAGCAGCAGGTTCATGCTCTTTAATGATGCCACGCAGCAAAGACCTCAGCCTGACTGTTGGCAAACCAGTAAGAGGCCAGTGCAGTAGAGCCTTATGGCCTTTTGGCTTCACAAGTAGCATTCAACATCTTAGCAAAGTTTTAGCTAAAATAAAAGGTTAGAGAAATTAGAACTTCAGCACTATTCCTGTGGAATATTACATTTTCTTCATTTTGGAAATCTTGCAACATTATAGTTTTATCGATGCTTAATTCAATTTTAGAAAATGATTACCTGATCCAAAGCAAGAAAGCTGAATTTTTCTGTTTTCATTTTGCTGTACTGGTGAGCTGATGCCTCCTCACCTCATCATTACATAGCATAGCTCCAAAAACTAATGTAGAAGTCTATGTGCATACAGCATGTCAGCTAGGCTGAGCTACAGGTATGCTATGATGTGGAATCATAGAATCATTGAGGTTGGAAAAGACCTTCAAGATCACCAAGTCCAACCATCCACGTAACACTACAAGCCCACCACTAGGCCATGTCCCTTTGTGCCACATCCACACATCCCTTAAAGACCTCCAGGGATGGGGACTTCATCATTTCACTTCATCACTGCCTGTTCTAAGGCATGACCACCATGAGGAAAATTCTTCATGTTAGCCAATCTAAACCTCCTCTGGTGCAACTTGAGGCTGTTGTTTTGTGTTCTATTACTTGTCACCCACGTCACTGCAGCCTCCTGTTGGATAGCTATAGAGTGCACTGAGGTCTTCCCCCAGCCTGTTCTGCTCCAGACTGAATAGCCCCCATTCCCTCAGCCACTCCTCATAGATCTTGTTCTCCTGTTCATTCATTTGTCTCTGCACATGCTCAAGCAGCTCAAGCTCCTCTTGCAGTGAGTGGCCAAAACTGTGCTTGATGTGCAGCCTCACTGGAGCAGAGTACAGAGGGACAATCTCTTCCCTGGTTTTGCTGGTCACTCTATTTCTGATACGGGCCAGGTTGCTGTTGGCCTCCTTGGGCACCTGGGCACATTACTGGCTCACATTCATCTAGCTGTCAACCAGCACCCCCAGTCTCAATTTAATTCTGTACAGGCACCCCAAAGGTTTCATTACAGCTTATTTGATATAGCTGCTGACCTATGACTGAATATCATGAGAGTCTTGGATGAATTAATATAACATATATAATTTTATTCAATTACAAAAATGGAATGAGAAATTGTACATGTATATTTTATGTATGTATAATTTACTGATCAGTCTTTGAACTCTTATCTGTTTGACAGTCCGGAACAGTGATTTTAAATTCACCTACGCCTAATTATTTGATCTGCTCCCTTGACTATCTTAACCTTCTTCAAACAGAAGACATTTGTCTTTGGAGCATGTTGGGATTTGAACAGAGCAAATTAGATGCTGACATGACATTTTTTGAAGCATAATTAAAATGCATGACAAAGTCACACTTCCATACCTGTAAAAAGTGATTTTATTGCATTAAATATTGAATCCAGGACAGTTAATCAATATTTACCTTACAAGACCATAGCAGAGACTGTAAAACTTCTGAGCATCGATCTTTTCTTCAGCGCTGGGAAATATCTGTGCTAAAATGATGGGATCGGATTGCTTATAAAGTTCAGGCCAGTGTTTCTTGCAGTTCAGTGGTGGTACATTCCCTGGAATGCAAACGACATGGTAGCTCCTCAGGTTGTTCATCTCCATGAAAACATCCTCCTTTTCTCTTCTTACCTGTGCTGTGCTGTGGGACAGAGGTCATGCCTGCCAGGGTGAGGGACAGCACTGCTCCTTCTGGTGCTCATCATCAGGCAGCAAGGCCTACAAGATTCAACCAGCTTGCATCTGGGGTGTGAAAATCCAAATAAGGTCCCGGGCTTTTACGGGAGAGCAGCTGTACGTGAAAGGCTGTGGAGTTATTTGTTTGAGCCTTTATTCTTGAACATGGGTTAGAGCCTACTCTCAGTTTGCCATTCATCACATCTTCCCCTTCTGGTATGGGATATGCACTGATGGCACGGGTGTCCTTCTGGTTTTGATAAACTGACTTAGCTTTCACATTTCTTAGGCTTTATATAAATATGCAGAAAGCTCTGAAATTTGGCCTAACAGAACAGAATGTGTTCTACCTACCATATTTATACTTAACACAAAATTGTGTATAAAAATTGCCAGATATATTGTCAGAAAAAAAACCACCAAACAGGTATGTTTTAAGAATTGCTAGTGTTGAAATCCTCATTTCAGGATATTAAAAGTTATCCTTGTGCAATAACTTTCACAAAAATGCTTGTTTGGGTTGAAGAAAATTAATTAGTTTGATGTCAAATCATTTTGACAAAAAAAGTTATGAATAAGAAATTTTTGTCTCAGTGGTTTCAAATGTTTATTTTTAGTTTGTTTGAAAATGCTGCTTGTTCAGAAAAATATTTCTTTCAGGCTTTCAAATGAGTAGGGAAATAAGACATGTATGCTGGGGGGTTTGTTAGGATGCTGATTTATTTTTTCACTGCAACTGCCTTAAATTGCTGCTTTGTGGAGAGAGAGAAGGGGGCTGGGCACCAACAGGTTTCCTGTGAGATGCTCTAATCTGTATCACTCCTGACACAGAGTGGTGAAAGTCATTGCAGATTTTCAGACCCTGAGGTAGGGCCAGATTAATTGTATTTTCATTTGAGTTCCTTAAATCAATGGTTGTAAGATCTGCAAATATATTTTCTTACTTTCTGGTGAGTTAGTGTAATTTCTCATACTGACATTTTCTTGTAAGCTGAACAGAGGTTGGCAAAAGGCATTGTACTTGAAGTTCACATGGGATTAATAGTGTGGGCTGCTAGCTGTGGTAGGTAGCAAGAGGACTGGTCATGGAAAATGCATCTTAGAAACTTTGTATTAAGATCTTTGGAATGGAAGACAGCTTAAAGTGAAGATTTTCCTTACTATTTCTCTATTTTTAATAAAAACACCGATCTTTCATTCTTCTGTTTACTCATTTCAACAGCAGCATCGGGGACTGCTGAAACTGCACAGACTGACAATAAGTCAGCACAGAAATAAAAGTTTTGCTTTTTCCTCCCATGAGTGCTGCTCGTCTCAGCAGCCTATCACTGTCTATTCCTCCTTTGTTTTCATTCCCTTGAATTTTAGGTATTTCAGGATAAGTGTCCTTTGCACCTGCCTTTGGTTAACTAAGTGAAATGTGTTGGACGCTTCCACATTGAATTGTGTATTCAGTACAGCCACAGCAATTCTTCTCATTAGTGACACATATAAAGGATTTCTGATTAACCTGCAAACAGTGACTCAGCTGCGGAGAGTGTGTAAACAGAACTTTGCTAACACAGATCCTACTGTGACAATGGGGAGCTGGATACGATTGTTGTAATTGCTCAGGGTTTTGGCTGATGCAGAACGCATTGTCCTTGTACTTAAATTTCTATGTACAGACCAAATCCGAGCTCTAGAAAATGAACCCTACCTATCTACAGTATCTGACTTTTGATGATCCTTCCAGCATCTTTACTTAATGAGAAAATGCAAAAACTTGAGTTATCCAAGAAGGGAGACATCAGTTATCCTATGAGTTATGCTGTAAACCAGGCCTGAATAGTTTAGATGCATTTGGATAAAAGTTTCATTATTTTTTGGCAAATGTTCCAGTCCAAATATCACAAGTTTCTGTTGTCTTCAATTTGCTGACAGGACAATGCAGGAGCAGGGCACATAAATGAGTTATAGACAGTTAGGCACCACGATTCTTCCAGAGTATATTGAATATAGGGGATCATTAATCCCACTTGTAGTTTCAGGTTGAATGAAATCGCAGCCATGTCCTGAAGCACTGTATCACTCTTTCATCATCGTTCTTACCAGATTCAGCAAATACTCTGAGCACATAATAAGCAGTTGTGCATTAGTGATGTAGAAGTCCAAGTTGTACCGGAGTCTTAATGAACCCAGGAGTGATTTCCTAAATCTAGCAAGGAACAACGGGAAAAAAAAAAAAAAAAAAAAAAAACGCTGAAAATTATGTAGCATTAGATGAAACTTGATTAAATGTATTTTTCATGGTAGATGGTGTCTTGACATTTCTGTTAGAAAAAAATTACATCATAAAAGTTGAAAACTGAAAATCTTTGCCAGCAAAAAAAATGATTTTTTTTGCACCCTTCAGCTTTTTGATTAGAATGGAGGTCTTTTATGAAAAGAATAGCAAAACTTTTCATGAGATGACCATAGAACTTCGAAATACAGGGAGAGCTGTCAACAAACTAATAGGCTTCCCAAACAATTCCACTGTTAAGCATGGGGAAAATGAAACAAAAGTACAGATCCCTAGCGAAGCTTAAGCAGTATTTCCTTAGCTTGTAACAACAGATTGTCAGAGTTTTCTAAAGGAGACCCTGTGGTTCAGTTTTAGCTGACATTTTGGAAGCATGTTAAAATCCCTTAAGCAACTCCTATGACAGATAAATTTCTGAAATGATTCCTTTTTTAAAGAAAATGAAATGAAAAATCATCATACACGTTTTATTTCTGTAGAGAAATAAATCAAAAGCTCTATGTATTGTTTTGCTCATCACCTTCCTGAAGAGGAGACACTTTAATTAATCCTTTCTTTGAGAAAGATATTAAATCCTCCTCTAATCCCCAAGCAGCAGTTTGTATAAAGACTAGAATCATTTTGCATCTTCATAACCACAGAAAACATCATATTCTCCTAAAGCAAATTGTGCTACAAAGAATGATGAATGCTTCAAATGCAGAGATGGTTTGCTTTTTCTTCATTTAATCTCTCCCTAATTTGGTGTGTATGTGAATGGTAGCAATAAAAATTATTTTTCAGAATTTCTTGCTGTTCCAAAGAGATAAACCAAAGAACTCTTCAACAGTTTTAGTCCTTTTAGAAATGTTGAAAATGTGGCTCTGGGCGGTAGGAAGCAGCACATCTCGTGATGATTCCAGGTTTGTTTCTAATGACAAACAAATCATGTTCTGTACATGCCATTCTGCTCACTCCACTATTAAATGCTGAAAACTTTTTTTGCACTCCTGTTTCCACATGTATACTTATTATTTTACTCTATCTAGCTTTATTACAGGAACAATGCAACCTCATTCAGTGGTATGTTTGGACACGGACTTGACATTTTTTATCTAACTACATAAACAGTAAATCAGCTCTGCTTATAAATATAAGAATTTCATCATGAACTTATGAAGAAATTAATAGCCTACCCCCTGGCAGAGCATCAGCTCACACACTTGTGCACAGTCTGTGAGCTGAAGAGTGCTGAGCCCATTTATTTCCATGAGGACCTGGCACAACCTGCCCATGACTCACTGCAGGTCAGCAGTGTGGTCAGATGGGTGATTGTGCCCATTCTGACATCTGTTGAACATTTGCGCTGTGATATATTTACAATGGTGAACAAAGAATCACTAGCATAAAATATCCGAACTATTGTGTGCATCTTATTGAAATGCCAGTAAGGTTATGAGCTACAGAAGTCTATTCAAATGTAGGGCACAAAGATACGGGGCTGAGTTGATTGGCCTAGTTACAACTTGCTGCATATCTAGTCACTAGAGAATGTGAGTACTTACATCAAGTATTTCCAAAATCTTACGATAGTTGCTCAATTTTGTGTATTTCTTTAGCATGGCTCCTTTGAATATCCTTTCTGCCTTCAAATTAATGTGGTGAGGAATGTTGTTTTGCTCCTCTTTCTTCACTGGATCAGAATCAAGCAGTTGGATATTGGGAACGATTTCTTCTCAGAGTGCTGAGGCACTGGAACAGTCTTCCTGTGGAGGTGGTGGAGTCACCATCCCTGGAGGTGTTCAAGAAACATGTAGATGTGGCATCGAGGGATGTGGCTAGTGCATATGGCAGCGATGGGCTGATGGTTGGACTAGATGATCTTAGTGGTCTTTTCCAGCCTTAATGATTCTATGATTCTATGATAATCTTATGGATTTGTTTGTTCAGTGTGTTGTATGTTTGTGGCCAATACAAACCAGGTCTTCTGTGGGGCAGATTCTATCTGTGAGCAGATTTCATTCTGTCTGCATGCTCCTTTTGGAGGGGAGAGCCATGGATGAAGTACTTCTCAGGAGAGCCGCGAACTTTGGTAATCAAGGAACTTATGCTGCTCAAATTGTCCCCCACAAGCCTGTTAGTGCCAGCAGTAAGTTTAGTTTACTGCACCTTCCGCATTATTAAAAGGAAATAGAGCATAGCCCTTCTCTCTCAGAAGAGTGGTTTGCTTTCTTTCTCTCCATGTGTGTTCATGTGTGCAGCCATGAAGGCCATGAGAAATACACTTGCTATGGCAAAGGATTTTTTCTCTAGCTCTACATAATTTCTTCAGCTGTTTTATAAGTGGAAATAAGACTAGGAGCAGTTAGAATTCAGCTGACTGCTTCTATATTTAATAAATAATAACCCTGCCATGAAATTGTAATTGGCAATAAAACGTCCTGCAATCCTTCTAACAGCGTTCCACCTCCATTGTAAATCTGCACTTCCAGGCTGCTGCTCATCGCCAGAAGACAGAGTGTATTCATTACTTCAGACACAACTTCTACCGCAGAAATGAGAACTGGGATGCAGGCATTTTAAATTCTTTTATTCTCCCACCTCCTCCTGGGCACAGAGGTTCCCAGTTTTTTGCCCTCCATTGAGGTTTGTGCCAGACTTTTCCCAAGTTTGTAGCATTGATATATTAGACTGATTTTCCTTGATGTCTCATTCCTCTCTTCGTAGCCTCTGTAGTACCATTTGAGTGGAGACTGATGTTGGTGATGTAGTCTGAAAGTTTGAATTAATGTTTCTTTTTAATTGCTTTTTACCGAGTTTTAAACTTTCATTTTAAACTTCATCTAGAACTGTATTTCTTTAAGTCTTCTCCCAACAGGAATTCAGTGCAGATTCTCAGTTTTCTCTGAAATGAACAACTCAGATATGGTGATGGATTTTCCTGCCCCTGCTTTGGAGTTTGAGCTTGGTGCTGATTTCATTGGTTCAGGCTGGGAACTCAAGGACCGTGGCAGTGAAAGGGCTAAGTCTTCCTTAGCAGAATGTTAGCTCCCCATTGGTAGAGGCTCTATCAAAAACAATAGTTAAGCACATAGTTGGATTCTTCAAGTGCTTTGTGTGAGTATGTCCCACCACGTGCATTCTACAGACAGATCCTGTTGCTATGGGGAAGGGTTTGCTTGGCCAAGGGCAGGTGGGAATTTGCAGAGAAGCAAGGAGCTTAATATCTTCTCTGAATGGCAAGCCTGTGCCTTAGCCATTAGATTGTTCTCCCTCCCCTGCAGAGGAAGAGAGAGGTTCACCAGCTCCAGGCAGCCTCTGCCTTCCAGTGGGGGAGCAGCTCTTAAATCAGGGCAGGATTTAACGACAGATACCTGCTCAGCTCCTAAAACACAGGAGTGCTCTTCTGTTGCACAGTGAATGATAGGATGTTGACTGCCTCAATATTTTATAGGAATGCACATTTATCAGGCTTCTGTTTCAGATCAGGGGGCTTGGCTCTTCTTGGTTAAAGCTACCTGTGGTTCTGTCCCTGAACAGCAATCCTGATCTACAGCAGAAAGAGGGAATGGAGAATCAGGACTTTGAAAAATGCATGATTTTCTTGGTGGTTACGTTGAAGGGAAGAGAATGAAGAGATCTGAAATTCCAGGGTGCCTGACAGTTCTACGAACACAGTCCACAGATTTAATGGCATTTTTTCTGTGCACTGTCTTCATCTGCTTGCTTCTTCTCAAGGACAATTCATTAGGAATTGCTTATTCTTCTTCAACAGTTTATTTGCAAATACAGATAAATGGCCAACTATCTTTTTTGTAGAATGGACCACCTTGAATTTTGACAACAAACAGTAATGGAGATGCTAAAAAAACCCTTCCTTTAAAATTCATTTAGCTGTGGAAGAGGAGTAAAGTGCTCATCATTCATCATCACTATTAGAAAAATGCTCTGTGATTTCTATGCCCTTACTTCTTTACTAAGAGTGAAGTACAGATTGTTGCAAAAGATTCCATCCAAAATTTCAATCAGTAGAAATCAGACTCACTTGCTGTGAGTCTGGGGATTTGATCCAAAGTTTGATAGATGCAAACTGGTCAGAGATCAGGCTGGGCCCAGGCAGAGATTTGGCATCTTGTTCCAAGAAGTCTTTGAATGTATCAGAATTGAGTCTGTACAGATTCTGAAGGAAAGTCAAACAGAAATTTCTCTGTATAAGGGAAAGTCTCTTCTACTCCAGCTGCCAGCCTCTAACTAACTTCAGAATTCACAAGTTAAATCCTAAAAGATCACTTCAATTTCATGTCTTAAAAGATTTAGAAATTTGGTGTCATCTCTATCTGGAGTGGCTAGAAAAGGTGGATACAAATGCTGGAGAAACAGTTGCACATCAGCTAAGCAGGCTGACCTTCCTCTTCCAAGGACACTAGATACAGATTTGGGTAATACTTTGGCAGTTTCCTCTCGATGCTGAATAAAAGCAGAAAAGTCAACTCCGAAATAAATCCTTGGTAAAAAAAAAAAAAAATATATATATATATATATATAGCTCTGAGCAGATTTTTTTTCTGTGTCTTTCAGATGTACCTGATTTTTTTAAACGAGTTAACACATCAGAAGGTTCAGATCAGCCAAATCTGGGAAATTATCAACGTGGTGCACAGCGGTGAAGTGATTTTGCTTTCTGTCTCACAGAGCGGCCATGGAATCGGGTTGTGCTGCAGGTCCCCCCACTGTGTGCTCTCAAGTTCTCCGGTCCTCTGATTCAAAGCTAGATTTGAGAAACATAATTTTGTGTGGCTTCTGAGACCAAGGTAAAGAGAATGGCCAATGAAGCAGCTTCTTATAGAAGCCTTCCCTGTTCTTCTTACATATAATCCATTTTCTTTGCTTAAGGATTATCTCAAAGTTGTTTGATCTTTCCTATTTAGGAAGCATGCTTATGCTGTGGTGTACTGCCAAAGTGAGACTTAAAAAAGAAACAGCTTAGGATAAGAAAGCACAATCGCATTTTGTTATGCATTAGAAAAAATATGTGTTAGAATAATAATTTGAGAGTATTTTATGTTAAAACAGTGGGAAAACTCATTTTCTCCCTTTGTAAAGCTACCTAAATCTCCTCAAGCTGAAATTCTTAGAGATTTCTGAAAGTCCTGGCTGGGGAAAACACAGTCAGATGTAGGAATCAATTCTGCACAGAGGAATTGCTGGGATTTGATCTTGCCTGATACAGGCTTTTGAGATTCAATCAGAAAAGTCTTCTGTTTCACCATTCATTTCAGAGGTATTCAAATAGCTTGGTTAATATTGGCGAGGACAGAGGGAGCAAACCCAAAGTGCAAAATTTCAGAGAGTGAGCATGACTTTATACAGGATTGAAAAATAAGTGTTTTTTCCTAAAGAATTAGCTTAATTATAGACATGGTATCACAGACAGCCCATGGCCTAAAATTCTGATAATAAATGCAAAGACGAACAAACAACAACAATAAAAAAACATTTTTAGCAAAAGCAGCCAACAACAAAGCAGGGCAATGACAGTGACCAAGAGATACCGGGAGGCAGGAGTGTAAGAACTACTGAGAAGCCTCTTAGTGCCTGTAATATGCTCGAGCCTATCAGCTGCGTGCGAACAAGGAGACAAAAAAAAAAAAAACCACCAACAACCAGTCAGTGCAAGAAGTTTTATTTTATTCCATAAGTATGAGAGAGCAAGGTGAGAAGAGAAAAGAGAAAGCAAGGTGGGATACTTTCAGGAAGCTTGGTTGCTGCCTGAATGCCTCAGAGCAGAGGTTCTGAGCCAACCTGAGCCATCATTCAGGATGGACTTCAGAGAGAATTCCTCCTCTCTTTCGGATAGTATATTAGTTACTGTTCTCCCCCCCGATTTCAGCTCAACATGGTTGTTCTGAAACACGATGATTTATCTGATCGTATTCCAATGGATGCACAAATTTCTGTTTAAATATCTATCACTGGTGCATATGGATTAGATTTGGTTCTTTCTCATCATGAATGGTACCAATTACCTATATGGGCCAGAACCAGACCCTTTCTCTGGATGGCCCTGGCCAAGGCCTGGACATTGCTGTGACACCCAGAAGTCTCTCCAGCCCCCGCAGGCTCCAGCCCTGCAGGTAATGGGAAACTGAGAAATTGGGTTGGTAGGGCATGGCTGTGAGAAGAGTTCTGCTTAGGAGTATATTGGTCTTGAGCAGAGCAGCCCATGAGGCTGGACAACTTCTGGATGTGTTAACTGCACGCTTGCTCTCCAGGTCTATGCTTTTAGAGCTGTGGCAGCTGTGGATGCCTGGCAGTCTGAAATGCACATGGATGGCTCCACGTGTGCTGACTTCTTACCAGCTGCTGGTCTTGCTGCTGAAAGAACATGTGGATGGCTGTTGTCAGAGCTGTGCTGAAGGAGAGCTCAAAGGGACCACGCCAGCTTGTTTGTTTTTTTTTTTTCCTTCACTTTGCTTTTTTTCTTATCACTCAGCTGCACTGAAGCCTGATGCCTCTGGTAGCCAGTGGTGGAGCAGTGAGAAGCTGGTTTTGCTGCTGTGCTTTTACAGGAGAGGCTTGGCTGCATTAACTCCTAGGAAAACAAGCGCCCAGACAGCTGGAGCAGAGCCTGGCAATGGAGGTTGTCCCCACAGCAGCCAGCAGCAGCTCCCTGGCTGGCACCAGCTGGCTGGATGTCACCCTTGTCACCTGCACCGAGACCGTGACTTTCACCGAAGTGCTGGAGGAAGAGGAGTGGAAATCCTTTTACTACTCCTTTAAGGTACAGCCAGTGCATTACTTTTCTCACAAGCTTTGGTGCATCTCAGCACCTCTGTAGGCAGGCAGCTGGGATTATTGTTGTTTTATCCCAGATTTAGGTGGCATTTGCCCTTCAAAGACATCTGACAGTATGTGTGAGGCATTTACTGGAAAACAAAAGAGTTGCAGGGTTTGGAGTTCAGATCGCAGATCTTAGCAATTGTATCCCCTTACAAGAGGGGGTGGTATTGTTTTTCTAAAGTGGCATTGACATGGATCTTTAATCAAAAATGTGTAGTAGTTTCACACATCTTTTGTGTAATTTCTTATTAGCACATGGAATTTCTTTTCATTTTTCAGCTGCAACAAACATTGCACACAAGCGAGAGGGTTTTTGTGTTTGTTTTTTTTTTTTTTTAAATAACAGGGATTAGCTCTAATTAGTTAATTGGCTTGGTTTTCTTTTAAACTTGAGAGGAGGATGCAGCATCACTGTTAGAATGTAGCAGACATGTGATTCAGGAGTGAACGCTGATGAATGACGTGAGAAGTGTATTCATTCATCTCCCGGAATAAACATCACCCTTGCAATATGTGATTGTAGGGAACAGATGAAAGAGGTGCTGAGTTACATCTTTGCTTCAGCTTTCCGTGTCTGTTGTCATTGCTCAGTTTCATGCTGCATGCCATGTGTTACGTTGCTGCAGTAGTGGCACATTGTACAAGTTGTGCTCAAGTTACTAAAAGGAGTTACTACAAGAAGTACCCCGCCTTCCCTCTGGAGCTCAGAACCAAGCAGATCACTTCCAGATGGAAAGATACAGGCACTCACATCATTTGGCAATACGGTGGAAATCAGAGGATGCATTCAGATGCAGTTTTGACTTCCAGGAGGTTATTAGTACTCTGGTACATTGCCCCTGGAATCAGTGGAATTACAACAGGGATCCACCTCTACTAAGGAAAAAGTTGATCTGTAGTCCTACAGTTCATTAACTGGAGTTTCTTTTAACACAATACACCTTTCTTTTTTTTTTTTTTCCTCTCCATATTAGACTCTTAAAAGGCTCTTGAGAAAGCAGCAGAAGTTAGGAGCAAAACCTTTTTTTACGATTTTCTTCTTATCTCCTCTCTTCTCTCCACACTTAGGGCTGTAAATCTGAACAATGTCATGGGAGCAGTATTTTATAATGGTAAAAGTGACAAATTAATTCCATGATTAGAAAGTCCCCAGGCAGAAAAACGCTTCTTAATAGGGCAAATTGAGTAAATTACAATAATTAGGATACCGTGGATAGCCATGCGTGCTCGTCCACTGCTGAAAGAAACTTGATTCTATTAGCTGAGAGCTTCTCATTAGACTTGCACTCTGCTGCCTGGTGTCTAGCTTTGGCAAATATAAGATGAACTTTGCAAGGAGGTTCACTGATTTCACATCAATTACTGGCTGCTGATAGGCATGGAAGTATTTTGACTCAGGAGACAAGTGACAGCTGGTGTTGCTGCTGCAGGGAAGGAGGAATAACGTACCTGCTGACAACTACTATGCAAGGCAGGGCTCCCTGCCAGCCATTTCAGCTCTCAGTGAGAGCTCATGTGTGAAAGGTGCTGCTGATACCTGCTGATGGGGCTGCCTGTCCACGCTCTGTGTGGTGGCCACGTCCTTGTCCCTTCCAGCAAGGTGCCCAGCATCTCCTTCCTCTTCACAAGGCTCTGGTTTGGCAGCTAGAGAAATAAAAGTTCAGCTTGGAACAGGCTGAGTGGATTAAAAACCCATATCGTTTGAACTTGGTGCTCAAAATGCAGCTACAAATGGGCTTTGGCCATTTACTGGGACTTTCAAACATGCTGTAGCCCATTGCTGACTGTAAAGATCGACAAACAGCCACCACACAGGTGCAGGTTGACCCCTGTGCGGTGATGAAGCAGAAGCCTCAGGTTGGAGGTGGGCTGTGCTTGTGACTGTGGTATGAGGGTATTGCCACATGGCTGTACATCCACCACGAAGCAAGCAAGTGCACCTGTTTCTCTTTGGGAAATGCAGAGGTGTGTTATCTACCTTATGAGATGTAATAGGAAAACATGAACTAAACCGATAAATGGGGACTGGGGAGTGATGCTCATGCAGTACCAGAAACAGTTCCTACACAAGTGACTTTTTAAGAATTTTACCCACTGGCAGCTCTGTAGGGTGTCTCAAACACTGCTCAAACTATGGGATGAAAGGAGAACACTGTATTCTTTTTCCTCCCATGCTTCAGAAGGACTGCCTGTACCCACCCACAGGTAATATCTGGGTTATATTGTGGCGGCGATGTGACAAAAGTAAAATAATGCCACTCAGAGCATTTCAGTGCCAAAAAAGTCCTATTATGGGCTGAGTTGTGAATGCTTCCCTGCTCCCCCTTTTAGAACCATTTGAATTTCTTTCCATTTCTCTTCAGGTCATAATAACTAAATCCCATGCTGCTTCAGATTAAAAAACATTTTGCCAGTTCAATTAGATTTCTTTTTTTTTCCCTCCTTTTATTTTTTTGGCTGGGAAAAGGAGCATTACATCCACTTGGAGGAACATGCTCTTCCCTTCTGTTAGTCATTTTGATAGCTGTCTGGCCAGCTGCTAGATGAGCCTTTACCCCCGGGTCTGTTGTAAGGCTGCTTTCATGGTCAATATGTTCAAAACTGTTGTCACATCCTTTGGGCAGGTGTGTCATGGAGTTTATGAGATGAGCCAGAACTTTTTGTGGCAAAGGCAGCAGCTCTTCCCCACCTGCAGGTTCTGTGATCATAGAATGGCTTGTCTTGAAGGGGGCATTAAAGATCTTCTAGTTCCAACCTCTACATGGCAAAGTGTTGCTGAAAGCCCAGCCCATGTCACTGCCTGAGGCCTTTGCATGAGAGGTGCAGGTAGCTCACCGTCTGGAACCACAACTGCAAGGAATTCTGTTGGCTGTGGTGGCGTCAAATTCATAACAGATGTGCAAACTGGTATTACTCACAGCTCCAACCTCCCAGGCCAATGGAGAGCTCATTACATCCCTTTATAATCTCCCCCACATACATTTAATCTCTGTGTAAGTAGACTCTCTGTGAGCATCAACTGTCCTCTACCAAATACACTGAGCTGTAGAAGACAAAGATTATCAGACTGCCTGTGGCTTTCCTCTACTTTCAGAATCCCTCAGCTCTGCCTACCTGACTCTTGGGGACCTGGGACAAAAGGTGCCATCCAGAAGCCTTCCTAGAGAGCCTGGGGAGAAGCTAAAATCTCAGAATAGGTTCATTCAGCTGAGTGGGGAGTCCCTGAGGCCAACAAGGCTGGAATCTTTGTGAAGGCTGGAGGAAGCACTTCCCTTTGTGCGGGCCCAGCAGCTCCAAAGCTTAGAAGGACTCCAGTAGGGCTCGATTCTTATATAAGATGGTTGTTGGACAATGGGATGCTCTACTTTGATGCAGTAAAGTAAAGGTAAGAGCACTCAAATACAAAAAAGTCCCAGCCATCATTCTTTCTTTGGCAGGAATGGTAAGGTGGCATTCCCACCACCACCTCCCACCTTCCACCATCTAGTTTCACTTTCTCATTTTGTTTTCTGATGTATAGATCTGAGCCTTCATCTGCGCACCTGCACAAGGTTTTGTTGCTTTCCCCCAAGGATTTTTGGGAACCCCTGTGCCATGCTGCAAGGTGGAAACCCCAACCACAGGACTATACATTGATGTCTTCTTCCCTCCAGCCCCATGAACCCTGGTCCCTGTGCTGTGCAGCATCACCTCAGCACTGGCAGTGAAGGATAAGAGTTGTTAGGAGAAATAACGTGCACATTAAATCCACTACAAATGATTATTCATGAATAGTTGAGATTCACAGTTTTTTTTCTGGGAAGAACTGTGTACCTGTGGCTATCCTCCCCCAGCACCATAGCATTGCCAGTACCTGCAGCTAGTTCAGATATTGAACAGGACTGTAGAGCCATGCTAGTGTAAGCACAAATACAAGACCACGTGCTTCTCATCTATGGAGTATGATCTTCATTACAAAGATCAGGGCCTATCACTTCCAGCAAAGCGTTGAGAAGATCAATGCAAGGAGAGCAGGTTTGCACAGATGAGCTTTGCAGAGCTATCAGGTAACAAGGGTTTGTCTCCAAGTGTCCTCAGAGCCTGTTTAAGTCAGTATCTGTGTCCCTATCATTTCAGCCAAATGCAGGAGTCTCTTTATCTCCTGGAAAGCATTTGCTTTTACTATTGCTCATTCTGATTTTCAAGCAGACCGCACAGAGCATCCCATCACTGAATACATAACAGAAAAATATTAATGGGTGCTGTCAAATTTCTGGAGTAATCTCTGCAAATGCAATCATACATTTTAGGGAAATGAGCAAACCGAATAATTCATAAGTGACTTTGCTATCTTTCAGTGGAGTGAGAGGGGGAGAATTAAGTCTACACAAATACAGTGTCAGGAACTCCTGAATGCAGGCACTGAATATGCTGTAAGGAGTGCTGCTAGAGCTGAGCTGCCACGCTGAGGAGGCAATAGCTGCTCACCTTGTGAAACAAAGCTGCAGTGTTCTTGGGTGGGCTGGCTTCATCTACTAGCTTAAATGCAGCACAGCAGGGAGCTGGCTTGGTAACAGCCCAGCATGGGGTAGCTGTGATCCAACCAATTCAGGCAGTTTTACACCAGCATCCCTCACACCTCTGACTCTGTGGACCACATGACCCATAGATAGTGTTTGTGTCTGTCTGCATCTCCTGTATAAATAGGCTTTGAATGTCTCTTGTCTGTGAACTGTTTTAATTTCACAGATAAAGCACATTTAATCATCTTACCCTTTTCTGTGATTAAGAAGGAACAGTTTCACAGTTTTTAATAGGGCTATCAAAATCATACAATTATGAATGGGCTATTGAGTGACCTAATATTATCTCTTCCCACTGAAATTATTCTAGGAAAAATAGATACATAACGAAAAATATATCATTCTTGATGACATCAGAATTAGGGAAATCTTTTTAACTCCTTCCTTGGGAGCTTCTATGCTACATTTGTTGGAAAAAAAAAACCTGAAATAACTGAACAGAATCATAGAATGGCTTGGGTTGGGAGGGACCTCAAGGATGAGCAGGTTCCAGCCCTCCTGCTGCAGGCAGGGTTGCCAACCACTAGATCAAGTACTAGGTCTGATTGCCCACGGCCCCATCCAACCTGGCCAGAAGTGGAGCATACACAACTTTTCTGGGCAACCCTTCCCAGCACCTCACCATCCTCTCAGTTAAAAACTTCCCCATAACATATAATCTAAATCTTCTCTCTAGTTCTCTTTCAGTTTAAAAGCATTTGCCTTTGTCCTATCACTACCTGTCCTATATGTCCCCCTTGGTCACTATCTGAATAGTAATGTCCCAGTTCATTATCCATTTACCAAAACACAACAACCGTGCCTCAGCCATGATGGTAAAGTGAGAGCTAAGAAATATATTTTTTAAAACAGGATTCACAAAAAAAAAAAAAAAAAAAAAAAAAAAAAAAAAAAAAAAACACCTCAGTAGAGTTTGGCTATATTTTAAAAAGAAGTGAAAATAATCTTCGTAACATAATTACTCCTTTCTATGAGAAAGTATTCTGATTTAGTGAATAGTTTTCCTTGCACCTAAAATGTAGAAAATATTTTAGATGTTCCTCTGTAGAACACATTAGCATTCACAGGCTATAAGTGCAATACCATCCAGATACAAACTCATGCAGAACTGCTTCCCAGTTTTGGCAGAATAGAAGACATGATCTTAGGTCCCCTTCCAGCCATGCCCTTCTTCCAGGAATAAAGATGCACGGAGATGTGACTCTTGCCAGAATGTCTGACGTGTGGTGAAGGCTTCATGTGACAATACATGCCAGAATAACCTGCATCCATCCTGTGCTGGAAGGCTAACACAGCCATCCTGTGAGAAATCATCACAGTGAAGCAGCCACTGTGCAGGAGATGGGAAAACTATTGGGCATGACAAATGCATCTGCTGAATTCAAAGCTCGTGCTTGACTCAGAGAGGTGTGAGATGCTTCCTTTGTTAAGCTTGCTTGGGGATATTGGTGTTTGAAGAGAAACTGCTTAATTAATAGTCAAGGTCCACAGCAGTCAGAGCTGTGTTTTAGCCCCAGGGCTTAAATGGGAAATCTGTGGTTCAGGAGAGACCTGAGGCTGAGATAGTATTCATGCAGTGTGAGTCGGGCCCAATTCCAGGCCAAGTTACCATAAAAATATCAACTCCTAGAGGGCTTTGTTGCCTTCCTCTCAAATTCAGCTGCAAGGGAAGAACATTTAAAGTGAAAAATATAAAACTTAGCTTTGAAATAATTCTTTCCTCAGTCTTAGTGTTTTATGATGTCAATCAAATGGCATTCCAAAATCCTTAAGGAGTACCTTGTATGATAGCATTTCATTTTTGCCTTCCTAGATGGAAAACATTATTCCAAAGCATACTTTTATTATATGATGGCCAGTACCATTTCTGCTAGTTGTGACGACTAGGCCATAAGATTTCAGTGATCTTCCAGTTCTTTAACATGTTCCTTTCTTCTGAGACATAGTTCATCTGCAAATGAATCAAGAGTGATCCAACTATTTTTTGTGGCTTTTCTCCTCCCCAAATATTCCTTTTTTCTTCTTCTTTTTGACATTTGAAGTAGGAGGTAGTTTGTATTAATAATCTGAATTTTCACATTCAGATGTATGTAATGCATGAAGCTTACTTCTAGCTTAAAAATCCCCACTGTTATCTCTCTCTTGGTAAAATTATTGGTGCCTTTTATTTTGTCCTCTGACAGTGAGACTTGCTATCTGCTACTAAAATACACACACCTATGGCTTATCATCAAACAGATTTCTGTGGGTTTTTTTCTCAATCCAAATTGTGGTGGAAGTTTCATCATGGGAAGATATATGGATGTTTCCTATTGGCACTTTAGCCAAGTTTGTTCTTTTTTATACATAAAATCAGAGAATCATCGAATGGCTTAGATTGGAAGGGACCATGAAGATCATTTAGTTAGAGCCCCTTGCCATGGGCAAGGTTGCCACCTCCTAGATCAGTCTGCCCAGGGCCCCATCCAACCTGGCCTCAAATGCATCCAAGAATGGGGATCTTTTATATAGTGTGTAGGTAATCACAGTAGACATAAATCTTACACTTGCATTGCACTTTACTTCTGACAGGTGGTTTTTTAACCTAGTCACACCCTGGCAGAAGTACTTCATCTCATGCTTTAGCTAAACACCACCTATGACTTTTTAAGTTACCTAAGATTGATATGTTTGTGTCGTTCCCATCAGCCTTTACACCTGACTTGCAGGGTGACGTGCATAGTAATTCCCAAAAAGATCTGAGTTGTTTTTGTTTCTATGGTACAATAAATAATATACACCTTGCGCAAAGCTCTTATCTGAATACATACAAGTACACTTTAGTTTTAACTATATTCTTTAAGAAAATAGGTATTATAGTTACTATGCATGCTTACGTGTGTACAATCCAGGAACAGGAGGACTTCTGAAGGTTACTTGGGCTGACCACTCAAAAGCAAGCTCAAAAGCAAGCTCAAAAGCAAGCTCAAGATACACCATATGCTCAGGGCAGTGCCCAACCAACTTCTGAGCATCTTCAGAATCAGAGATCCCACATCTTCTCTGCACTCCAGTTCCAATGTTTGACTGCTCTCATACTGACATTTTTTTCCTAATATATCATCAAAATGTCCCATGTTGTATCTTCCATTTCGCGTGTCTCGTCCTTTCATTGTGAACTCCAGTACAGAATCATGGAATATCCCGAACTGGAAGGCATCCACAGGCATCACTAAATCCAACTCCTGGTTCCACACAGGACCACTCAAAATTCATACGCTATGTTTGAAAACATTTTTCAAATGCTTCTTGAACTCTGGTAGCTTGGGACTGTGACTACTGCCTTGGAGAGCCTGTTCCAGTGTCCGATCACGCTCTGGTGAAGAACATTTCCTAATACTCAGCCTGATCCTCCTTTGATGCAGCTTCTTAAGTAAATTGTTCCCATTGGTGTATTTTTATTATTTCTTCAAATACTGCAGTCCAACAGAAGTAAACTGACTATGAATCCCCAGCTGGAATGAGTGAAGTTGCATGCTACTCATCTGCCTCAAAAAAACTAACCCTTCCCTTCCTCTTCTCCCTTTCCTTTCCCTTTCCTCTTCTGTTCCACCCTAGATGGAGTTAGCTAAAATAACAGATCTCTCTTATGTATTTTCAGTATTCAAAATTCAAGGCTCTGTGTCTTCTATAACAGGGTCAAAATAATGCAAAACCTGGGGTCCTCCATTTGCTTACATGGGCTGCAGCTAAAGTGTTTATTTCAGAAGATGAGAAAAAGATGCATCTCACTCTCTTTTGTTTTTCTTTAAAACTTCCTTTAGAATAGAGCAATGTGATTTACTAGTGGTGAACACGATCTTCAGTATGCCAGTTTCCCAATTTAGCAAGCAAATTTATGAGCTCTTTTTACATGTTAAGAGGAACTTCCTTGTGAAATTGCCTACTTTACTCCATGATTACATCTCAATCGCTGCAATAGGTTACAGTTCTAACATCATTTTAAAAATGAACAAAATGCAAGCAGTCAGACAATTCACATATTCCCAGAACTTAATCACCTAGTAAGAAAAAGCTGCTCAGAGACTTACATCACTACTAGCCTGTGATAGTAGGGATAGTAGGATAGTAGTGTCTTCATCACTCAACAGACCGAGGGCATGAAGCAGGAAAGCACCAGATCAGTGATGACTTGAATTCACTGTAAGCCTCCTAACCTCATGTTAAGACACCAGCCAGCCACATTTCCACTTTTTCCACTACGACTCCCCACACTACAGCAATTATTGCATCAATGTCATTGATACACGATAAATACGAATCACATCATAGTAGAACAAATGCCTATAATCCATAAGGATCCCTTCTGCCTTGGATGGTACATGAACCAAGAGTGAGTGGTACACAAGGGTTACAGGGATGGACTTTGTTTCAAATATAAAGCACAGTACACCTCATGCTAGACTTACTGCAGCCATTGAATTCATAAATTTTGTTAGACAAAGTAACAAACCACTTCTGCAAGCAAAGGAAAATGTGTGCACTTTTCAGACAGGTTTCCTGACTTACATTTCACCCATGAAGAGACTTGCTTCATTGACTAAAGCTGGATTTAATCTTAAAGCAAATTAGCAAAACATGAATATGTGCTCCAGATGTCAAGCACTTCCATGCTTCAAACAGCAGTCTTGTGGAACAGCAGCATAAACAATGGTAGTAGTCAAGCCAAGGAAATCCTCATGACTTTGATTTGTTTTGTAACCTTAATTAGGTCACTAGCATTTTAATTTTTCTAATCTAAAAGAACTGCTGTATGAAACTAGTCTCCCTCATGGTGTTCTTGTGTAATGTAGTTAGTATACACACTGCAAAAGCAGCCCTCAATAAAAGCTTTTCCACAAGGATCTGAGAGATGTTATTATCTTTTTATCCAGGTGTCTGTGTAAGATATTATTAAACAGTGCTGCTCTTTTCTTCTTGTAAATCACCTTGCTGAAGGTTGTTACAAAAAGAGGATTTCTCCTTGATGAACATAACATGAAATGAAACATATCCATTTTTAAGCAACCTCAGTGTGATGTATAAAACAGAATTCTAGAAAATACAGCTGAAGTGAAGTTCAGGGATCAATCAGCTCTATCTCAAATTTAAGACTTATTTTCATAGATGAAGATTTCATTGACTCAGTCAATCTATATAAGTATATTTGTAAGTCATAATTTTTAAATAGCCATCCTGAGTTCTATGCTGTAATTTTGGTTCACTGATTTTGATCTGCAGTGGATCAGCAGAAGGTATTATTCCTTTTCTCTCTTTCTTTCTTTCTTTTTTTTCTACAGCCTTTTCATGTCTTTAAAGCTATGCTCATCTATTCCTGGAGCCTGTTCTTTGCTAGATTAAGCAATTTAAATAATTCACTCTTTTAGCCCAGGTACATCCTCTAAACTGCTGCCAACTCCTTACCCTATGCCTCTCTTGAAGTGTGATGTCCCAAAGTGGACATAGTATAGCAGCTAAGTGCAGTGGAGCAGAGACATGGGACACTCGTGTTGGTCTCATGGTTGTTGTGGTTGTTTTCATTGTAGAATCACAGAATATCCCAAGTTGGAAGGGATCATAAGGATCATCAACTCCTGACTCCACAGAGAACCACCCAAAATTCAAACCCTATGTCTGAGAGTGTTGTCCTCACGCTCCTTGCCCTCTAGATCCTTCCCATCTTTGTAGCCCTCCTTAGATTGCAGTGCCCAAACCTGCACCCAGTGCTGGAGATGAGGCCGCACAGTGCAGAGCCCAGCAGGACAACCCGTTCCCTCACCCAGCTGGCAGTGTGGGTCTGACGCAGCTTCTCTGGGTACAGCTGGCCCCTTGGGCTGCCAGGGCACACAGTGCCTGGGCACAGTGGTAGTGTTCCACTTGCAGGGAACCTTCACCTGCTGTGTGTTGGGGGTGATGTTTTGAAGGCTCACCCGGCCTGGTATCATTACACCTACTGCACTGTAGAGTCCCGTGCTGCTCCTTTATTCAATGGAATCCTGTTTTTTCAAGTGCATGTTTCCAGTTCATCAAGAACATTTTGAATTCCAGTTGTAGCTTCCATGAAGGCCTTTATCACGATGAGCATTCCATTAATACCTACAGAAGTTTTCATTCTGCAAGCTAATTCAGACTGATAGAGGCTGCAGTGATTTAAGCTGCCTATTATTGTAGC
Organism: Numida meleagris; assembly: GCF_002078875.1. Taxonomy (NCBI): domain Eukaryota; kingdom Metazoa; phylum Chordata; class Aves; order Galliformes; family Numididae; genus Numida; species Numida meleagris. The sequence goes on along the minus strand of NC_034410.1, from coordinate 47,543,026 downwards.
TCCTTAATCCCCAAGAATGAGATCTTTTTCTCTTCTCTCTGAACAGCAGCTACCACAAATAGATGAATAGAAACTTTGTCTATATGCCTTTGTCTATGGTCTTTCAAACTTAGCTCTCCTCACTCAGCTTTTGCACCTTCCAGGTCATTTTTGCAGACTGGTTTAATTGTAAATTTCTGTAGAGCTTAAAGCACTCATTTTAACTTGGCAAAGAGGACTGACTATATATGCTTACCCCTACGTGTGGAGGAAGCGCCCCTCTAGCACAGGCTTGGCTAACACTGAGGTTTTTCTTATGCAGGAATTGCAAAAAGATTTGTGTCAGAGCCTTGTTCTGCTGTTAGTCTTATCATTACAATACAGGAATGCAGAATTTCTTTTTAAAAAATGCTCTCCTCAGTTCATATCAGAGAAAATGTGAGCAAGTCTTGTCCCTTATTTTTCTAACATATGAAAGATCTTTTCTGAAATGGAAAAGACAAGCCAATCCCTTAGGAGAACCAACTGATTTCAAGGACAAATGTGATATGAAATCTTACTTTTTTTCCCCTTGCTTTATTTATCTTCCAAAAAGATGCTTCCTTCCAATCCCTGTACAAAAAAAAAGTGTCCCCATAAGCATAATTTCACCATGTCTCTGCCAAATGTTGTAAAGGGAATTTGCTTCCAAGAGGTTCTTAGATCTAAAAGAAATGTTTGTTTGTTGTTTGCTTGTTTGTTTGTTGTTTTTGCCCACACTGGTTGTCTTGTATAGGTGATTCTATAATCAGGGGAGACAGCCATCCCAGGGTGGGTGAGATGAATGGTGACTCATGTCTGAGATCTTACCATTATCTACACTACAAAGACCATTTAGAGTAGCTGTCTCTCTTTAGAGCTTTAAAGTTAGATGAGGTGACCCAAATGGCAGATTAAACTAACAAAAGTTATCGTGCTGGGACAATGAAACCATCTAAACACAGCATTCATTGTGTGCTTAAACTAATCCCTGGGCTCAGGCACGGAGCACAGCCTGGAACTGCTCATACAGCAAGCGGGTCTTGCCTCTCCTGCACGGCCACATAGGTCATGGAGTACCATTGCTACCTAACTGATGCAGAGCTGGCTGAGGACTCACTCCTCAGTAATAAAGAAACTGTGCATGCTGTCTATCAATTCTGCTGAGCCATGTATGTATTTTTTTTTCTCCCTTTGGCCGTAATAACAACACGTATATTATCACTGCTGGATACTTCAGCACTTTTTAGTTCTGCATTTCTGTGTTTCTCTGTCCTATGCCCTTCAACATGTTGCATGTGAAAAATGCTGTCTGTTCTGGTTGTCTCTGCAGAAGAGCAGCAGATTTGTTTTCCTCCTTGCCATACATGCACTATGCAAGCCAAGTTTTCTAAGAAGTTTGCAGAAATGCTCAATATTTTCTCCAAGCTGACCCTGTGCTCTGCAGACTCAGTGCTTCTCAGGCTGGTTGGCTGATGTGGAGAAACTGAATTTTGCAGTCCCACATGGCTAGGAGAAACCTACAGAATAGCCACTGAAAAATTACTAACCTGCATTTAGAGAAGACCAAACAAGTTTTGTTAGGCCATGAGGGAGGGAGCAAATTGTGTGTGCACTCACATGAAGCAAACAAATGCAGATATATATGTCCTTATTCTTGCAGTCAGAAGATCATGATGCTTCCAGAGTGCTTCTTATTTTTCTTCTCTTTGTACACATTGCCACTAGGGGACGTTTTGTCATCACGTATCGCGTGCTATGCAGTTTTCCTTACAGTGGGTCCTGCTTTCTTTTCAGTCTTGGTACACATCCAGATCATGGCATGGATGTCTGAATTTCATAGGGCTTGTGGATGACCCATACTCAATGGGGCTGGGAAGGAGAGAAGTTTTTATTTCCCCCATTACTCTGAAGGAGCATATCTATCAACATTCCTTACAAAGCATGGCTGTTGGTTATTTCACAGCTTGTTGGAGCAACAAGAGAAAGCTGATGGCTGCCTCTCACTTTAATGTCCAGTGCTGAACATAGACACTGCTAGTGGTTTTGTGAATACAGAAGTAATATACAGGCACTGCAAATCAAGCTGGAAGGGACATCACCAGTGATGATGCATGTGAGGTATTTTCTGAAAGAACAAGAATATCTTTTAGACTAAATAATTAAAAATCAAATGCCAACATTCACATTCCACTCTTTTTTTTTTTTTTTTTTGCATTCTCATCTCATTTGTCCTGTGTTAACTGACTGGCTTAACCCAAGTCACTATCCACTCACCTACCTACATGATTTTTTTGTCTTTCCAATGCAGACAGAGCAGCTGGTGACTCTTTGGATCCTCTTTATTGCCACTATTGCTGGAAATGCCATCGTGCTCTTCTCTACATGGAGAAGGAAGAGGAAATCTCGAATGACCTTCTTTGTTACACAGTTGGCAATCACAGGTAGCGTGTGGGAGGGAAAGGGGCATTTAAGCTTTATAGCAATCGGTATGAAAACGACAAGAAGTTTTTGCACAAATAAGAAAATGCAAGCTCAGTGGTGAAGAATGCAGTTGCCACCTTACGTGCAGCTGCAGCTTGTCATAAGGCAGATGGATGGGTGCTTATCTTAGGGCTCAGTCTGCCTTTGATCTCAAAAGACGTTTCTAGATGTAGTAGTGTCTGTGTCAGCTGCAGCAGATGCAACTCATTGTTTTCACTGAATCTTATCTCCCAGCCTGAATTAGCATCCACATTTCCCAGAAGTCATGTCCCCAGCTGTTGTCATAGAACTGTTTAGATTAAAATAGTTTAAGATGAATCTCTAGTGTTTTTCTGCTTAAAATCCTTTCTAAAGTACTTCATTACAGTGTTGCTCCATCAATTGCGCGCTTGCATTGAAGAGTGAAAATAACTTCCTGTGGTCTCATTTAACCAAGTAACGGAGATATAAAGATGAATATGTAGAGAGGAACATACTTGGTAAATTGTTTTTTGTGTGGGAATAAGAATTATGTGGGAGAATGTACAGAAACCTGGCTTGTAAAACGTCACACCAAAAAGGAATGGAAACAAGAGCATAATCAGTACTTTGTTTCTCTGTGGCCTTGAATTGCCTGAATTTATGGAGTTTTAACAGTTTCCCAAGGGAAAAAGTGTACAGTTTCTATAACAATGTCCTGGTACTAACCCCTGCTTACAAGACAGATGTGCTGTATTGCTTGTGTATATAGGATGCATTTATTCTTTTTCTGTTGCTTTTTTTTTTTTTTGTAAGAAACTATAGGAATTACACAATTTTTCTACAAAACAGCTATTTAATACATGTTTTCCCAGAAATCTTGAGTTCTCATTTGATATCTGTTGTATCTGTTTAAACTGGAAAATCAAAAGATAAAAACAAAAGTCCCCAATTTTTAACATGTATATTCTGCAAATAAATTAACTCCTGCTCATGGTCTCAATCTGATCTGCCCAGGGTCTTGTCCTGTTTGAAGATCAACCCTTACCTGAAACAACTGCAACAAGGTGTGCAAAGTTATGTGGAGGGACTGGCCCATAACTACACATAATATAAGAATTACTGCAAGATGAGGAGGTGAAGACTTGCAGTGGGTCTTCTGAAGAGCTGATGGCTGGGTTTTGCGTTTGCCTGTAAGGCATCCATAATAAAAGGCTTCACTTCTTATCTTGGTTGTGACTTTAATGTCACTTTCTTTGTGCGCCAGAGGTATTTTCCATCAGATATGCTGACATGGTCTCACAGCACACTTTGAAAACTGCAATCTGAGATCACATGTATCCATAGGAGTTTCAAGCCAGTTTCTGCTGAAAGAGCTCCTAACCCCAGATTAATATGGAGAAGATGGTAAAAGGTAGGCAGACAAGCAGTAACATGGGACAAGAACAGAAAAGTGCATGAAGCCTCAGATGGACATGGTTCACTTTCTACCTGATGGCATCAGGGAGCAGAGTACTGGGGACAACTGTCATGAGAAGGGCTTTGGAAGAAAGATGGGTGGAAAATGGCCCCATCACACAGATGACACAAATGCAAGGCTCACTGTCAGAGCAAATGCACGGGTCAGCATGGTCATAGAAGACGGCTTCTAATATGAAGAGACCAAGGAAATAGCAAAAGGCCTTGTTCTAGTAAGAAAACACATGTATTTTCTGCAGCAGATGAAGAATCAGCTTAAGGACACAGGTATCCAGGTCAAATGAAAATAAGAAATAATAGGATAGTATTGGTCAGGACTACTTGAGAGGCAGCTAGTCCATGTGAGGTGTACCAGGAGGAGACTAATGTTGGTGCTGTGCTGGGTAGGAGTTCTGTCATTTTTGCACCCATAGGAAAGGCTACTTTGCTGGATTAAAACAGAGTCGGATGGTGAGCTATGTGCTGCGGATTTGAACGCAGCCTACACGATGGGAGGAGAAGGGACTGCAAACACAGTTTTGAAGAAGCTGCAGTAATCAGTGACAAAAACAAGGAGGCATATCCGATTAGATGCAGGCAGCACTTAATGTTCTACAGCTGACATTACCATATTGACTAAGGTCCACGTGTTAATCACGCTAGCTCTTCTGATCTCCTCTTTCCTAAAATCAACTCCAACTTGCAAAATCAGTCCTTGAAAGTGCCTCAGTTCAACAGCATATTACAGAAATTCCCATAGAAATTCACCTGACACCCACATTTGCAATGTTAGAAGAGTTAACACCACTTTGAACAGCAAGGCTCCTTTCAAGCAGTGTTGATTTCTTCCTTGTGATGCAGGAGTCAGACCTCTAATTTATCTTCCCTCACCAAGAGTTCCTGTCAGTATTTTGGCACAAAAAAATGACTTAATTCCTGAAATGGAGCCATTTCACTTCCTTATCTTCAAAAATATTAATAAGAACAAAGCAAGCTGGCAACAGTCATCAGCCTTTCACAACAAGTTATGAGGTAGACACAGAACATTATGAAAACACAGGCTTGTCACATTGCTTTGACATGCCAGGCATATTTAAATCCTACTAACTGAAGCCTAATCTCCTGACAATCAGTTTCTGCTTACTCAATCTTACTACTTCCATCTATTTTTGAATTCTTAAAATATTAATTATTTCTGCCAAGGAGCAAGAGAGAAGAATAATGAATACAGTATCATCAATGCAGGCATTTCTAAGCCATTTTAAAACTTCTTTTCTATAGATATGTGGTTCATCAGTTGAGTAGCATCCCCAATTCTCACATCTTCCCACTAACGTAGTAATAATATAAAATGAAAATATAGTTTCTGTGTTACAATAGACAAGGTATTCAAAGCGAATTGTGCATAATACGTGAATAGGAAATGAGTACTGTTGTTCTCCTTGACTCATTGCCAAGCCAGATGGAGAAGTAACAAACTGGTTGAGGCTTCCTTCAACATGACTGAAATTCAATGTTCTCACTCACTTGGCAAATTCACAGATAAGACTCATACATATCCCTCACTACACTGCAATTCGACATGGTACTGGAGGATGCAGGAATCTGTAGGTACGTAAAGATCTTGCTGAAGCCTGGATTCAGAGAGTATTTCTTATTAAGTAAATGCCTATAAAATGGCTGTGTCAGTACTGCATTTATGTCTATGTTTAACTCTCAGCTCATGCTTAAATTGCCTTAAAATTAACTAGGAATTAAGTACTAGGAAATCAGCTAAGAGTTAACAGCTGAGTTGAACAATAGTACTAATCACTCATCAGCTAATTTAACAAAGAGTAATATTGCTATGTTTGTCTTGTGCTCAATTTGCTTTTGGGCATACTCTTTTTTTTTTTTTCCCCAATGTTTTTCTTAGAAACAAGCTATTCTGTGAAGATTGAAACTAAAGGTAGGTTTCCTACAGATTTCTATCTAGGCAATTTAGTTTCTCAGAAAGTGTAAGCTTTGAAGATTATCCTGTGGGGAGGGTATTTCTAAACACTTTTTCCCAAATAGATCTCTTCTGAGTTTAACACAATTTATACTCATTGGCATAGCTGTCTCTACTGGCAGGAAACCCTCTTGTATCTCCCTCTATCTGATGCCATTTCACATACCTTGCAGAGCCTTAGTGTCTTTAAGATTTCTGCCTCTGACTGAATTCTCCAAGTGGTTCAAGAACAAAGAGTGGGATCTTACAGACTGGTAAGTTCACAGACACTGTGATCATGCTGGAAATTTTCAAGTGAAATACGGTTGCACTCAGAAAATATTTCAATCTATTCAGACTTTCACAACAAGTTATGAGGTAGACACAGAACATTATGAAAACACAGGCTTGTCTCATTGCTTTGACATGCCAAATATGCTTATTTAGGTATTGCTGTGGTCTTAAATTTTTTGAAGACAAAAAAATAAAAAGAATGCCAGCTAACTTCTATGGTAGCATACACACAAACAGAAAAGCAAAAGAGAAAGATGTGAAAAAATATTCAGCTACAGTCTAACTTGTGATATAACCACCAAAATCTAAGGGATGACCAAAGAATTTCACTGGAAAGACAAGGAGGTATTTTTTTGAAGTGTTTCTTTGCATCACTTCCAGCTTTCTCATTTGCTCCCAGGAAACCAGACTACAGAAAGTGGCCTTGGTCCTCAAGCAACTGTGCTCATTTTATTTAGTGTTTAGTAAAAAAGCAGTACAACAAGAACAAGCCGTAAGAGGGTTATGTGAACAAATAGGCAGAGATGGGCCTTGCTGAAGCAGGACTTACTTCATTTCTGTGCTGTTTAGCCACGGACTTCTGGGATGACTTTGGTCAAGATGACTGAAGGCAGAATCTGAGTACTCGCCTACACTAAATTGGTGCACCTAACTCAACTACTACAATGGCTAACACGAACAAACACATTAAAAGTTGCCCTTTCTTTCTGCTTCTTTTTTTTCTCAGCACTCCATCTGCCTAATTTCCAAATGTGATCTCCTCCGGAGGCTTTGGGTAATGAAACTACACCCAAACCACTATGTTACTAGCTGCTTTAATGGGCTGTATATGTCCTTCACTATTTTTTTCCTTGTCACTTTGACTTGAACGAATGAAGATGACTTGTTAGTCCATGGTCTATACAAAAGCTTAATATAATAAAACCATTACCAGAATTAACATGTAGAACAATATTAACAGATAATTCTCATCCAGCTTTTCATCTGGAAAATTGAACTTGTAATATTTCCTCGCTTCAGAGAAATCATAAGTACAAATTCATCAGTTTTACAAGTACCTTAAATATCAAAGTGATAATGAGCATTGGAAGTTAATTGCATAGAGTCAATTAGCTTCTAATTCAGTAAGTCACCTTATTGGAGGTGGACTGTTGGCAGCCAAAGAGCCAATCCAGTTCCTAGCTATACTGGAAAACTTTCATTTTGCCAGTTGGGTCTTGGCTGGAGCTTGCCACTGATTCACTGCCCAAGACACAGAAACACAATGTAGAATGCTGAACTGGAGTAGATTTTATTCCATCAATCTCCAGAAATCCTTGGCTTTCTCCTCTTTTCACACTTTTATTTGCTGCTTATTTTTGAAAAGAAAAAAAAAAAAAGCCTGAGGAAAAGGGAGAGACTTTTTTTTTTTTTTTGCATTGTTTTCTTTTATGTTAATAATCCTACTTGTAGTGAAGAAGACTTGGGAGAAGTTACAGTTGTACTGCACAGTTCACTGACAAAATTGAAAGGAAGATGTCTGCATTTTTTATGTTCATTATTTCCTAAAACATCTTGAAAATGTAATTAACATATGGTAATGAAACACTTTCTGGTAATGGAGTCTCTGTGCTCTACACTTCATGTTCCTGTGACTACTGAAAAGTGTATGTCAAAATTAGGAAGGAAGAGCAGCATTTGTAAATATTGCCACAGGCACAGATATTGGAATTTGCTGGAGTATGCAAAAGCAGCTAAATTTCACCATTTCAGAAGCAGACTGTTTATCAGACACCTAGTTTGAAGTCCAATGACTCTGCAAATCATCTGTGTGTGTCTTGAAAAACAGGGGAAGAAATAGATTACACCAATCTTTTCTCGGCAGATTAGAGCAACTATGAGGTTTAACAAAACTGTTCATTTTGTATTCACAGAATAAATGAGAATCAATTAACCAAGTGCAAAAATAGTCTCAGGGAATAAGAAAAGCAATGTTAATATTATTTATTCAGTGCATCCTGTGGAACTATGTTGACTCTTCTGGACTGGGAGTGAATAAGAAAATTCACTGCATGGTTGCATTAGATGCCTGGAGAAGAAGCAATCATTTTCCATCCTGATGCTGCCAAGAAGACTAATTCAGTAAGTGGAAAGCTACAAGGGACTTACTTAGTGTAACTCCCCCAGTGTGAGACATAAGTCAGGATAAGATATATGTGGTGATGTCACTATCTGCATTACCTCATGGTAGCACATGGCAAACCAGATCTGATATCCATTGCCATTCCTGGCAATTTAATGCCACCTTGTAAAAACAGAAGTTCTCCTTTGAATTCTTACTCACATCTAAGATGAATCATAGTACCCTAGATCATAATAAATCACTAGGGCACTGATGCTATACAATTCCAGTTTTACTATACTATCAGTTCTTGCGTGGACAGCCACGAACATTTCTAACGTGTATCTATCCTGATGTCTCCAAACCTGATTTAGATGAGGTAAAAAGTGGAATACATCTAGAATTTGGGCAAGGAAACCAAGAGTGAGCTTTAACACCAAAACTGAGAGACAGAAAGCAGCTTTGTGTGAAGGAGGAGCATTGTCTCTTAGGGGGGATATGGACCTCCATTTTACAGTGCTTGGTCATACAGCCAAAGGAAAATAGTCACGGAAAACAAAGATGATTCCATGTTTTGGAGGTAAAGTTGTGCTCCCACAAGACTGGGGCTCTAAGAGAAAAGTTGGCCTTGGAGAACTGATGTTAATCTTGGTGGGCTGGTTGTAGTCTTGGGGAACTGACAGTAAACCTGATGTGCAGAGCAGCTGGATTGCATTTGCCTTCTACATACAGGGCAAAGAAGCATGCAGGGAAAGATAAAGAAACAGTGATGGAGCTGACCTTGACAGAGTAGCTGGAGTTTTAGACTAGAAATGGTACCCCAAAAAGCAGACTGGCTAGTAACCTCCAAGGTGGCATTTGTGGAGGCTGGACTCTCCCTGAGAGCATAGAAATATGCTGTAGATTTGCTGAAAACTAATTCAGTTTCAGTTTCAGTTTCCAATCCTGAACCAAATACAAAGTGTTTTTAACCACCCTGGACCCAAACTTGTATACTTTAAATTTTGCCTAATGCTCACTGACTGTATTTTCAGATGCCTTCTTAAAGGCTCACTGGAGAGTTCAGGGCTGGAAACAATGTGCCCATTTGCTATTACTCCATCTGCTGTAGCCCACTGCAGCAGGAAAAAGTAATGCTGGCACAGAAGCAAAAATAACTGAAGTGTTGTATCTCTAACAGTAGAAAGAAATGTCCCTCCCATTAGTGGAAATATAAAGATAACGAGCTCTCCAAATTTGCTACTGGAAGCAAGAATGGTCATCCACTTAAAAACTCTGTAATGATTGTTATTTATATAGCCGACTTTAATCTCACAAATGCAGGAACAAAATGTCCATGATTCATGGTTTGTAATTAATGCAATCACAGCCCACTAAGCAGGCAACCTTAAACCAGCATTTTTCAGGCTATTGTGTCTGAACAGTGGTCCTCAGATCCATTACAGGTAGCAAAATACACACTGCAGCATAGACTGCATGAGGCACAGTGCCCCACAGACAAGGATCAGCCATGAACAAAGCCACTTCTTTCCCATTTGCTCAATGTACAGTATCTATATCCTGTTCTGGAAGCGGATAGTTCGTGTCACCCATAGGTGCTCGGAGTGGAATTTTCACAGTGCCCGCTGATATAAACCGTATCCAGTTTAGGATTAAGTATGGCAATATGGCTTTTTTTCGTATCACACAGGACCACCTGGAACCCCGAGAATCTGGCAATGAAAATGAGGTGTTTTTGTCTCATCTGCATATCAGTCACTGTTATGCTCTCAAGCCAGAGAGAACCTTTTTCTACTTTGTGGAGCCATGACACATTTTCAGTAGAGGCAGGGATTCCTTTATAAAGAATTTAAGCCTTTCCATAAATAAACTTTTCTGACTTAATAGTCTTTAGCCCACAAATCCCCCTGCCTCTAAAGCACAGAGAAAAACAGACACCAGCGTGCCTGTAGATACTCAGTGCCATGCACAATGACTATTCTTTCGTATATATATGCTTAAATCACAAGCAGGCACCAGACTTCTCTTCCTAAGTCACCCAGTATTGCCTCTAAATATCATCCCAAAGGCTTGGGCCTTTGGACACTGCCACAATGGAAAAGACAAAATTACTGGAACACCTGGTGATAATCCAATTTCCCCAAATTCACCTCAGATCATACATGTTTAATCTGCAGTGGAACTGGTCACTTTCTTTGCTTTGCCTGGGTAATAAGTCATTTCTGAAAGGATTAAAAAATGATGAATGAACCTCAGATGCCCTATCTTTATTCAAAGGCACTGTCTTCTCATTTCAACAGATACACAAAGCAGAAACTTGATTCCACTTCCCACCTACAGATTTCCACACAGGAGAGCAACATTTACCATTTATATTATTTTAAAATGAGCTGTCATTTATTCAGAACCTTGCATACAAATGCTGTTCCTGACTATGTGCTTGTGTGACTAAAATGAAAGCATTTCCTTTCAGCCAGCTTTTGCTAGTAGCATTTTTTCCCTTTCACCATCAACGTGATTTCTCTAACCCTGTGCTGAGACCTGCACTATGCAGCTAAATTGCTGTGCCATCACAGCTCTGCTGATACGGTAGGATTGCCTGGAGATCATAAAGGTTTGCCTGGCCAAATACAGTATTTCTGAGGTCTGTAGAGCAAAAAGTGGGCTGGGTGTGTATACTAGAGCAACCACATCATATTTGAAAGAAATAGCAAGAAGAACAATCAATTTCTGATCTTAGCAGCTTTTCTATTTAGTCTAGTGAAACGTGACTTAAGCAAATATCTCCAGATATGTTCTTTCTCTTATAACTGGGCCGTGTAGTATTTTGGTGACAACACATATTTGCAGGTCTATGAGCCAAAGAGAGTTTAATCTGTGACCTTCTTCACCTGAGGGAGTTACTGTTACTGGGGAAATCATATCTTTAGCTTTATAAGGCATCATTATCAGGAGGAAGAAGGGAAAGAAAACGATCTCTTAGCTTCTTTTCACATACAGCGGACTAGGGCTGAAGGAAAGCATGAGGCTCAACTTCAGTCCTGAGAAACACAATGGGCTGTAACTGTCATAGAGATAACTGGATTAACTTTCATTACTGCATTCTTTCATGCTGATTTTCACATTAGGGATTATTCATGCCATCTATTTTAGGCGCCTGACTGTAGGTATGTAAGATAGGAAGTTGCTTTTGCTATGATACATCCATAGCCAATAGAGGAAAGGTTTCTGAGCTGCCTTTAAGTTTTTCTGGCTGTATAGAAGGATTCAGTTCCTAATTTAGACCCTTGAAGTTGACTATATAAATCCCTCTGACATTCATACATCATCAGATATGTCAAGATTAATGTTCCTCTCTGACAACTAAGAACCTAATCCTCTACTGCAAGAATAAGGCCTCCAAATGCTCTGAATCAAACCCCATCAGAAAATATAAAGCTTTCAAATGGAAGTATTTTCATCTTCTTTTTTTCTTTTCTTTTCTTTTCTTTTCTTTTCTTTTCTTTTCTTTTCTTTTCTTTTCTTTTCTTTTCTTTTCTTTTCTTTTCTTTTCTTTTCTTTTCTTNTTTTCTTTTCTTTTCTTTTCTTTTCTTTTCTTTTCTTTTCTTTTCTTTTCTTTTCTTTTCTTTTCTTTTCTTTTCTTTTCTTTTTTTTTTTTTATGCATGGTAATGCATATCAACATGTTATGTGATGGAAAACACATAATTTTCAGCTGATCTATATATCTAAATAGCCACCTGGAATTTGTCCAAACTTTTCTGGCCTCTTACCAAAGGACAATTTGTTCAAGAGGAATCCAGAAAAAAATAGTGTATCTTAAATGTTAAATGTTATTCCAAACCTGTGCAGTAACACTGTGGCTGCATGACTAACCTCGGAGTAGAACCTCTGCAGATAGATAGATGCAGTAAATAGCTGCTATGCCCTGGTTCATGAGCAGTAAGAACAGCATGAAATTACTAAAGGGTGTAATGTGGATATGGACATATTTTAGAAGCTCAGTCTGTTTCTGCACACATTAATACACACCAAAAGGAAAAAAAAAACTAAAGAACAAACTTTACAGTATTAAACTGAGGTTCACAGTACAAATGTTGAAATGCAAAAGAAACTTGCAGGTAGGTCATGTATTTCTCCATGCCTTCTTGACTTAGACAGTATGAGGGCATAAGTAGGCAGGTGGTACCTAGAGAGAGAAAAGGGTGAAGATCTGCTTAACAAGAACATGGATGTTCAGACCAGGATGGAAATTACACCTGGATAAACCCCCAAGCTTTTCACTTCCATGTCAGGCTTCTTGCTGCTTCTTAAGAAACAAGGCTAACAACACTAAAAAGCAGAAGCGAATGGTTGATCATACTGATTTATTTGATGAGGAGGTCACTGATAATGAACAGACACAAATTTTCCTTGTAATATGTTTGTACTTTCATTGTAAATTAGCAAAAGAGAACAATAGACGAACTATTATCCAAACATAACCAAAGCCTGTAGACTAGAATGGGGTACTAGGAGCGAATCAGCACATGGGAATTGCTTTGTAGCTCTATAAAATTGAAGAAACATGACAAAAACAAAAGTATAAATATTAAAAAAAAATAATCTTGAAAGTGTATGAAAGTATTTTTATGAAGTCATTTAAGAATTAGTTGCCATAATGAATTAGGAAATAATGTTAAAAGCAAAAATCAGAAGCCATTCACTGGATGTGCTAGGACAGCTTTTCATCTGCTGAGTTTTTAATATAACCTTAATTAAGGAGACAAATACCACCTCTCTACATTTTAAGATGGTATTGTTCTATGAAAGGATATGTTCTAGTCTTGAGTGGAGGGACTGATTTCTATCCACTTCCACTTTCTAGCTCACAGAGGCAGAAAGAAAAACAGGAACTGGTGCTGTGTGTGAGTGAGATGGAGATCCTAGAAAATGGCTTTCCCTTACTACAGAGATAGTGATCAAATAAACACTGTTTTCCTAAAGTATTGTGGAGATACTCCTATGTTACTGCTAAGCCCACAAAACTTGTTACAGTGTCTTAAATATTGTAATTTCGTACTGCTCCTTAGAAATTGCCTCTCTGGTGACGTATGCTAAGTCAAATACAGTACAAGAAATGTCAGTTCCTGCCCAGTCTTTTTTGTTTTGTGAAACATGCAAACTATTCAAAAATCAAGGGGCCATTCTCTGTTGTTTAAATGTCATTGCTCAGTATGTAATGAAGTGCAAGGGCATTGTCCTTTACTCCTGGAAACCAGTTGCAGATCCCAATTGAAACATGAAAAACAAAAGAAGCATTTTCTTTTAGACCTAGCCTGGAAACTAAATAGCTTCACCAATTCTGAGACCAGCTTTGTACATAACCTTGAAAACATAAGATTTCTTTGGTGTTTTCGCTCGCCCCTCTTACTAAAAGGGGTATACCATGTCCCCTCTTCCGTCTTTCATTTTCACAATCAATTTAAATTTGAGTTTGTGGATTTCCCTGACAGAAGTACACATGGGCAGCCAACAAGTCTGCAGCACTGGCTGCATGGGATCCATCAAGTCTGTATGGCAGCACTGATCCACTCGTATGCAGCACATGCATTTTCAGTCTCTGCTGATCTTCTGATGAATTTTTACAGCTCTGCAGTACTAAACTCAATACATAAAATGTGTTTCTTTTTATCAGTGTTTTTAGTGACAAATCTCATTGCTCTATGTCAGAAATTCTCATGAAATTTTAATGCACCACAGGCAATACAGCAAAGAAAACTACCCACCTGAAACCTTTGCAAGGCAAAATATCTAATCTAATGTTAATACTTAAGAACCAACTGCATCAGTTGCACATCAAACTAGCTCCCGTTAAGGGTCCTCTCAGAATATTATGCTACAAAAACGTACCCCTCAAACACAAAAGTTTCTAAAATGAACAAAACAATAGTAAGTCCTGCACCTTTGCAATCCAGCTGTAAGTGAAGACTGTCTCTAGGTTCTCCCCACATGGGTATACCAGCACTGGTAGTTTGGTAAGTTAACTGGAATAGCATCCCCTCAACACACATGTAGTACCTCCCCTCACCACCACACATCAAGTACTTCCCAAATACCCATTTTCTTTCAAGGCACTAGATTAACAAAAATAGTTTGTTTAAAACGTGGCACCTTTTACACTCAGGTATTTCCCAAAGCACTTTTTAAGTCTATTCTGCAGTGAAAACCTGTTAGAACAGAAGTTTTGAGTTGTGTGGGTATGTAGCACCTTGAGTACCAAGGATCTGGATGTGGAGTGGGTGGGACAGTCACCAGTCATCTGCTGAGGCCTTGGAGTACATGGGTGGTTGACAGTAATCAATGTGAAAGTGTTCTGCACTGTGTCTAGGGTGCAGTGTAAGAGCATGCTACTTCAAGTATGGATTTTCTGTCAGCAGCAGCATTAAAAACGTGTATTGCACTCAGGAACTAGTTTACTGTAAGTGCATACCGTATCTAAAGGCACATACAATTTACTCATTACAAAAGGGAAAGTGTTTTCCACTTAAACATCAAAAGGAAAAAAATGATTTGCCAGTAAGGGGAAATCATATGTAAATAGAGAAAGTATTGTTTGGGATAAAGCTCTTGAGGCTAAATGAAAAAAAAAATCAATAATATACTGACAGTTTGATACTGGCTAGATTAGTCCCTATTGTCTTAGGCCTTCACCATATTCTGCATCCTTTACAACTGCAAATTTTGGAAAGACTTCTTAGGCTTCAAAACCTGCACTCTATAGACTGTATAAAGCTTTTTCTTAGCTTACTACAGAAGTAGGCAAGATAGAAAAAAGACGAAATTAATGTTCCATTTTTCTAAGAGACAGAGGTGACTTCACCAAGGCAGGACATGAGCCCATACAAAGCTTCAGGCTAACAGATGGGGTTCTCATTTAATGTATTTAAAATCAGACTTCTCTCTGAAGTAAATGCTCTGGGGTTGTTACTGAAATTTTGAGTATCCTTTCCTTCAATGCTGTGACCTTCCAGGTAAAAAACTGCTTGCTTTGGAAAGCTGTATGGTTGAAGAGGTGAGCTTAGCTCTTTCACTCAAGCATTGACAGTCCCCTTGGGTATCAACATCAGCCTGAAAAATGATGCAAGTTTCATATTCTGAAGAAGCACCATATGCCCGGCAAGCAGCATCTTTAAGGAAAGAAACATGAAGTCCTTCAGAAAACAAGGAGAAGCTTCCTCACTCACTACAAGCACATAAGTGGGAACAACTATACTGAACCCATGGCACACGGAACGAGTCCCCAACATACTATGAAGTTTGGTACTGCTCATCCAGCTGCTACAAGCTATAGGAATTATTGCTGCTGTCCTTTATGTGGGGAAAGCTACAGGCCACCTGCACAGAGTCTGATTTGGGGAGAACATGTGTTCTCAGATGTACTCCCAGTTCTTCAGGTAAGGGAGTAAACTCACAAAAGGTCTGAACATTGCATTCATGGAAATTGCTGAGCAAATGATAGCTGCGGGAGATGGGAGAATGGCTCTTCAACACATCCAGAAATAAAAGCGATATGCCCAGTTGTTGGGTCGGACTCTACATGCCACCTGCCTGTCACCAAAGTCCCCAACAAACCATGCTCAGACATCTGACTGTGAATTGGAGTGAGAATCAGATCAAGCTGGTGACTGGCAGGTGGAGACAAGCAGTCAGCTGGAAAGCCATGGTACTGACTCCAGCAGAGCACGTCTCAATATATTACAATGCCTTAGATGTATTAAAGTACTTCAGCGTGCGTAGTTTAGAAGTTAGGAGCACAAAGGGCATTTGCCTTTTAATAATGTTTTTATGAGCTGCCTGAGTGATTTGCAAGCAGTTCAATATCCACCGCTGCATACCATTACTGCTGTATTTCTTAGAAGACTGCTTGGATAACACAAGGGAGAAAATGACTGTGATCAAAGTGAAATTACAATACACAATCGCATTTCTGTGAACAATCTACACAGCTAATACAAATAGACTGGAAAAAATCGATTCAACAGGATCCATCAAAAAAAAAAACCAAAAAACACCAAAAACCTCGCACCAAAGCAATGCTTCCAAAACTATACCCCCTGAAGGTATGCTAATAAATAACTCTGTACTCTTATTTGGTTTATAATGTCACTATAAATGTGAAAGGATCTGAAAAAGGAAATGTTTGTGAGTTCTTTTATTAGACCTCATAATGTGCATACAACGTTGAAAACAAATTGTTTCACTCTTGCTTGGGACTAACTTGATCATCCTGAAATGTCACAAACAAATGGACTGCCTGCTCTTGCAAGATAGCATTGTGTGTTTTCAGTCATATTTCCAAATTCTTAAACACTCACTCATTAGTATACTGATGCATTTTCAAATAAGTACTTTGTCAGGTTAATGTTGCTTTCAGCAGATGATGCATCCACAACATTTTTTATACTTTGCAGTAAAAGGTTTTCAAAAAGATAGTGACTTTATAAACTCATTGGCTTGCTGAATTTATACGGTCTGTTGCTTATGTTACCTTTCTACTCTTAGAAGGTGCCTAAAAATGTTTGCATCTCTCCTTGATTGACCAGTCTTTGCTCCGGAGAAAGCCACTGTTATTTGCATCAAGCTTTTCCCACTGTTACATTTCTTGTGTGAATTGTAAATACATATGAAAGTTCAAATTATAATCACTATTTCAGAAATCATTCAAATTTCAGTGGAACTTTTCCAGGATGCCACTAAGAAGATGTGGAATAGGCACAAGTAAATTGATTTTGCTTTTTAATTGAGTTGTTTTACACTCTCTGTGCTTGTCAGTCTCATTGAATTACCTAGAGGAATAATCCAACTTTCTGGATATTCATCTCAGTCACACTCAGACCTAATTGGTCAGGAAGAGAAGCAGGACTTTTGGAAAAGACTATTACCTTTGTGTTTTTAGCATGCTAGGGGGTCACTCTGGGCTGAGATTGAGCACAGCTGCTGGTGGGCCTAGTCCTCAAGCAACAAATCACATCTCATCCAAAGGCTCTTGAAACTGGTGGGAAACTTTGATTCTGTTTCAACTCATCTCTGAGCACGTCTCAGGGGGATTCAATTAGTAACAAGTTTGGGAGAAGGAACCAGTAGCATCAGTAAGTCTGTATAGCAAAATATTGGTCCTGCTTAGTGCATCTTTTCATAAACAAAATTCTTCAAAACAGCCCAATTCTTGTTCAAGGCAGAGTACAAGGAGAAGGGCTGTTTTTATATTTCTGTCACATTCAGTGCACACAGTGTGGCACCAGGAAACAAGAAGGGCAAGAGGTGGGCTTGGGGTTTTCTTTGGGTCCCCAGAGCAAAACCAGGCATTAGGATGGCTGATATTTTGACAGTCTTTCAAATATCCCATTGGTAGTCCTCAGTATGCTTTATAGATACACTCAGCTGCCAGCAGACTGAACGATGTATTTTTTACATTGGCAGCAATCTGCTTTTGCTGTGTCAATTTCTGTTGGTTTATCGGAAGGTTTAATTCTGTTTTTGACAGCTACAAAATTGTTCTGTGGTCCTGACGGACTGATTATGGTTTTCCTACCTTCAGCCTGTTTTAGGCATTCAAATCCTAATGACAGATGTGCTGCATTTGTTTTTGTTTGTAATAAAAGGGGCTCACAGCCAAGGTGTGTAATCCTTTGGGTCCTATGTTTCAGCATTGAGGAAGAAAGTGGATTTTTTTCTGAATTTCCTGGGAAAGGTTGCCTCTAAATTATACAGATTCCTGTTTGATTCCCTGCAGAAATAACAAGCAGGACTGTCACCTGACAGAGGGGATGCTAATTTTGCAGTTACTCTACATGAAGGTTTGGCTTCTGTTGCTGAAGGAAGATATGTGTGCAGATTTTTCTACCTGGGCTCTCTATATGCCAGCGGTAGACATGAAGAGAGAAGACTGCAGAGCACAGGGTGCATTTCACGGTGCTGCCAGCAGTGTGGCTCTAATGACTATGCTTTCCTCAGAATCGTCATTTAGGTTCTCATTAGCTCTTGTTAAAATACATGACTTTCAACTTTTGCCATTAGAGGTACAAATATATTATTAACACCTTTTAGTCCAACATCTCTACAGAAGCGTTTCTAACTGCAATCTAAAAAAATTATACTGGAAAGAAACTTTGCATGCACTAAAAAGCACGTAGAGCATGAAGCTACATTAAGAAAGTAGGGCTTTGTACTATTCCCCTCTTGCATACACAAGCAGTGATATTTAATATTCTGAGTCTGTCATTAGACAGACTTTTCTCCATCTTTCCAAAGGGCTGCGCACAAAACACCCAGCATTTTCATGTTTCATCCTTCCTCACCTGCTGATTCATGCTAATCACAAGCATTAAAGTTTTTTTTCCAGAGAGTTACTTCCTTCAAGCTGTGTATCAAATGTTTACAAAGGTTCAAAAGGACTTTGGATTTCACATGGAAGATACGAATATGACTGTGTCCATCTGCTTATGAGGTCCCATCTGCAGTACTGCAGGTTAGACAGCAGAAGAAGCACTGGCACAGCTGCCCAGACAAAATGTGGGTCCCCATCCTTGGAGGCATTCAAGGCCAGGTTGGATGGGGTCCTGGGCAACCTGATCTAGTGGGTGGCAGCCCTGCCCACAGCAGTGGTGTTTGAACTGGATGGGCTTTAAGGTCCCTTCCAACCAAAAGCGCCACTTGATATGTACGATATCACATGTGGCATCACAGAGACTTAGTTGTTCTAATAAGTTCAAAAGCTCAGAAATCTGTTATGGCTAGGTTATAGGAGAGATCCAGATGTTAAATAATATTCAGTGTGTTCTGGCATTGCAATATATTTCATGGAAAGAAGTTCAGCATGTATTTTCACATACTGCATTTCCCATGTGAAGATTTTACAAGGCAATCGTCCAGGCTATCTTACCAGTATATTTTGTTCATGTTATCTGCAAATACCAGGGGAGACAAAGTAGGTATGAAAATGAGAATGGATATTGTCCTACTGCTATGTAATTGCAAGCCTACAGTTAGACCAAAATTGAGCTGCATCTTGCAATATCACTGCTTGAACACCATGCCAATCTGCTTTACAGATTAAGGTGAGGAAGAAAAGAAGCCTATACTCTTACCTATCAACTTAGACTAAAGTAGCTACATCAACAATATCTGAAACAGTGGGAAAGGATTATAAACAGTAATAATGACCAGAATGTCTGAGTTACAACAACAGAAACTTTTTATGTGGATACTCTGCAATTTTTATATGAGAAAAATCATGCAGCTGCTGTTGTGACCAACATATGGATGAGCAGTTCTTAATATACTTGAGATAAAATGTTGCCAAAAAAAGATCAATAGGATGGACCCAGAGGAAATAACAGAAGGATCTATGTAGAAAACACTGGGGAAGGACAGAATTAAAATGGACTTGTTTAGCAGTTGATATCCTACAAAGTATATTTCTCCTGAAAAATGTTAAAGACATAGGCATCACTTTAAATAAATCAAGAAGCAATGAATTACAAACTGTATAATTTCTTTGTCCTTTGAGGAGGCAAGTCTTTGTTGATCTATAGGAGCTGCGCTTACACTAAATGAGGCCAACCTCCTATATGCAGGAATTTTCCCTCCTCCTGCTTTCAGGAGCAACCTGTGTTGCTTTGCCTGAAGGATAGAAGCAAGTTAAATTAATGAGTTGCATTTGAGATATACTTTCCCAGCAGCCAAATAATAGTGATCAAGCCATTGTTCTTGCTTAACTTTGACTAAGATATTTAGGCATGCATAAGACTTATGTTCACAGACATAGATTTGTTTGATTCCTATTTCAAAACCTACAACCACCTCTAAAGCATTCAGTACAACAGAAAACTTGTAGACGATGTTTGCAGTGTTTGCCTTTATCTGTTGTGTAAACACCTGCTGAAACATTGTCCACTGTTCAAACCCCTGAGTGGAGCTACATTCCACAAAAGATTTCTCCCTTTGAGCAGAACTTCCCACTGAACAAAAAAATGCATAACCTTATAGGCCACACTCTCTTCTGTGTAACAAGTAACACAAGAAGGGAAGTGGGGACCTTGCTGTAACACTCAGAACTGCCATCAAATTCATCTCCCCACAGCAATCATCCTCCACTCAGTTCTCCATTCAGCTCTTCACCCTGGTGGAAGGAACAGGGTTTTCTGGGAGCCTGAGACCACAGCTGACACGGACGAGCACATTCTATAAGCCAAGTCCTCCTTCCCATTTGCTCTCCAGTGTTTTAGCAGGTGCCCTACTCCACACAATCCCTCTTGCAGTGCTGCTCAATTAGTCCTGCTCTCTGTGAGTGTGGGGTAGTGTGGGAGTGGGGAGGAATGGTAGGAAGAGGTTTATTAATAAAGGCAAGTTACACAAAGTCCTAGTGCCGCTCACATCTGTGATACTGATGATTTGAACTGTCAGGGATCTGATCTCTGGCTCCCTGGTAAACCCTGCATCTTCAGAGGTTGATGCTGCATAGTATGAGGTTGTCTCAGCCGTTCATTGTTTAACCTGGAGAGCTCTGAGGTGAGACTGGAGCCTTGCTCAGTCCATCCTGATAGTGTCTTGCCTGACTCATCTTGGGGGTGGGGGACCGAAGCACAGAAATGTAAGAAATTCAATAAATATATAAAATGCTCACCCACCATAACAAGACTTAGAGTCATAGAATCATAGAATGGCCTGGGTTGAAAAGGACCTCAAAGATCATCGAGTTTCAACCCCTCTGCTGAGTGCAGGGTTGCCAACCACTAGACCAGGCTGCCCAGAGCCACGTCCAGCCTTGCCTTGAATGCCTCCAGTGATGGGGCATCCACAACCTCCTTGGACAACCTGTTCCAGTGCATCACCACCCTCTGCGTGAAAAACTTCCTCCTAATATCTAACCTAAACCTCCCCTGTCTTAGTTTAAAACCATTCCCCCTTGTCCTATCACTACCAATCCATGTAAACAGTCATTCCCCCTCCTGTTTATACGCTCCCTTCAAGTACTGGAAGGCCACAGTGAGGTCTCCTCCAAGCCTTCTCTTCTCCAAGCTAAACAAGCCCAGTTCCCTCAACCTGTCTTCACAGGAGAGATGCTCCAGGCCTCTGATCAATTCCTATGAGCCAGAAGAAAGGAAAAAAAAAGGAAAAACATCACTTCTGTCACTTAACAAAGTCTGCATAGCTGTAACAGGAGAACTGAACAGGTTCCCTCTCAAATGTTTTCAAGTGGGTTTTTTTTCATCTCTTATGTTTTGCGTTCTGCTCCACGCCTTAAATCAGAAAACACACAGCTGCAGTGCACAGTGTGTCATCAGTGTGCGTGGCAGAACTGCAGCTGATCACCCACAAAAAGTACTGCCCAACCCCAACTCCAGCCCTGCACCCAGATGCTCCATAGTGCTGTGCAGGGGGCTGAGAGCAGCCACAAAACTGGGAGAAGGGGCTGTGCCCAGCTCCCACTCTCATCTTTGGCACTGCACTGTTTTGTGAGCTAAAATGTGGGCATTTAAAATGGCACTTTTAGGTGTTTTACAGGTGTCTTGTCCATGCGCTGCTTCTGGTGCTCTTTGCGGACAGGTGGGTGATGGGAACACATGGTGATGTGCCCAGAACATGAGCTGGTGCTCAGCCCTGAAGAAGAACTTCCTTTACAAGCCTTGCCTCATTCAGTCTGGTGCAGTCAACAAAACAAGACAAAATATCCTTCCTTACAATGGGAATGCTCAGTAAATTACATAAACAGAGGCATCAAATTTCAGTAAGAGGTCCCAGTTACCAGCTTTGTCAAAGAGTCATGGATCACTACCTCCAGCTTAATAGGGCTGCTCTCACTGAGGGAAAAAAGACCAACCTGGGGCTGAGATGACATGTGGAGCTTTTTAACCCATGGCTGCTTATCAGCTATCTGCTTTTCACTTCCGACAGGAAAAACCTTCAGCATCTTTAGGAGAAATGACTTACGGGAACATCAGTGTCAGCACTAATAATCAAATGATGGAGGGCTTTTTTCACAGCCTCGCTAGCACAGAATTTTGTTTTAACCTCTTTTGTCGTAATGAAAGAAATATCCTGAAGTCTGCACAAGATACATCCCTGGGGCAATGCCATCAAGTCAATGAATTTCTATAAAAAGATTAACTGGGACAGTTGTAACATGTCTGTATTCCCATGCTAGATCACTAATTACCTCCATTTGTTTTCCATAATGGACTTCTATCTCAGCGGAGGTTTTTTTGCCATGAAAATTTTTCTCACTTGCAGCAATAGTAAAGTCACATTCTCATTTGTCCTTCCAAGGGCAATGCTGTCTTTTCCCCATTTTTCCAGCCCTCAGGCCTCTGAGGCAGTGCCCACCACATCAGCTCATGCAATTACCCCCTGAATCAAGTGGATCTTGTACTCAAACACAGTGAGTTAAGGTCTTTCACTCATTTGTATCCCAAAAAGTCCAAAGCGATTTAAATGAGCACAGGGGAGACTTGGGTAAGAACTGTTTTTTTTTAGGATTTTCACAGCTGCTTTCAGCACCTGCCAAATTACCCAGATGTTGCAGCACTATATTCAGTGTGGTTCAGACTCCTTAAAGAACAAGAGGCTGCTTCTCAGCCCTTTTCTCAGTCTTTTTAATAACTGCTGGTTTTAAAAAGCTGCATGTGTGATTTTGAAACAGCGGCAGATTCTTAAGGGCAGGAACATGTTGCGCCCTGGAAGACTTGTTGTGGCCGTGGTGGGGATGAGGAGGGGGGAGCGGAGGGGCTGCAGAGCTGCCTGGCTCATGCAGACCCCATCGCTTGCTTTTTCTCTCCCAGCATCCCAGGTAAATCCACCTCTGTTTCTTGCTTCCCTCTACTTTTTCTTATTATTGAAGTCTTGTGGATTTTTTCTTTCAAATTACATTTTTAGAAACTCCACCTCCTCTCAAAAGCAAACTGTTACTGTTCCCATCATATTAGTGCTTTTGTCCTCTTCTTAACCAAGAACCATTTTGTCTGCATCATTTTGTGAGCATGCTTTTGGATCATGCTATCACGTGGTGGTATTTTTTTTCCTTTCTATCAAAAATGAATATAAGTAATTAATTGATTTTTCTACTATTCTTTCTGAAGAATTAAATGAACTGTGTAGTCACACAGTTGCCTAGCAATACAGACGAAGAACCACAGCACACAGAATACATCCTGGTAAAAAAAGTACTAAAAAATCAATGGCAGTGACAAGCTTGCATGTAGTTATGAACAAAGGTTGATTAGTGCTGTTTTCAGGAAAGAGGTTGGTGTCATTCAGCCTGGAAATAATACATCAGTGAAAGAACACTGGTTCCTAACACACAAGCCCCCAGCCCAGTGAGGAGAAGTGAGGACACTACCAGTAATCGGGACGCTGGGGTTTAGAGTAATACATCAGCTAAGGTGATCCTCAGTACCAACTTTTATCATATGAGACCTCAACAATATACTCTGGTGACGTGTCTCAGATGTATGGCACTGAAACTGTGCTGGGTGCAAAAGACAGTGGAAAAAATGGGCCAGTACATGATAGTGCAGTGGACATGACATTGTCGTGTGGAAGAGTGTTTTCATAATGAAAGGGAATTGAGAAATCTAATTTTTCTGTATCTGCTTTGGCACACAGAGCTGTGCTGTGCCCGGGGACACATCTGCTGAGCGTCTGCCCAGTGCTTCCCAGAGTCTCAGAAACACAAAAATATACCGCCAGACAGGGATGAGGAGCTCTGGCTGCCAACACAATGCAGCTGTAAAGTTTAAAACTTGCATAAAAAGCCTCTGCACTCACCCAAAAACTTCACTGAAGGGCTTTGAAGGGAAGGAGAGCTTTGAGTTGACTAAAAGTACCTAAGGCTACAGCTATCCTGGCAGTGCTGTGGTGCAGCTGGAGCAGAGTGGAGTGAGGAGTGAAGGAGATGGAGTTGGCATTCACACCATGCATTCAAGGGGGTTGCATTAGGTGAGTGACTGCCCCCATGGTGTCTCAGCACTCGTTGGCAGCTGCAAGGCACATGAAGTGGAGAGCATTTCTGGGATGAGCATCATTTGAAGTGAAGGCTCATTCACTTGGCTCCATGGAATAAGTCAGAGAAATGGAGACCAACTGCAGTTTAAAAATGCATTTGAAACACAAACCAAAAATGCTGAGATGGGCAAAGGCTGGAAGGGAGTTTTTGGGTGCACAGCCAGCATCCCGGAGACTACTGACTGTTCACATATCTCCAAGGAATTTCCCAAGGGCATCGGGAAGGGATGAAAAAATACTGGTGTGAAGAGGAAGATGAGAAGATGGCCTTCCTTTCTGCCTCCCTTACCCCTGGAGAGCGCTGAGATGGGTGGGTGGAAGAGCAGATTGTGCATCCTCCTCTTCCGCAGGGGATGAGCCCCCATTTACCGCCTGCATGGAGGATGCTAAGATTGTCCAAAGCTGGAGGATACCCTGAGGTGAAGCTCTATTGATGTGTATTACTTTGAACCAATGAATATTTCATTACTGGAGAGAGAGAATATGAATCAATAATTCAGGAGCAAGGAAAGGGAAAGAGCTGGGTTTGAGCCACTGCTAGAGGATACATTTCACTATAAAGCACTTAAACTATGTGGTTTCTTCAAAGACCACCTTAATTACAGGCACCTACATTCTCTTCAATAAAGTCCTAAAACCAGTAATACTCATTGGATTATTAAAACCATCCTTTGCCCCCATTAATCTAATCAACAAGCAAAGTTTAACATATTGCTTCAAACCAGGATTTTCTGTTGCCTCAAGCAGGTGTGAGAATAGAAAACATGGAAATGCTGCTTAGAAGGACCTTCAGGAGGCTGAGAAAGAGAGAAGAGAGAGAAAATTGAGTTGGGAAATCCTGGGAGAGGAAAGAGCATACTGGCGTTAATTGAAAGATATCGAAGTAATTAAAATAATTGCCATGAGATAAAGACACAAGTAGGGAAGCATTGGGTGTACTTGTAGCAGGAATAATATTTCTGCTCTAATTTCACTTTGAACTGAACCTTGATGAAAAAGGAAATAAAGGATTAGTGATACAGAAAAAAACCAAACCTATTTTTCTAAAGAAGCAAAACAGATTGATGATTCCAAAGCATCAAATTCCATCTAGAAGTACCTGGAATATCTGTAATGTGAAAGGGAGTTAAATAAACTAATGTTGCCAAAACCAGTTATTTGCATGAAAGCACAGGTTACAGTCATTTTTTACTTGAATAAAAAAGTTCTCAAATTGTTCAAATGTCTTTTTTCCAAAGGAATACATTTTCAAACCAACACTTTCTGATATGGGAGTTATAGAATCATAGAATGGATTGGGTTGGAAGGGACCTCAAGGATCATCAAGCTCCAAGTTGTAATGACTTTATCACAGAAAATATTACAGACAAATTTAAAATGTGTAAAATGGTGGTATCAAACTGAAGCATTTTATCTTACTGCTCTAATTTTTTTTTTTAAATTGAAGCTATTTTGCTTTCATGCTCAGAAATTGCACAAAATATTTTCCCACCCTGCTCCCTTCCCTTGCGGCAGCCTGTGCAAGAAGAGCAACGTACTGTGCTACTCTCCGCTGCAAAACACTACACTGATGGGCATTTTTATCCATGTACAGCACTCAAGTAATTATCCTATCCTAAGGGAAAAACTTTCTTAATATTTTGGTTTAGGTACATGAATTAATATTGCCCATATGCACAAAAGCAATAGCAGCTTTTGCAAGCTCTTTCTAGAACTTGCATTGCTGTGAGTGCTCATTTGTTCAATAAGTAGCAGAACGAAGACTGGAATATCTCCTCTGATCTCCTCAAAGAATATAAGATGGCCCGAGGTGTATTCATTTTGGTGTATGAGGACTGACCATGCATAAGTAGGTTAACTTCCAGCTGACAGGGCGGGTTTGCTTATTAAATAATTAAGTATGTAAATAAAATCCTGACAAAATTTCTGCTAACTTCAGCAGCATCTGGATTTCACTCCAGGTGCTTTCAAAGGATGCATATTTATTTTTACAATGAAACAAAAGACAACGAAAACCAGACATGAGATAGCTCAGTTTTTGGAGCAGACACACTTGCACACTCACCTACCTTCCCCAGGGTTATAATTTATCCAGTCCTTGTGGAAAAGCTGGGGGCCTTAGCGAGAGGCAAGGAGTTGGAGGAGAAGATGAAGGTATGCTGAAGGACCAGGCCCGCCACGTATCTACGGGGAGGCCTGAAGGTGTACACAGGTGTACATTGAGTGTATGTTCACCTCACCTTGTCTCTCCAGATGGACAAGATTTAAATTAAGAGAACAAGATCAAAAAAGGTCCAGCTAACCAGTGCTGTGTGAGGTTCTTCCAGCTCCTCCAGCATCCTATGCTACCAGCAGCAGGGAATGCCCTGGAGGCGATGGGAATAGTACACCCCAAAGGCCCTGCCTGCCTCTGCACCATAACTGCACTTCTTTTCATGTAGTTTCGGTGGCTTTCCTTTGCAGATTCATTCACGGGACTGATAAACATAATGACCGACATCATCTGGCGCTACACGGGAGATTTCATGGCCCCTGATATCGTTTGCAGAGTCGTCCGCTACTTACAGGTACAGGACCGTGTGCTCTCCTCTATGCCCGTGCTCACCCTAACAAAATGCTGCACACACGCTTTGCTACCACCTGAAGTGCTAAATGCTACAAGTAGTCACTTAACGTTTAAACACATTTATTTAAAACATATTAAGTCCTTCACCTTTTGTAGAAAGGAAAAGGAAAAAGGTCTGAGTGAAAATATGTTTAACTGTAAGACTTTTTTTTTTTTGTAGTAAGAGTTTTCATATATTCCTAGAGCAGTGTTTTAGCTGGCACTGATTTCTGCAGTAAACATGTCTCAGCTGCTTTCTTGTATATCTTCCGCTCCAGGTGGTCCTCCTCTATGCTTCGACCTATGTCCTCGTGTCCCTGAGCATAGACCGGTATCATGCCATAGTTTACCCCATGAAGTTCATGCAAGGAGGTAGGAGAATTTGCATACCTTGCTACTGCTATGGATAGTATTGGCTAGCTTCATTTTGCTAAGAAAATTTTCAAAATTATTAACCCCATTGCCATGAATAATTAATTCCTGCTGGACTCTGTTACCATTCTCTGAATGGCAAAGGAGCTGTGATATCCAGATTTATTAAACTGCACTTAGCCCTCAGCAGTTTTTATAAGCATTGTGTTAGCAAAGAATGAAATGACATTTTAAAAATATAAAGGTTTTCATTATCTTCCAGCATTTTGAGAAAATTATTATGGGCAAAAGGAATCCCTTACAGCTATACTGACTCTAGGAGCTGCGACAGCTTTATTACCTGTATATTCACATGAAAAAATAATTTGGATAGAGTGCAGTACTGAGAATTGATATGACAGTTTGATGTGAACTTCAAAAACTATAGCAACAAAGTTTGGACATTGATTCTATTTTAAAATTTCTTCAATTTGTCATTTTTGCAGCACTCAAATATACCTTGTATGCTTAGTGACACAATTTAAAGAACACAATTTCTTTCCTACGCAGCTTAAAGCCTGAAGTTATGTATGTTGCACAGGGTGAATAAATAGCTATAGCAGCAGGGGGGAAGGGGATCAGTTACAAAAGTGATGGTGCCTGAAAGATGCACTTCAATCAGAGAGAAATATCATTCTTACTTCGGACTAATGATGACTTTTGTCAGCCAGCTCTATTTGGGGGATCAGAATAATGGTCCTCTTTGGCCTTAAAAAGCTGTGAATCCATCACAGCCCAGACAGTGTTGCACCTTTGGCAGATGTTAAAGCCTGAAAGCTTCAAATGCTTGTGTGAAGTTAAGCTTAACATCCCCCAGCATGCAGACCGGCTTTGTCAGAGCGGGGAGGATTGCTACCAAGCTTTTTTGAGTGGGCTTTTGGGTGTGCAGTGTATGCTGCAGCTCCCACCAGCCTGGGGTTCACAAACCAGCTGGAGCCAAGCAGGTGCTACTGGACAGCCCAATGACATTTCTTCTTTAAAGAACCTCCTGGGATTAGCAAAGAGGTTGTAACAACAACAAAAAAACCCTCTATAAGTGCTTTTCATTTCTGTTGCTATGGAAAATTTGATAGTTTAAAGAACAAATCGTATGCAATTTTTTTTATTCTCATGGGAAGAAGGCTTTCTTTTATGTGAAGCAGACTCAATTAAACTCATCCTGCAGCTCACCAAGTGTAGGAAATCTCAGACCTAAGAGATCTCAGTCCTCATTCTTCTCCTCCACAATGCATGTCACCTCTCACCTGCCCTACAGTGTGCAGAAGATGCTCAGTACACCACACCATTCCTCTACCACTCAACACAGGATGGCCAGGGGCCGAGCTGCAGTTTGCTGTATAACACAGGGATAATGAGTCTAGGGTGGCTGAAGAAGCACACCTGTTTCCCCTCATCACATGTACTGAAGCCCAAGTGGTTCAGGATGCTTTTCTAAGATCTGGCATGCTCATCATGATGAGCACCCTGATGAGCACCACCTGCTTCCAGTGCGGCTGGTACCATGGACAGATGTCTTTCATGGAGCCAAGATCAGGTAACCAGCTGTGTATGTTCAATGGGAAAAAGGAGGCAGAGGTAAATTCAAAAGAATACCTAAGAAGGCATATTCATCATAGAAACTTCCTGGAATACATACATGTATACATTAACCCTTTGCACTTAGCTGTTCCTGGCAGAGGTTTCCTGTGTGCAGCTCTTAGGAGTCTTGTAGAAGAACAAAATGATTTACAAAACTTTGTCATTGGTGATGACCCAGAAACTGTCAAAACAATTGTAAGTCAATCAGCGGCAAGTAGCACGTTTTGTTTCTTTTCAGAGCGAAATGCTCATCCCCCAAAACCCTTCAGTCAAGAAACAAAAGAGTTGTTTACCCTTTTCAAACATTACATTCACCTGTAGCTCTGCAAATATTATTTTGGAAAAAAAAGTCAAACTTTTTTTTAGAAAATGCCAAACAATTTGTTCCTTTTTTTTAAACTATATGCTTTATTTCCAGCTGTGAGTTACGTTAAAAAACATTTGAAAGAAGCTGTATTCTTAAGGGCTTCTAAGAAAATAGACATGAACAGTTAAATATTTCATACTCACTTTGCAAGCACATAATTGACACCAGAAACTGCAAGGTGGAGAACTACACTTTTTAATCCCAGCACTTCTGCTCAATGAGGCACCAAGCAACCAACTCATTAAAAAAAAATTGAAGATTACAAGCTCAAGGAGAGAAGAAACTGAGAAGTTACAACAGAAGGCATTACATAAATATTTCACCATTTTGAAAAGATATGTATGAATAATGTGCAAATTAACCATAATTTTTGGGGGCAAACACTGAGGTCCGTTCAATCACTGAGATCCTGGAACAGTTCTCTCCAGATTTAAAATGGTACTTTCTTGGAGGAAGGATTGCAAAGCATTGCCATTCACAGTAGCAGGGAGCAAAACTCCCACCAGGATGGTGCGTCCCTATCAGATGTGGATAGGGGCAGGCAGAGATACACAAAGCCACTGTCACAGTGTGGATGGAGGAAGTGGAACAAAAGGGATGAAGACTGCATCCAAAGAGGGTGGCCAGCAGGGCAAGAGAAGTGAGTGTCTCCCTCCTTCCTTCTCCTAGGAAGACAGGCTGAGGTAGCTGGGCTTGTTCAGTCGGGAGAAGGGCCCCGGGGAACCTCACTGCAGCATTCCAGCACCTTGAGGGGAGCTTACAAACAGGAAGGAGAGTGACTTTTTACATGGTCTGTGAGAGATAGGACAAGGGCGAATAGTTTTAAACTAAAAGAGGGGAAATCTAGGTTAGATGTTAGGCAGAAATTCTTTACTCAGAGGGTGGTGAGGCACTGGCACAGGCTGCCCAGAGAAGCTGTGGGTGCCCCATCCCTGGAGGCATTCAAGCCCAGGTTGGATGAGGCCCTGGGCAGCCTGAGCTGGTGGGTAGCACCCCTGCTCATGGCAGGGGATTGGAACTGGGTGGGCTTTAAAATCGCTTCCAACCCAAGACATTCTGTGATTCTGTGAAAAGGACCATTATGACAGCCACTACCAGAACTCACAACAGATTCCTGCTAATGCTGGATGTTGGTCTTGTACATTCTAGTATGGAAAACTCTAAATTTAAAGAAAAATATCATTTTGAAAGGAAAACACTGACAAAGGGTAAATAGAATATTGTACAGAGTATTATATAGAATATTAGAAATATGTTATTTGATTCTATTTATAACTTATATAGTCCTATTTATATTATTTGCCAGCATTTAGAGCATTTACAATGAATAAATAAACTGCTTATGAGGCAGCCAATTAACGTTAGTCCAATAAAACAAAAATCTACCCAGATGCTACCATTGCTCTGCAAAGCTTTTAAGATTAGCAAGGCCATGTTTTATCAAACACAAGGAACATTTAAAAATGAAAATAAGTGAACACTGCAGCTAATACTTTATGAAACACAAAAATAAAACAACTCTTGCCAAACCCAAACTGCCTACTTCTCATCAAATTAATGGTGTACAAAAAATAAGGTATGTTGTCTGTGACCTTTCCACCTTAGAAGCAGACGCATGGGTCCCTTCGAGGCTTGTACGCATGCTGTTCAAGTTACTTGCTTACAATATAAAGCCCTTCCTGTCAGGAAATATTCTGTGAAACTCTTAATACTCCTTTTGCTAAGTTTATTCAGTTATGCTTTGGGAAACCTTATGGTTCTCCTCTACCAGTGCAATATTTATAGACTTAATTTAACCCTCTCACTTATGTGGTTGTCATCAGAGATTCCCTAAACCCTAGATTAGAAGGACTGTATTTTGCTGAATGTGGGTAGCATTTAAAGATGAGCAGGATAAATGAATATTTGCAACTGATGTTTCATAAAGCATAAAATTACTTTTAAAATGCTTCTCCCACACGCTTTCATATTGCTCTTTGAGCTTCAAGGAAGAAAGCCATTCTTCTTGATATCCATAATTCAAAGTGATTTTCTATTTCACAGGTCACTCCAGGTATTTTGTAGGCATGGTGGACAATAAAGTATTTCAACACTGAATCTTCTTGGATCAAAAATCTGCCCCCATCTGTGCCTCTAGCAATCTGACTCTGGAGGAATAACTGCTGCTAAGAATCACTAGTGTAATGCAGATCAGCTGCTCCTCCCTACACTTTTCAGCTAGAGCTACATGGATTTTAGTCAAAAGATATATATCTGTGAAAACTAAAGCTTCAGGGCTGTTTACTCCAACCAGTTGATTTTTATAGAATTCCATAGGTGCCACATGGCATCATTTGGCTTTCTACCAGTTTTCCCTATCTGTCAAGGAGGCCATAAGCCAGGTGGAAGCAGTAACCCAAATCTGCTTGAACTCCCATTCTTGATCCTTGAACTCCCATTCTTCAGCAGGCAGTCTGGCAGGATCTCCTAGCCTCTGGCTTTTGCAGCAAAGAAAACCACTCAGTACTTGAGTGCTAGCCCAACACAGTGTTCCCCGTCTCACAGTTAGCTGCCCACCCTCAGCATGATTAGGCATGTGCCCATCAGCTGGAGCTGGGGCTGGTCCGCATTGTGTCATGGGGAACTGGTGGAGATGTTTGAGCATTCTGGGAGCACAAAGGGCTGTACGGGATGTAGGGGAGTTGCAGATTGGGTTAAAGGCAGATGAACGTGCAGTTTTGATTCAACCCTGAGCTGATGAGTTTTTCCTAAGTCTTTTGTAAGTCTTCTCACTACAAAATGCATCAAAACATTAAACATCTAAGGAGGTCGTGTCCCCCTCCAACACTTCTGGCACACTCCCATACCAACTGGTGCATTGCTGTGCCCAGATACAAATATGCATCAGGGCAGGTCTGTTTTCCCTAGCGCTTCTTCATGAAATTGTCTTGGTGCCCAAGAGGAATCTTTTATATTTCAAGTTTCTAACTTGCTGACCCTGGCCCATGCCTTTCCCCTAGCATTTCAGGTTTGCTGGACCCTTATCATTTTTAAATAAAACACTTAAAATACAAGAACATAACAAAATGGCTTTTTACTGTGAGAAAGAGATGAAATTCCCACACCTCTCTGCAGTCTTCTCAGCATCGACTTGCTGGAGACCATCCCCACCTCTCTCTCAGTACTGCTACAAAGGGCCAATCCCACTGCCCCCTCTACTAACACTGTCTGTTTGAATCTGTTAAACAGAAAGACAGGCGAAAGTTCTTATTGGAGTGGCCTGGAGCCTCTCTTTCCTGTTTTCGATACCGACTCTGATTATTTTTGGGAAACGACAGCTCTCCAACGGGGAAGTGCAATGCTGGGCTCTCTGGCCAGACGATTCCTACTGGATCCCCTACATGACAGTGGTTGCTTTCCTTGTGTATTTCATTCCTCTGATCATTATCAGGTAAGCCTGCCAGCAGAAGTGCGTGGTGAAAGCTGTCAAGCATGCAGTCAGCTTAATGCTTTAATTTCAGTCATTCATTATGGTTTCATTTCCACACCTGCCTCGCAGTGGCTTCAGTTCATATCACATAGCACATGGGTCACTGTGCTTGCCTTGCAGCTGGGAACATCATTTCTGAACAAGGACTGCATCTCTAAGTGTGTCCACTTATCTCTGCAGCTTCAGGCTTTAAATATGTCTTTATAAATACAATATGAATGTTTAGCTTTTATCATAAAACGTGAATTTAGTAAAAGAATAGAAAATACACTTAATGCTAATTAAACTAAAATTAAGTGCTCTCAATCTTCATAGTATTTGACAAGTACTTCTTCATCAGGGTCAGAAAGAAATTCCCAATTGCTCGAAGCCATCAAGCGCTTCTGAGATATGAAAAAAAAAAAATGAAATTCTCCCCATTCTGTAATGGAAAACTTAAACTGCAAATATTTCAGATTGATTTGCCTGGAATCACAAAGGTGATCCACAGTAGAATCTCCTATTAAAATGAGCTCAGCAGAAAGAATAAACATACACAAATGGACAAAAATAATTTCACTGTGCAACAGAAATTATCTCAGAGAACACTGAGCCTGGCTATTGTTTCTGGAGGAGATTTGTTTTGAATTTTTCAAGTAGTTAGCAATTAGGAAATTCTATCCAGCACCTCAAATGTTTCTGGGAAGAGGCCTTTATCCTGTCAACTTATCAGTCACACAGGTGTGTAAAACCTCTCTTTCATACTCAAACTTACACGTCCACACACTTTCTATGACAGATCAGCCACTCCTTTTCGCATGGAATATGTATAGGTTTGCCAACAACAGGCAAGCTACACAGCAATTCTTTTCCACTCTTCTGACACGATGTTTCCCCTCCTCCCTGTCAAAACTGTGTAACTTGACTTACAGTAAATCCCCAGAAGCAAGAAGGCGATGAAGACAGGAGGGAATAGGGAAAGGCGGTGAAGCCAGCATTTCATGAGATTGCCCTGACAGCTGAGAGATGAATAAAACATCCTAAAATTTCCTTGGCTTTAACCTTAAGTGACTTTCACATGAAAAGTTTATGACAGGGCAGGAAATTAAAACCGCGGCCAATTTCCCAATTCAGGGTACCTCAGTGCAGGTGCTCCCACATGCTCTTCAGCAGGAAGACAAATTTTGGGCAGGTGAAAAGTGGCAGCAGGCTCAGGAAGGAGGGAGGTGGCTGGGTCGTGGAAGGATGCTTAGTGGCCATTTATTAGTTTATGGCCATTTATTAGTTGGTAACCCTACCCATGGCAGGGGAGTTGGAGCTTGATGATGTGTAAGGTCCCTTTCAAACTAAGGCAATCTATGATTCTATTTTCTTCATAATAGAGAGTGATGTCTACAGCCATCAAAAAAGATTACCATTAGAACAAAGTTAGTAGACACACTGTGAACAAATACCACATGCTTTGGAAACAACTGTCTATTTTTTAAACTACGTTTTCAAGTTTTGGATTCCCAAGCATACAGCTGATGGTTGCAACATCCCACCTGACACATCTGCCAGACCTCTGTCGATGCAGCCTCAAGGCTCAACACCTATTTCTTTAACACTTCTTGGCAGTCCAGGAGGTTGAATCTAACCTACCTCATGTGGCTGCAGCATATAAATGGGCATTTTGCAGCTAAAGAGCACCAAGAATGGCCATTAATTTCTGCAGGGATTCTATTTCCCTGCAAAAGACATGCTCCACCAAAGTGCCTTCAGACGTTCTTTTGGACTGGTGAGACACTGTTCCAGACGGGTGAGTGAGGACAGATGCAATGTCTGGATGTAACAGGTGTGTGCTATTCTGTTGAAAGATTAATTATAAAAATGAGAGGTGTTATTTAGTCAAGGAAGTGAGGTATTTTGTGGTTTTTTATTTTAGTGGCTTTCAGGTGAAGGTGTTCCAAAAAAAGGCCAAAACATAACAATGGAGAGACAATACATAAATGTGCAACTGAAAACTGAAGGAATAGAATCATAGAATCATATAATTTTTCAGGTTGGAAAAGACCTTCAAGATCATCAAGTCCAACCACAACTTAACCATACTACCCTAACCCTAACAACCCACTGCTAAATCATGTCCCTGAGCACCTCCATAAGATATATGAAGAGGATTTATTCATATTGAATTCATATATGAAGTGAAATCTTATATGAAATACAAATTTAATATGAATAAAGCAGTATCTGGGATATATACCACGGTCACCAAGGAAGCGAAGCTTTATAGTGCAGGCTGTACATAGATTAAGACTAAGACCTTTTCTACAAAAACTCATTTTGCTTGTGCAGCTCCTTTATTTTCTCCTCCGAAGCACTCCGACCTAACTGCATGGTGGGTGCCCAAAGCAATGCGGAACGCTGCCTGGCAGAATTAACTCTTCATTAGTTCTGCCACCTGCATCTGCAAGAAGCCTCATATCCAGCGCAAAGCACTTCACCTAGGAAAGCACTTTTTCTGGCACAGTTCATCCAAAGTTCATGCAAAGGATTAAATCTTACTTTTCAGGTGCAGAACTTAATTCCACCCTGATCTGCCACTCTGGCTGCAAAGTTTTCTGTTGCTGGAGTCCACATACCATTGTCTTTAAGTTTCTGCCATCCATCCTCCAGCACTCAGAGCTCTGATTTCACATGTTCCCAACACAGCCTTCAAGTAACTCAGGCGAGATGCATTGTCCATAGCAGCACAGCACAAGGGATGCATAATTCAGCTGATAACCTTTACAGTCAGCCTGGAAAGCCCTTCCCTTGATGAGCAAACCCCCCAGACACAGTGTGAGCAAACCCTCCGGAATCCAGGCCAAAACATGAAAATAATCTGTTCTTCAATTTTTTTTTAATGTATACATTAAAAAAAGCTATCTGTGAAGAAAACCACAAAAGATTTCAATACTGGGGAGGCCTGTTTCCACTGCCACTTTACACAAATGGTGAACTTTTTACCCAACTGTAATACAAATGAACAGATATCAGAACAATTATCAGAAAGAGAATGAAAGCACTGATCAGATCTTTAACCTAAGTGCTGGTTACCTTTCAGAGCTGAGAAAAGGGAAGAATATTTGTTGTTTTCTTTTTAAAGCTCCCCTCCTCTTTCTTAGTGCTGGTCAGGGAGTGCCAAGCGTCCTGCATCCCGTTCTTCCTCACAGCACTTGAAGATTCGGCCTGTTCTTTCCTCTCATGTGGGCTGCACTACCACTTTTTCTGCAGCTGATATTGTCAACCTACCAAACACCAAAGAGCACAGAAAAATGAATGAGGGAATCTGCCCGATTTGTTCCCAGCCCTTCCGGGACAAGTGTCCACAGCCACAACAAAAGCCATTTCATCTACACTGAGAAATGCCAAGCAAATCTCTGAATGATACCTGTGATAGGTGAATATACTTATGGGCATTGCAAACACAGGTTAAACAGGGGCCAGATCAAGATTACAGGCTTCCCTCCTGCAAGCATTTGCACCTGCCCTCTCGGGTCCTGTGATGGGGAGACATGAGAGTTACTGGTTTTCTGTTCTGCATTGTTACTCTGTGCCACACCATAATTGAGTTCTGTCAGCTGAATATCCAGAAATTCGGAATTTATAAAGTTCTGGGTTTTTTAGCTGATATTCATGACTGTCAGATGTGTTCTCTCTGTTTTAACCTGATAAATACAATACAGAAACACTCATCTAATATAATTCCAAATTCAAGTTAATAAAAAGCAAAAGTTCCTCTTGAGGTACAGAGGAAGAAAACAGTCCATCTGTTGTTTAAGATCAGAATTCCAAAGAGAACGTTTGCTGCTGAGCAGCAGAAAAATAGTCAGAAGGGAAAAAACAGAATCTGAAAGGATTGCAGCTGAAAGGAAAAATACTGAACTAAAATTAAAGCACTACAATGAAATGATGAGTAGATGAAATGAGAGGTATTAGAATTAAATCAAGAAAAACAAACAAAAAAAAAGAGTATTAATAAAAATCTCAAAGATCTTATTTTGAGCTTGATTTAAAGAGGACAATCATTTCTGCCTGCAATTTCCATTTCAAAGGAAGAAATTCTAGATCTTGTATACATGTTCTACTGTCTGCCGATCTATTCACTTACTCATTATGTATGCCTATAATGGTTTGTCTGGAAGTTACACACACTTTTTGTCTTTGGATAAACAATGCTGTAAATCAGCTGCCATAAAACATAGTACAGCTGCACCCCTTTGCACAAATACAGCATGAGAAACAATAGACACCGCTGGAGGATAAATACAAGCAATTAACAGGGAGCTTCAGTGTACTTTTTGACATTGTAATGGCTCATTTTGTTAGAAAATACTGAGCCCAGGCGAGATGCTAACAGAATGTAATCATTTATTTTAAAACAAAAAAATGATTCCTGTTTTTGAAGAGTTGGCATCTTACAGATGTTATTATCAGTACCTAGCTTTACCAGAAGACATTTTATTTTCCAAAACAAAAGTGATGTAGGAACTACCTTAAGTTATTTATTTACAAGGACAAAGACTGCCAAAATTACCAATTGAGTCAAATTAACCAACACTGTTAACTAATAACATGCTACAATGAACATGCATCTTAGTTCTTCAGAATCTGGATCAATCTAAATTGCTTTTGAAGGTGCAGTGAATTTAATTTACTGAGTTACATCCCTAGACTAAATTATATTCTTGTAATTTCCTGACCTACACATATGCATCTTATTGGGACTAGAAAAAAAAGCATTGCATTTTCATATGAACAGCATATTCACTCTACCCTGTGGTCTTCACAGCCTGAGTGGCTCCTTCTCAAAAAAGCTTTAGTTCTTTTTTCATCTAGATTTTTCCAGTACATCTGATCTTTTCTTTCAATTAGTCCCCTCCTTGCAAATAATGGGCCACAACAAATCATATAATATTTCATTATGACAGTATGCATTACAACTACAGCACATTTACATGGCATCCAAGAGTCACAGTCAGGGATGTAAGACCAGAACACTAAGCACTTTCAGGCTAAGAAATGCAACAACATCTGGACTTCCCATCCATCTGAACATCAGCACCTGTTTGTCCCTCTCTACTCTTTGCTCATCTGCCACTTTATTTACCATCAAGTGGGAATCTATTCCCATCCTTTAAGATGTCACCAGAAAGCAAGTGAAGAGCCTGGGTTCATAATTCAATCCCTGTGGCACTTGGATGGAAGGATGGAAACCAAGTACTCAAGGCTCCTTCATCCTGATACTTGAGCAACTCTGGATGTGTTCTTCTGGGCACATGGACAGATCTGCATCAAAGGGGGTACTGTTCTGACTGCAAATAAAGAAGGTCAGGATAGAGACAGCAGGCTGGAGATAAAATAGAAACAGGTCTTGCAGGAGCTGGCTGAAGTTTTCTCATGATATCAGCAGTTATCATTATAATACATTCTGATTCACTGGAACAATCAAAGGAGAAATGATGCATGAATTTTCAACCTTTGTCAGAGCAAAGTACACAGAAACTCTCAAGTGCACCAGCTGATAAATAAACAGGCTCTTGAAAAGTCAGGAGATAAAAGGAAAATGTTTGAGTCAGCTGGGAGCAATGCTGGACCTTTGAAGGGATTAAGGAGGGCAAGCTGGCATCTGTGGAAGAGGCATGCAAAATCCCTGCTGGGTGAGAATGGTGCTGCTCTGCTGCACAACCTGGTCTGTGTGTTGAATTTCCAGCTCTCACCTACACAGCCTGGGAACCAGATATCTCAAACCTGTACAGAAAAGATACCTACAGGGTGCACAAATACTGTCTTTGCAAGCATGGCTAGGAGTTGAGGGTGCTACAGGAAGGGCTTGTATATCAGTCTGAAAGCTCTGGTAAAAATAATGCCTCTTCAGATAACAAAAATAAGCTGCATGATAACAAGACACCTTTTTTGTCTCTATAAAACACCCTGAAGTTATTTCTAGAGCTGCACTGTTTTCACAGGCTCACCACAGAGGTCTGTGGCAATTAATGATCAGGCTGCCTCAGGCTTACCAAAACTCTGTGGTATGTTACAAATGGCACACAGCAACTCCTGCTGGGATGCTTGATTTTTAGGAAAACATGGCAGCTCAAATGCGTTAGCTGAAATATTTTTCAATTATTTTTATCTCCCTCAGCAGACAAAAGGGGAAGTCATCAGTCAAAAGCATGCTCTTGCTTATTGATTTTAGTTGTATGTTATCCACGCTTTGGGAGAAGACAGAGCAAGGCCTTGTATGTTGTTTATTTCAACTGCTGCAAACAGAACATCCTCATCCAGGAAGTGTGTTCAAACATCTCTTCAGCTGAGAGGAATTATTTTCACCTGTTCTATGCCAAATAAATAGAATCCCACAGTTGTTATTATCTAGACAGAGGCCATAACTACCCATAGTTGCTGTGCACTAGAGCACTTTCCTTCTTTCCCATCAAGAAAAGGCATATTCCTTTCTAAATGTGCAAACTGCAAAAAATCTGATTTTGAGTCACCTAATTCTTCCTATCTACCTGACACTTCTGTGCTCCTTGATTTCATTCCCAGGACCTCAAGACCTGAGAGTGAGTGCTGAGGTACACTACGTTTTCATGGCTTGTGCCCCCATTGTCTTCCCTGGGTTACCATTTTATTAATCAGCTTCATATTCTCAAAGTAACACCAGACAAGAGCCAGACATACAGCTGAAATAGGTCCTTCGTCTTGCTTCCCCCATTTCAGAGCAAGTTTCCTCTTTGCAGCTCCCACATATAGCACTCACAAGTACATCCCAGTGCAGAATGAGGTGTCTCCTGCCTGGGGCTGGTAACCAGACAATTTTGGCCTCAGACAACTCAAAATTCCCAACAAGCTATTGCCTAAGAAAGCTTGGCCAAACCATGTCATTGCTTCTAACCTCAAGGCTAGCATCTGCAAGGCCTGGACAATGGTAACAAACTGCAATGT
Organism: Numida meleagris; assembly: GCF_002078875.1. NCBI lineage: Eukaryota > Metazoa > Chordata > Aves > Galliformes > Numididae > Numida > Numida meleagris. Next base: position 47,503,342 of record NC_034410.1, on the reverse strand, counting down.
GAACATTCTTTCGGTTTGCTCCTCGAAATATTTTGGTAGAGTCATATTTAATTTACTATTTTTATTATTATTGCTATCATTTTTATGAATTTCTGCCATCTCCACAAGCTCCTTACACATAGATAAGTATATTCACAGGGCATGTATGACTGAGATGTCTGCTAAATTTACTATGCCTTACAGTATCAATGACTCTTTCCCTTCTGCAGTGTCATATACTCAATCGTGATTCGAACCATCTGGATGAAGAGTAAAGCTCAGGCTGTCATTATATCCAGCTGCCGTGGTGAGTCTCAGCACACACATGTCTCCAGACACCAGATTCAAATCTGGGGAGTCACATCAAATCTGGGAATGCCCACATATGCGGTGTTGAGTTGGGACCCCATCACTGTGGTGGGAATGGGTTTTCTGCAACTGTTCATTCATAACTCTTCCACACTGTTTTCCTTCTTTCCTTTGACATTACGTACCCTTTTGAGAAACGATAGAAAACATCTACAAGAAAAGAATTAGAAGGAAAAACTCTTTACTCTAGAACTCAGAATCCTTAATCCAAGAATTTTGTCCATATCTAGAATGGTTTGTTTTCTAGCAGACACTTAGATAAAAACTTTGCAGTGTTTTCACATGCCTTTGGGAAGTCTGGATTTTGGTCAAGACCAGAAACCTTGCAAAAAAAATGTCTGCTCTATAGACCAAGTAATTTTCAGTACTATTAAGCGTGGGCTATTTTCAAGCTTCTCTATAGAATATTTCACTGATAAAAAGCTCTCATTAATTTTATTTACATTTTTTCCTTACAAATTACACAGCCTGGATCTGTTGTTTTTCTAAGAGGTGCAAAAAGTCATGTGCACATAGTTATTTCCAATGACATTCATTAAAATTCCATTTCTCAGCTTGGATTTCAAGAGTTGAAAGATGTTTTGATAAAAAATGACCTTCTTGTGTGTTCACTATGATGAACCTAATTATTCTCACATGGCAACATGAACAGCAAATTGACACGAATAATGAAATCAAGCAGATTATTACAATCATGCTGGTACTGCCATTGAAATATGGAGATTGGTTCTCAGAGACATTAGTGCAACTTCAGAGGAAATGAGATCAACCAGCTTTAGTGTGAGACTGAATAGAATTTGCTTCTCAATTCAAGCTACATTTCATTTCTGAAAAGCTAGTCAAACAGCATTTTTTCTTTTATTACTGAGTCCAGCTGAAGAGTAAAATGCACAACTGTATCTAAAGCATCAAAAAAGAGGTTAAGGGAATGGAGTATGTAGCTTTCAAAACCCATCTAATTGAAATGCAGCTAAAAACTGAACAGGTAGTCTGTTTTTCCAGGTTATATCCTATGTTTTCTTTAATTGCAGTTGCCAGTTCCTTTCAGAAAACATCTCTTCTAACACCACTCTAGTTGTCTTTTTGAAGCCATGATGGCCCATGGTTTTTGCTAAACTTATATTGTTGGGCACTTCTGCAATGTTTCTCCTGCCTACAAGCCCAAGCATGGAGGCTCAGGGATACGCAGCTGCCACAATGCTTCAGGAAGGTCTCCTATACATACATTTCCACTTTTGATTTTGGAAGGCTCAAGTTCTGAGTGTCTAATATGAGGAGACCTGCTAGTATGTGAATTTCAGGAAATGCATACACCAGCCCTGCTCTTTCACTAGTTCTGCTCTTCTGCCTCCAGATGGCAAAACCTCTGCTGGCTACACCAGTCGGGGGTTTATATCCAGAGCGAAAGTGAAAGCCATCAAGTACAGCATTGTAATTGTTCTTGGTAAGTATGAAAAAAAGACCTGCAGCTGGCAGCTGGGGCAGATGCTGAAGTTAGGGATCTCCCTTCATCACCAGCAAATAAATTGCATTAGGTGGTTCAGAGAAGGAGTTTTATTTAGACCTCTGACTTGCCTTCTGACCTTGTCCTCTACCCTCCTATGACTGACAGGATCCCATTTTAGGCACCTGACGTATGCCTCAGATGCAGTGATATACACAGCCCCTCCTGCACATAACGGAAATAAAGGAGTGACATTGCCTAAAAGGAGCCAAGGAGGAGATCACATCCTCCTAATCCAGCCTGCTAAAAGACCTGGCAAATGAGTTGTCTTCTAGGTTTAGAGAATACAGGCAATAGATAAGCTGCTGGGGCAGGGCAGGGACGGGAAGGAGAGGAAAGAGATGCAGAGCAATTGTTTTTGATGTTAGAAGCGTGTTTCCTGCAGAGGTGGGGAGAACAAGCTCTCTTCTCCCAGCCAGGATGCCGATGACTCAGTGCAGGTGTCCTCCGTCTCCCAGGGAGATGACATTATCCTGATGGAATTAGGAAGCTGACATTTAATCTCGATAAATAAAGGCAGCATCACACAGCGCTTGTGATTAGCTGATGGAGACAGACAGGGAGGTATCAGAAGCTATTTACTCCCCAGGGCACTGCAAGAAAGATTGTTCCTCTTCCCAATTCTACACAGAATTCAGATAGATTGATACCGTGATAATAGCTACTACTAGAAGTGCTTAGTTCACTGGTTAGCTGTAGTGTCCTTGGACATGAGAGATGCTGCTGTGATTCATGCCTTTCACAAATCCAAGAGCACCTTCTCTGCATCTGAACTTTTCTGTGTGGCCATCAGAGAAAGATTGTGTGATAAACAGCCACTACCACAATGACTCCAGATGGCAAGAGCTCACCTAGGTGCTCAGTATTTCAGAGGACCTTGATAATATCAGGCACCCAGCATCTCTCATTGTGTAAGAAAGTGAAGGCACATAACACTCATGGATTTCTCTGAATCCACCTATAGCAGGGGCTCCATTGCCAGTGCTATGATCCACACACTGACTGGGCACATTGCTGTTACTCTGGCCCATGTGTAGACACTATCAGGTTGTTTACCTCAGAAAACAGGAGAGCTTACCTCTTTCTTGCATATTCACTGAGCACCCAGCTCTATGCCAACTGAGAAATACTGCTTAATGTAAAGGAGGGCAAGCATGGGGTCATTCTGCTGTCTTATTTGCATCAGGGAGAGAAAGTATGTCTGATTTCACACAAAAAAGCACATTGGCAATTCAGGTGCCTATAACTTAGCTGAGTGAGCTGCCTGCCTCAGTGTTTTCAACACTCCATCAGAGGAGCTGACATAGGCATTTATGAGACAAATTCATCCCCTATGCCTGCAAATAAAGCAAAACCCATAGCCTCTTTTTCTACCACCTCTGAACAAAAGCTACGAATGATGCAGCCCTCTCTTCACTCCCTCAGACTTGTTTCTCAAATAGCAGTAGGAGAACCAGAGAGTCTTCCTACATTCCCTTCCTACACGGCACCTCCAACCAGCATGCAAAATGTTATGTCAGCCTGCTGTAATTTAGTGTGAAAGTGTCATTCCATGCTTCTGGGCGCCTAAGAGCCTTTTCTTAATAGGTGGCTGTGACAGGCAGGGCTGCCGCAGAGCAGCACTTTGGTGCTGTATGCGTTTAGACTGGCTGCTCGCTCAGGGGACCATTAAAAGAGAGCTTCTCTGTAAGTGATGATGCTCTAACTGGCTACCTATTTACCCTTTATGTGTGTGTAGCGTTCAGAAGTGCCTCAATAAGTCTAGAGGGAGCACTCTAAACACTTAAAGGAGCACACATAATGTATTTTATGGGCATTAAAATAAAAATGAAGACAAATAAAAACACAATCTAATAACTATCCTCTTAAATAAGACCCTGCATAGGGAGCAATTTTTCTTGCATGAACAAATACTTACGTGTTATGACAGTCTATTTGTGAGTATGTGATTAACTCCGTAAATAGCTATGCTATCTAATGTCAAGCACTTCTTCTGTCTTTCCTGCAGCATTTGCTCTCTGTTGGAGCCCCTACTTTCTGTTTGATATCCTGGACAACTTCAACATCCTTCCCGAGACCAAAGAGCGCTTCTATGCGTCCGTGATCATTCAGAACCTGCCTGCCTTGAACAGCGCCATCAATCCCCTCATCTACTGCCTCTTCAGCAACCACCTCTGCACTCCCTTCAAGTACTGTTCCTTTATTCTCACCCTGACTATCCCCCAGGAGGGGAGGGAACACATAAGCACAGGTGCTGAACTCACTGCCTGTTTTCACCTGTTTTAATCCTGACCATTCCTTATTTTCCTTAGGGAGAGAAGAACACGACGGCTGGAGGGGACTTTCCGGGACCGGAGTGAAGGAGGGCAGGAAATGCAGGTCCTGTCCAAACCAGAATACATCTAGCACATGTAATGCCCTCAGAGGCACACCAGGACCCGTGCTGAGGAGAGTAGAGTTTTCCCCAAAGGACAGACAGACACCATGCACAAACTGGCTGGACTGAGCCTGTGCCTCGCTGCTGTTGAACAGCACGAGACTTTGGGACCAGTGCTATGCCTTCAACTATCACATGTTGTCAGGACCAAGCTTGCCACAAGGGGTTTGCATGCTACTTTTATGATGGCTTATTTCAGCCATCTGTTTTCAAGCAAGCTGTAACATATCCGTACTCCAAACGGCAAAAAGCAATGTAAACGGTGTCTAGTCAGAGCCTTCTCTCTATTCTTCAAGTGTCTCTCAAAGCCATCCAGTACCATGCAGCTCATAAAACCGGTGAAAAGTGTTTATAAGCAGTTACAGGAGGGCACCCTGCTTAACATGAAAACACAGGAATTTTCCAATGAGAATACACTACTGTCACTCTAAATAGTTATGTCTTGGCTTCACATGCAACCCCTGAAAAAGCCCCAAAAGAAAGGAGGGAACTGTAGGGATGGATGGCTGTCTCCCTCTCCACCTTACCAGCCCTCCCATATGCACCATCCATACAGCTAGTCCTCCCATTCCCATGCAGAATTTCCCTGCTGTTTTACCTTGGCTCCCCTACATTGATTTGCCATGACAAATCCAGGTGATAATTTTCTTCTGGACTACTGTATAATAAGATGTGAGCTAGCCCATCTCAAATCCTACCGTGCCTCACCTTCTTTGCTGCTCACATCCCTGTGACAAAAGGCCAAAGCAGTCTTTAGGGGATCCTGCACTCGTGTCACATAAGTAGAGTTGCCATACAGGGTACTCCAGCAGTGCAGATCAGTCTTGCCACCATGCAGAAGTATTTCCCGCTCTTAAAATAATTTTTTAATGTCACTTGAATCATGGAGGGAACCATATACATCTTTAGAGAAGCTCAAAAGTGGAGAAAAGTATGGGTTAAGTTGTAAAACATAAATTATATTTAAAAAAAATTATTCGTTGATGGTCCAGTCTTATAAATTCATTGTAGGGTCCATAGAGCACTGGCCACCAGGCGGAGTTTTGTGGCACAGTACCCAGAGCTGCTGGGCATTCCCTCCCTCAAACCCTTGGGTTTGAATACAAATATCCTCAATGTTGGTTTAGCAACTGGGTGAGGGATATTAACGTCAATGCTCATTTTATCATAAGTCAGCTTAAACTGTTTGCATGATAATGCGCTCTAACCAGCTGCATGGCATATTTTTGCTTCTCTGTGCAAAATTTGCATTCTTACACGAGCCTGTTTAAACAGTTTTTTTTTTATGATGATGATCCTTCACACTGAGTTTATTCCCTGCAAAACAAGAACTGAATAAAATTTATTTAATTACCTATGTTACAAAAATCTTTTTTCCTAAGCAGAGGATATATAAAATCATGTGGTTTTATGTTCTCAGGAAAATGAGTAGAGTTTTTCTTTTTATTATTATGAAGTTCTGTTGCATATAAATTTTGGAGTTAAAACCAGCTTAATTAAAACCATGAATCCAGAGCACCCTTTACAGCCGCTACCTTGGATAGATTGTCTATAACAACCAGAATACATTTTTTTGTAGGCATCTCATAACATTCCCACAATTGGACTGCTTGGCTTAATCTTCATAATGATGTTGAGTTTATTGTTTTTTTTCAACGATTTTTCATTTGGTACAATTACACTGGTTGCGTACTTTTGAACATTTTATGCAGTTCATTGACTTAATACCTGGAAATTAGATAATTTTTAGATTAGTACTTTGGTTTGCAAACTTATATGCCTCAGTCCCCCCCAAAATGTACATATTTGGTCAGCACACTAATTAGCCCACCAAAATTAAACATATGCATGAGTAAATTTATGAATTTAGCCTTGAATTAAGTCATTACTCACTTATTTTTCAAAGAGACAGTCTCTTTCAACCACTACTGTGTCAGGTGCCATTTATGTGTTGTTCCTGTCATCTTGCCAGTGGACCTGACTGTGATTCCCTTCATATGGAGATGTTTCTCCTTAAATATCCTCACATCACCTGTGTCTGCACCCCTTCCAAGCACGTATTCAGAAATATTTTTTCTCATTTTCTTTCTGCTTTCTTCCTGTGCAGCACAGGAAAATTTGCTAACTTTTTATGTTATCTCATTTTTTTTTTGTTGGAAGATAGTGAGCATTATATTTAGAAACTGAAAAAGACCTGATTTTTGCCATTAGTCTACAAAGCATGTGCAGTCCTTTGTCTTGTGAGCTAGTAATATGGGGAATTTCATTTAACTCTGGTGGGTTTCTAATTCCGTGTCCACAACCTGCTCTTTACCTATTGATTTAATTGTGAAGCAATTGCTAGGAAAGATCCCAGACTAATCAGGAGAGGTAACAGAAGGCAATATCGAGGTCCAAGTGCCAAGAGACAGAGCCTGGAACACAAGAAGGTGGCACCCAGCTGGGTTGTTGTCTATGGCAGCCCATAAGTTGTGTTTTGCATCATCTTTAACACTTCAAGATCCATTTGTGAGATCCTTCTGACATGCCCAAGTAACTATAAGTGTCAATGGGTATACCTGTTAGGATGTAAAATACCTTTTGTTTATAAAATCCTTTATGATCATAGATTCCCAGAAATCATGAAAATGAGATACTCAACTCTCAGACAAGTCACATCAAACAGCCTAAAACCAGTATACCTTTCAAACTAATCTGTAATGCAAGCGAATAAAAAATATGTGTTTCCTGTGACAGGCACAAAGAAAATATGAATGAGAAAGCTATTCAACTTTCATTCATTTCTGGATGCAATTTAAAATTGAATTCTCTCAGTCCAGATTTCCAACTGTTGCTAAAAGTGTAAAGTGGTATTTTGTCCATATTGTTGTTTTTGTCCTTGAAAATTCCATTCACATTTTTTACTTTGAAAAAAAAGTTAATGCAAGACAAGGAAATTTAAGATCCAAACCACTGGGTAGTTATACTCTAGTAATGGAGTGTAATATTCTATACTGAAATTGTGGAAGAATAACAAAGAGAAAGCCTACCCTGAGGCATTTTGCATCCTCCTGCATGCTTCTGACCAAGATCTGAGAGGCATGGATGTTATCAGCCAAGAAAAATGGTAGCCACTGCGGCTGATGGAACCACACTCTGTGCAGATTTCAAGGATCTGAACACATAAGGTTCCCACACTCCTTCTACTGGATCACCCATGCGTGCACCCCACAACCACAGAGCATACTCTGACCTCTGCAACAATTTATGCCCTTGGGAAAAGAGAGGACAGGCACCTCCTGTCCCTATTCCTGCCTGCTTTTAGGATAGGAGACAGACCATTTGGTGGTGTTTGCTTCGCAGGGCTCCCAGGAGGGCTAACATTTCTCTTTTCTGCCTTTTTGTGTAATGCCATAGCATTTCATTTTTATATCAGCAAATGGATACTGCAATACCTGCTGTTAAGCAGATGGACAGTCTTAATTTTTCTGAAACACATTACCTTTGGGAAGGAGTAGGTGCGCACAGGGTATCTTGCACTACAGCTACTCAGTGCATTTCTTTAGGAAAGAGATGATTTTCTAGAATAAAATTCCACCCCAAATCTCTGCCTCTGAGGTTTGCTAGTTTTCTATATGCCTGTCATTTTTTTTCTTTATAGCTATATTTCACAGAAAAAAAAATACTGTGCTATGACACAGAATGATCTGTCTTCCACAGAACAAAAATTTTGTAAGATTTACATGGAAGGCATAAGTGAGTGAAAGTCCCTGTTCTACAAGTCACCTAGACATCTAAATATGAATTATTTTAGTGGAAATTGGTCCCATGAATATCATTATAGAAATGGGCTTACAAAATATAGCTTTATAGTCTTAGCTACTGAAAGCATCAGACCCATATGGGTTGAAGTCTCTAAGAAGGCCACATAAGCAGAAGAAGTACAAGTGAAACTAGTATTTATTTTAGTTCAAACTCTGTTATATAAATACCTGAATGTTTTATGGTTGTTAAGACCTCATATTTTCATGACACTACAAGACATAGGAAATCAGCAAAATCTCAAATCGAAAGCCTCTATTTAAAGCATAGGAATAAATGGCTCAATAAAAGATCATTTTTAACACAACTTCAGCATAGAATTTCTGAGGAGAAGAGTGCTTTGGGGCAACACTAACTGGAGATTCCTGAGAAGAGTCTCTTGGCATTCTCTCAGCAGGGAAGAGACTTGTTGGCAAGATGCCTCATGTTATGAGTACCTTCAGTAATTCCTACCTGTGCTGTTTGTACAGGTTTGTTTCACGCGAGAGCCCAGAAGGCATAACACTACCTGCCACTTCACCTTACCCATCACAAGGACTGCATGTACTCTTCAGAAGCTCTTGATGAAAACAGAACTACAAAAGTAATTCCAGAAAGCACAGCAAAAAGAATACATATATATTGTTGGTTTAAGTGTCTTTTTTTTCCGGTGAGAAATAATTCCATGATAAAAATAAACTACAGTAGAATCTATCTGTGTTTACCTTCCAACCAAGAGCCTGGTGTTTACAATTTTCCATTTATTCATCAACCTTCAGAAAAATGATTGATTTGGGGAGTAGATGCAATTTTTGCTGTAAGGCAACGTGTGTTTCATTTTCTTTAGCAAACTGCAATTTATTTTACACAGCATTCAATTTAGATAAGCATTATAGCTGAATGGTTCATCAGATAATCTTTTGTCATGTTTGATGGCATCTTATTCTGAGCATGCATAAAATATTGGGTAGAGGGTTAGACATACAAACATAGGCATGGATTTACAAATAGGCATCGCTGGTTCCTCATACTGAGTTGCTTCTAGTGGTACATAATTAGAAGCTTAACTGTTAATTTAGACTCAAGTGAGACAAATGTCAGTGGACTAAAATTCAGCAGCTTTAATAAATTCAGTAAAAAAGGACAGTCTGAGGTTTCTCGTATAAGGAGCTGAACGATCCTTAGAACTAGATTAGAGAAATGTGACAAAATGTACAATACTGTGCGCTAATAATCAGTTACTTCAATTACGAGAAATTCTGCTATAAACTGGGAGCTCATCAGCTGGAAATGTCTGAGGAGGATAAAGTGCTGAGAATGTTCAGAGGTCAGATGATGCCTAGTCATTGACAACAACGGGGGGTCAGGGGCTAATATGATCCAGTGTATATTTGCTGAAGCATTTGTTAGAAGATCTAAGGCTCTGTTAGCATTATTGTGAGCCTTCGATGAGAACGTTCCACATATAGAAAAAGAAGAGACATGGAACAAAGAAGCCTGAGGTTGTGGCTTTTTTTGGGCTAGTAAAATGAGAAGTGGAAAAGGGGAGTTTCTACCAACTGTTAGCACATCAGGAATGTTGAATGGGGAAAGGACAGAGAAGAGAGAACTATTTAAAATGTGTAATAATTTTGCAACAAATTCCACCCCCGGGAATAATCTGGAATAAATGTGAATACATTTTGAAGACACAAATCAGCTTGCTTGGCAATATTGCACAGATCAGCAACAAGATTTTGGGAGTAAGAAATATATCCTATTTTATGTTACGGCTGTTTATTGAGATTTAACAACAAGGCGAGGCACAACTCTCCATGCTTTACAGAGAACAGCAAGGGAGGAAGTGGCTGATTCCTCTTATTTTGCTTCAAGTTAATGGCCCTGCCTTTGCAACAACGCAGTGAGGAGATCTAGTATGAACACCGGCAGTGGGTGACATTCATTTGGAGACCTTGTATCTTCTGTACTCAAACTGGTGGAGCTGGGAAAGTGAACAAACTTCCAGATACATGCATGCCCTCCCAGCTCATATCACAGGTTTGAGAAAAGTGCAAGGCGGCAGCTGACATTTTTGGTGATGCTCAGACTTTCAGGTTGAGCCTCATGCTGATGATAGCATAGTTATGCAAGCATTACTTTTTGAAGCATAATCCCTTTCCTCTTTGCCAAAGACACCGTGGTTCACACCGTTTGACCTCACACGGCAGCCCACAGCCATGCTGGAGGCTTTCGGACTACCTGGCTCTGCGGCACCCAGCAGCTGCGTTGCCACTCTGCTAACTTCACACGTGCTCATGGTTCTACAAAGAAGCAATTAAGAGCCCACAAACTGGCATACATTTATGCATGACATGACTGGAAAACTGTACTTTCTGGGCAGTACAGAGTAATGCCAAAGGGAAAAATTCATGTAGCTGTAAATTAACAAAGTGTCCTTGACTTAAAGGATTTGGGTCCCTTAAATGCATTACACAGAAAATTAAAGAGAAGTCAGGCTCCCTTGGTCATGCTAAAAGCTAAAAGGTACATTATGAAGCTACCATAGAGTGAGAAAAGACTTTAAAATGACCAAATGGGAAAATATCACTAAATCCCATTTGGAATCCATAGCTTTATCTCCTTATTAGGGAGAGCAGGATTATTCCAAGAGAGTTTTTCAAAATCTAGATAGGGGAATTACTGATGTGCATAGACATCAGATAGGTGAAAGACATGCTCAGTGTTCATATGGCACCAAAATAACAATTTGTTCTGTGGTGTTTATAAAATGGCATGAATGTAGGATAATTCCTAGAGGAAAGACAAATGCAGTCACTTGGGAATACTTGGCAATTACCCTGACTCTCCCTCAGAGAATGGGCAGTTAATGTGGTTATTCCCATGGGGTAGGATGTAGAGTCATCTGGGAATATTTAATGTCAAACAAACTCCTTCAGGAAATTACTGTTTTTGAGAAAACGTTGAGTTTGAAGGTTTTTCCCTGCAAAGAACATCTCTTGGACCAAACAGAAGGGGGGGGGGGGCACCTCAGCAAGGCCATGGCCCTGAGGCAGTGAAGGCCCCAGGCTCAGCTTGTGACTTCCCATTCAAGGGAGCAGACCCACTCTTGGGGCTGCCTTTGCTTTCTCATCCCTTTGTGATTGCTCCTTTCTTTCTCAGCCTATCTTCCCTTCCACAACAAGACTTTCATGAGCTTTGGGACTTCTCACTGAGGATGAAAAACTGTTAATTCTTAAAATAAATCAGAAAAAGTATTTGTGTAAATTGTTTGCCGCAGGAGTCAGTTATTGTGTCTTAGTACAGCTTTATAACTTTCACTTGAAGCTATGTTTTTTTAAGACCAGGTCTACATCCATGTATCAAGGAATATACAAGAGGAATATACAAGAGAACCATTCTGGGCTATGAGCAACAATGCAAAACCAGTTATAATTATAATTTTATTAGAATAATTGTAGAAGATCAGTATTCTACCCAGCTGGATATTTGCAGAAGCCTGGAGACAAATAGGTTGCTATATTTTGAAAGTTATTTAGTCAATTAAATTTGCTTAGAAAAAGCAACGTGAACTTTAGTTCACATGTTAAAGGATGCCTGTTGGGTGACAAGTAAATACCACTGATAGACCAACCCAGTCTTAGCATGGGTCAGGAAGATTCTTATTCTGCTTCTAGTAGGAGCTGATGGGGCTCTGTTCAAGAATACAATGTTTACACTTACTATTTCATACTGAGCTAATTGAACTGGCATCTCAATTCAAACTGACATTTAAAAAACAGGTCACAGAGATTTTTCAGGTCAGCCAAGCAAAACACAGTGGAAATAGCACACACTGACATTCTTCATTAAAGAAAACCTAAGAAATATGTTGGGAGATATCACTTACATATTGAGTGAAGTGAAAAAAGTAACACATATTTCCTAGAAGCACAAGTCATTATTGAAAGATTGTCCTGATACCGAGAAAACATTTAGGGGATTTAAATTACACTACGGCAGGAAATCATAAAATACTAGCAGCCTGGAAATGGTGTACTCACTGACACTACGGGGCACAGGGTACTCCAAGACTATTGCATCAACTTCCTGAATGCTCTTGGTATTATTATAGTCTCAGCAGTGATATAATGCAATTCCTGGGTCACTGAGTATGCTTGGAGTTACATCTGTAGGAACTCTAGATTCCTATAAGCAATCTAAGGGACAGTATAAGCCTTCCTAGTCAAGATAAGATTTCCAATGAATTTTGCTCCTTCTCACTCTTAACTGGGATTGAGCAGCACAAACACCATGGGATCTATTTCAGATGTCCTAACAGACGGAAAGTCTTAGAGTCAGCAAGATTCACTGCCTTGGTCTCAGACCATGACCAAAGTCCTCTGGCTTTCAAAAGCAGGTCTGGAGTATTTCACAGTGCCAGTGTCTTGATGAAGAATTCTGGGAGTCACCACTGCATTATCTCATTGCACTGAGGGGAACTGCATTCACCATGGGGTAACTGCAGCCTACACTCCCACCTGAGGAAAGAGGGAAACTGGCTGGGAAAGATTTACTCACAAGTAACTGATGGGCTTTACATCCAAGCCCATCAGTTGCGTAGCCCTCTCTATGGCAGCCTTCTGCGCACATGGATTTAAGGAACAGGCAGGAACACAGGGGCCACAGTATCCTGACCACTCTGCTTTGGATTGAGAGCTGGTCTAGACAGCTCTGCATGCTCCCACGCCCTGCGGCATCCTTGGACACTTCCTCTGCATGTGTGACACCTTTATACTCAGGCCACAGTCAAATCAAGGCTGAAGTCTATCTTTTTAACAAAGTGAAGGCTTTTGGATAAAAGACTTGTCACGCCTGATTGCTTTGCTGGTTGTCCAAGAGACACAAGCAAAAGGCCAGCTGCAGAATGAAAGTATTTCCCCTGCCAAGACATTGTTTTTTGAGATTAGTGATAGAGCAATCTGATTTTAGTGTTTCTACGGTATACAAAAGCCACACACCTCTCACCACTGCTTCACAAAGTAAATGTAGCTCAGATAATTAACTCAAGCACCAGTAATTATCAAGCTACAGGACATTCATGAGCAGAGTCATTAATCCCTTTAAACATATTACCACTGCTCTATTGACTGGCATCCCTTACGCGATCAGCTGAATTCAGTTCATAATCTTTTCAATCACAAAATGCATGACTGCAGTACTCCTCTTCTGAACTGCTACATTAGCTTCCTCTGAAGTTTGAATTACATGGATTTGTGAAGCTTCTCCTGCTATCTATTAAAGTGTTCCATAGCTCATACTATTTTAGGTGGCATACCTGCAAGCAGAGGCAAAAGTGGCGCTTCTGTTCTAAAGTGCCTTTTAACTCCTTTAATGCATTGCAGAAAAGGAGAGGGAGAAAAAAAAGATGTTTCTTGTAGAGAGTGACTCCCAGGAACGTTTGTTTACAGCACACTTCAGATACCAACAGGTCTGAGCATGACATTTGGGCATATTAAACCCCTTTCTCTCTCACATATAGGGCTTTTCCACTGTCACCCTATTGCAGACTTTTCAGTCCCTTAGGGCACAATAGAAACCTCCCATCACCTCATTGTAGGATGGTGTTCATCTGGAGCATGGTATCCTGATAGTCATGGAGCCCTTTCCACCCAGTCCTCCATTCCACTTGCTAAATAGACAAGGGATGGACATCTCAGGAGGGAATAAGGGGCTAAGAGAGGACACGCAGGCCTGGCTCTGGGCAATTGCTCCTCACCAAAAGTCCCTCACCAGCAGTCACTTTGCCACCAAACATTATGTAGCCTGAAGCCTGTAGACAGGCCAAAAAAGGCATGTAGAAATGCTGTATTTCACTGTCCTTCCACATTTCATGGTGGTCAAATGATTCTGTACGCTTATCACCCATTTGGAAATACAAATAAAATTTCTTCTGCTAAATTATGCTAACGTCAAACAAATAAATGCAGGAGAGGGCTGAATCTTCACAAAATGAAGAGAAGTGTATTTCATAACTTAGTCTTACATGGACAAAGTGCATTTCAGTAAAGTCAAATACCAAGGGGAAAAAATATGCCCCCTTTATCTAGGGATTGTGGCTCTGCAGCTGGAAAACCCAAGTCTAGAAAGGAACTAGAGAGAATCACAATGAACTAGCAATGTAGCATTAGCTCTCAGTGTGATTAGAGGCTCAAATGAGATCAGGCAAAAGAAAGGAGTTGTTCGATACCCTTCCATATGCAATGGGAAGAACAGATGTGGATATATCTTTTCTGAACACATTTACAAAACTTGTGTAGTCTGTCAGCAAAGAGCCATAAAAAAAAGTCTGAGGATGGAAGAAAATCTGCTACAGTAAGAATCTTCAGAATTAGTCTATTTTGCTTAGAAAAAGATTACCAATGGCAACATCTAAGAACTTTCACAGAGAGAAAAACAAAGTGCCAAAAAAATTAAATTTAGCGGAGCAAGGCGTGACATATCGGTAGTATAAATCTGAAACCTACAAATCAAACCAGACATAAGGATCACGTTTTAATAGGGCAAATGTTTAACTAGTGGAAGGAACCACCATGAGAAATACTGTATTGCTCATCTTCAGTGTCTTTTAATCAAAGCTGAGTTGCTTATATTTTATGAACAGAAATAAGCTGCCCTTCCACATTTTAAAATCTTTAAAAATCAAAGTTACATTCTGCATGGCTTTGCATAATCTCTTCTAGCAATAGTTAGCTGCACTGGGTAATGTAAGAACTGAAGATAAAACAGCGGACTAGTTTCTAAAATCCCCCAAACCTGATTTTTGTATTCTTGTTTTTGGGTTAAAGCAAACTCAAAGCACTGATTTTTTTATATCTAATGAAAATGAGTATAATGCCAAGGTATATTTTAGATCATGTTGTGGTGACACAGGAAAACCAGCAGATGGTACTTCCATTTTGGATAAAGCAGACTCTTGACCTCATCTCAGAAGAAAATAGTAAAAACTGGACATGTTAAAAGAAGGGGCGAACAAAGCAACAGCTAGGTAGCAGGGAGAAGCTTTGAGGGTATGACGGAGCTCTGGCTTTCCTGCTGTCAATTCTGCCTTTGACCTCAAAATGAACCAGAAATTCACACAGACATTGCTTTGTATCCCCGGGAAAAAGTCAGAATCTGGACAACAAAGTGATACCATTTATGTACTGCTGGGACAGATGACTTACAAGGAGAGCAATAAGGTACATACAACAGAGATACAGAGCAGACTAGAGTCTCCTATCTATTTCGTCCCATAACCAAAGAAGAAAGATCACTAGATTCAATTACAAAGGCAATCAAACTTGCAAGCAATCATGGTAAATATAATGTTACAATTAACATATTGGTATTTGGAATTCAGTACTCTGTGTCAACACTTAATCAGTTTAAGCCTTTTGAGAACTCTTCAATGCTTTACTGCACAGGAGCAGCAGCTGCAGTTATGGCCTCTCTGATTGAGTTTCAGTTTAAAAAAATTGTTTGTTTTATTTCCAGGCAAAAAAATATCACAGTTTGGATAAGAAATAAAATTCTATTCCCTGCAACATCCAGCTGTGAATGAATGTCCTGTCACTTACTTCTTTTGGGTCTATCTTCTTTTTTCTCTGCTCATACTCCCAGCCCATCCCACTCTACTGATAAAGCAAGACTTAGATGGGAATGGTCTCTTAAACGATCTGAAGATGTCTCTTCCTCTCTTTCCTCTTCTAGAAACTGCTCTGGCTTGATATAAAACTTTGCATATGGCACTTCAGACATAGCAAATACGGAAGGAGTCATTTTTCATTTTCACTGTGCAGCAAAATGATATTACCTACCACAAATTTAATCTACAACGTGAACTGCTTATAGCTCTACAGCTGAGTCACTATGATTGCTCGGATCTGCTTTCATAATTTTGGGAAGGATTTATGTATTAAAAAAAAAAAGAAGAGGGAAAGAAAAAGAAAAAAAGAAAAAGAAAAAGAAAAAGAAAAAGAAAAAGAAAAAGAAAAAGAAAAAGAAAAAGAAAAAGAAAAAGAAAAAGAAAAANAGAAAAAGAAAAAGAAAAAGAAAAAGAAAAAGAAAAAGAAAAAGAAAAAGAAAAAGAAAAAGAAAAAGAAAAAGAAAAAGAAAAAGAAAAAGAAAAAGACTGGCTTGTAGGTTCTTGGCAAACACCTGAGACTTTTTTGTCCTAAATGGAGGATTAGTGGGTGTTAATCTCTCCTGAAGGCACTATATTCAGTGGATTCCCATGGGGAACATGGTCCATTGTGATTATTGAGATGTTCTGCTTCAGAAACAAGTTGACAACTGCCTTTGTCTAAATGCCAGAACACCTGCAGCCAAGCAGCAGTGGGTCAGGATGTCTCTTGGAACAACCTCAGCACATGGTACACCATTGCCTTGAGCAGGAAGAGACAAGTCTATCCATGACTTGGCCAGAGATGCTGGGACTTCAGTGTGCTTGAGCCATGCTCAAGGGAGAGCCTCTCCCTGAAAGGCAAAATATGTGTATCAGTATCTCACATGTGGGATTGCCAATGTGGCACTTGCGAGTACAAGGCAGTCTGGCAACAGTCTTCACAACAGCTGACCTACAAAAATATTTCATTCCGTTTTCATTTCATTATTTTAAAGTCTGAAATTTGAACCCCAAAAATCAGTGGCAAAGTTGTACTATCAACAAAAATAAAGAATTGGGTTTGTTTTTGTTTCCTCTTATTGAAATAGGAAGGTAATACTGTGAGAGTTCAGGGTGGGTTTTTTGGTTTGTTTTGTGTATTTTTGTTTTTGTTTTTGTAACCTCTCTGTGTTCAGCTACATCAAAGCTAAATCTAAGTATATTTCTCCCTCTAAATATATTGCTACCTGGAATTTTTTGTTCAGGAAGACAGATGAGGAAATTATTCATTACTTGATGAAGCACCATTGACTGAGGAAATGCATTCATGAGTGCTGAAGAGATTTTTTTTACGTTCATTGTCAGTGTTAACCAGATTGAATGTCTTTGTCTTTCTGTCTTTCCCCACTCCCCTCCCCAAACAAGACATTTGGAGACATTTTGAAGGTTAATTTAGCATTTCCCAAATGTCATCCAACTCTGAACGATAAAGTTTATCTAATTTATTTTTCATCCTCCGTCACAACAAACTGTTTCCAATAAACTCACTCAACAACTCTTTGGGCCGTAACATCTACAAACTAAAGGCATCTGAAATCACGAGCTGAGCTCTTGGTTATGAAAACAAACAAACAAACAAACAAATCACACAATTCCTTGTTTCTTTGGTTTCAACAGCTTCATTCTTTCCACAAAAAATGGAACATCCTCGATGTCACTTCACACAAGTAAGCTATCTCACTTTGAACAGCATACATCTGTTACTGGACCAGTGTACATGACATCTAAATTAGGTGATGAGTTTACTGCACTGACCTAACCTGAACTTCCCGCTGTCAATCCTGAAGAACAAATTCAGTGGTCAAAGAAGAGCAGGACATCTCCAATACAAGAAAATGTTGGTCTTACCAGGTTTCACAGTGATCTTGAACTGATTTATTCCTCTTCACCATGGAAGAATGGAGTCACCTCCACAACATGTGGTTCACATCCAGGGAAGCAATGAAGTCATCCCACTTGAAAAAGATGGGGAAACCTGGACAAACTAGTCAGTTGGTTTCATCCATCTACACATTTTCTGCTAAAATTTGATTCTGACCCACAGCTAATTTCTAAATAATATTTTTTTCTGCCTTTTAATATGACTTTGTTTTATTTGGAAATAGCAGCCAAGGGTGGGTATTCAAAGTTACTGGAAGGAAAAGTGCAATCTTCCAGTCAGCTCATTAACTGATTGGGAGATTCCTGTGAACTCAGCAGTGAACTCAGTAGTTCATTGACATTGCAACAACCAATGTTTCAATTAGACCATAAACACTATTTTATCTAATTTTCTGGTTAGTCCAGGAAAAGTCTTCCTGTTCTCTCAGCCTCCTGATCTAGTGCTAACCACATGCACCTCACCACAGCCCCATAGCTGGTGCTATCCACCTGCAGCCCCTGGGAACTTGCCACCTGAGGACAAGCATGCGGATGATGCCTGCTCCACTTTTCAAACATATGAACAAAAATATGTCAGTGACAAAATGGCCTTAGCAGTATAAAGCTTTAGAGAAGCAGATCATAGAATCATAGAATTAGCTAGGTTGGAAAAGACCTACAAGATCACCTAGTCCAACCATCCACCTACCACCAACAACCCCACTAAACCGTGTCTCCCAACGCTATATCTAAACGTTTCTTGAACATCTCCAGGGACGGTGACTCAACCACCTCCCT